>NC_088406.1:15923056-16060556 GCF_034236695.1 Oncorhynchus nerka
CTCTCATGAGCCTGTCAGTTATTATTGACATGGGGAAGATATTGAGCGTGGCACCATAGCATTCCCACACACACAAACCCACACGCCCACACCTGACACACACACCACACCCACACACATGGCACACATGAACACACACGAACCCACACACAGGCCCACACACAAACCCACACGCCCACTCCTGGCACACATGAACCCGCACACACACACACACCTGGCACCAGCTGACAATCTGCTCACAAAACATACGGTCTCTATCATCGTGCTGTCTCTGTCCCCATCTCTCTGTCATCGTGCTGTCTCTGTCCCCATCTCTCTATCATCGTGCTGTCTCTGTCCCCATCTCTCTGTCATCGTGCTGTCTCTGTCCCCATCTCTCTGTCATCGTGCTGTCTCTGTCCCCATCTCTCTGTTATCGTGCTGTCTCTGTCCCCATCTCTCTGTTATCGTGCTGTCTCTGTCCCCATCTCTCTGTTATCGTGCTGTCTCTGTCCCCATCTCTCTGTCATCGTGCTGTCTCTGTCCCCATCTCTCTGTCATCGTGCTGTCTCTGTCCCCATCTCTCTGTTATCGTGCTGTCTCTGTCCCCATCTCTCTGTTATCGTGCTGTCTCTGTCCCCATCTCTCTGTCATCGCGCTGTCTCTGTCCCCATCTCTCTATCGTGCTGTTTCTGTCCCCATCTCTCTGTTATCGTGCTGTCTCTGTCCCCATCTCTCTGTCATCGTGCTGTCTCTGAACACGCCCCCCTTTGTGTGTGTATAGACCCTGACTACTGAGACCTAGCCTCAGAACAACAATTTCAAAACACATTTGTCTACCAGTCCTCCGCACGGATAGAATACGTTTCAGGTGGAACAGTGTGAGATCACACACAGCAGCCACACGTGTTCAGTTGCTGCTAGGCAGATGTGTAACATGTAGCCTACATTCTAAAGGTTAGAATAGTTACAGCACCTTTAGGTTGGTCACCAAAATTCCCCACATGGGAACTAGACCCAATAGGAAGCAGTGGTCTGGCTCTAATCTCGGTTAACCCAGAAATATTTGGACCTAGTCTGTTTTATGACAGAAAAGCTATCCAATTCTTGTGTCTCTAACTACTAGCAGAGCGTAGGCAGAGTAAGAGGGAAGGCCTTCAACTAAGTATTTAAACATCAGGCATATCTCAACGTGCGCACACATACATGCATATCTCAACAGGGTGGGGACCAAACCGAGGTCTGACCACTGCACACCAGAAACCACTTTAAACCGCATTATAATTTGCCCAGTTTGAGAGAGAGAGAGTGTGTGTGTGTGTGTGTGTTTAAACCATTTAGATCCCAAGGTGAGTTATTTTATTTGGTTGTATTAAGACCAACAGCTTTTGTGTGCTTGAAGGTTTATTGCCGTTTTACTGCTGTGTTCTCTCAACCTCACTGGGATTTTTCATGGGCAATCTACAGGTGCTTCCAGTGGTTTCTGAGTTAAGGAATGAACATCTCATCATGTTTAAGGTCAGGTATTAACCATTAACTAGGGGGTTTCAAAGGAGCATAAGGGGTTTAAAATGTGTGTGTGTGTGTGTGTGTGTGTGTCTGTCACCAGATCTCAACCCAATTGAACACTTATGGGAGATTCTACAGTAGATTGGCGTCCGAGACAGTGTTTTCCACCACCATCAACACCAAATGATGGAATCTCTCGTGGAAGAATGGTGTCAAATCTCTCCAATAGAGTTCCAGACACCTGTAGAATTTATACCAAGGCACATTGAAGCTGTTCTGCTGGCTCGTGGCCCAACACCCTACTAACACACTTTATGTTGGTTTTTCATGGCACATCACTGTTAAACTATGTTAGCATTCTAGCACATCCCAGCCTAACAATGTTAGCGTCTTATACTGTAACACTTCACTGCTAAACAATGTTGCCATCTTATAGCGTATCACTGCGAAACAATGCTAGCATCTTATCACACATCACAGCTAAGCTATGCTAGCATTTAAAGCACATCACAGCTAAACTATGCTAGCATTCTATCCAATAGAGTTCCAGACACCTGTAGAATTTATACCAAGTTGAATTTGGACATTACATCCGGACAGGGAAATACTGGCCCCTGTCACCAAGAAGTTAATCAATTATTTGGTGATTTGAATATTGTTTCACTTTTTAAACCCGACTGAGATTCCAGACTTTTTAAAAATCTTTATGAAATTCACTGAGGAGGATGGTCCTCCTCTTCTTCCACTGAGGAGCCTCCACTGGTGTATGTGGAAGTCTGGGATCTGGGTCGGGTATTGAATGCAGGTAGCTCATTCCACTGGTGTATGTGGAAGTCTGGGATCTGGGTCGGGTATTGAATGCAGGTAGCTCATTCCACTGGTGTATGTGGAAGTCTGGGATCTGGGTCGGGTATTGAATGCAGGTAGCTCATTCCACTGGTGTATGTGGAAGTCTGGGATCTGGGTCGGGTATTGTATGCAGGTAGCTCATTTCACTGGTGTATGTGGAAGTCTGGGATCTGGGTCGGGTATTGTATGCAGGTAGCTCATTTCACTGGTGTATGTGGAAGTCTGGGATCTGGGTCGGGTATTGTATGCAGGTAGCTCATTTCACTGGTGTATGTGGAAGTCTGGGATCTGGGTCGGGTATTGAATGCAGGTAGCTCATTTCACTGGTGTATGTGGAAGTCTGGGATCTGGGTCGGGTATTGTATGCAGGTAGCTCATTTCACTGGTGTATGTGGAAGTCTGGGATCTGGGTCGGGTATTGAATGCAGGTAGCTCATTTCACTGGTGTATGTGGAAGTCTGGGATCTGGGTCGGGTATTGTATGCAGGTAGCTCATTTCACTGGTGTATGTGGAAGTCTGGGATCTGGGTCGGGTATTGAATGCAGGTAGCTCATTTCACTGGTGTATGTGGAATTCTGGGATCTGGGTCGGGTATTGAATGCAGGTAGCTCATTTCACTGGTGTATGTGGAATTCTGGGATCTGGGTCGGGTATTGTATGCAGGTAGCTCATTTCACTGGTGTATGTGGAAGTCTGGGATCTGGGTCGGGTATTGTATGCAGGTAGCTCATTTCACTGGTGTATGTGGAAGTCTGGGATCTGGGTCGGGTATTGTATGCAGGTAGCTCATTTCACTGGTGTATGTGGAAGTCTGGGATCTGGGTCGGGTATTGTATGCAGGTAGCTCATTTCACTGGTGTATGTGGAAGTCTGGGATCTGGGTCGGGTATTGTATGCAGGTAGCTCATTTCACTGGTGTATGTGGAAGTCTGGGATCTGGGTCGGGTATTGTATGCAGGTAGCTCATTCAGCCAGTTCGCATCTCCAAGTGTTTTACCCTCTCCCAGTGATATAGGCAGTGGTACACACACACACACACACACGCCCTCGCTGCCCGGCAACCATTCTGGGTCGCTACTGAGCTAGGTCCATATATACAGGTTAAGACAACATTGTTGCATAGCTGGTCCCATTGCTGCAATGAGTTATGGGATTTTAGAATCCCGTTGAATCCCGTAGCTTCAAATGACACTTTTGCGTGTAGATGAAACATTATGGAGTTTTAAAGGAGGCCAGAATGGAAGACATATGCAAACTTCCATTAAAATATTTATCAATTATGCTTTTAGATTCAAATATATGTCAACAATCCTTTCTCCAAAGGACCAGTCTATGATTACAGACTTCATCACACACCCCTCAATGCCTTGTTTGAGGGAGGAGAACTGATAAACTGATACACACTCCTCAATGCCTTGTTTGAGGGAGGAGAACTGATAAACTGATACACACTCCTCAATGCCTTGTTTGAGGGAGGAGAACTGATAAACTGATACACACTCCTCAATGCCTTGTTTGAGGGAGGAGAACTGATAAACTAATACACACTCCTCAATGCCTTGTTTGAGGGAGGAGAACTGATAAACTAATACACACTCCTCAATGCCTTGTTTGAGGGAGGAGAACTGATAAACTAATACACACTCCTCAATGCCTTGTTTGAGGGAGGAGAGCTTCATCACACACCCCTCAATGCCTTGTTTGAGGGAGGAGAACTGATAAACTGATACACACTCCTGTCTCGCCATTGTTTTAACACTCCCTCTCTGTCCAAAACAAGCCCCGATCTAAACATCCACAGTTCTTAAACTTTCACTGCAACTGAAGAGGGACTATCAGAGAGGATGAGGTGTGTGGAGAGGAGATCATTGAGTTGCTGATCTCTCTCTCTCTGATGTAGGTGTTAACTTTCATGAGCAGGGCTTTTGCCCAGGCCAAGCTTTGTGTGTGTGTGTGTTCTTTTTGCGTGCGTTCGTGTGTGTGTTGCGTGCGTTCGTGTGTGTTTTTGTTGCGTTCGTTCGTGTGTGTTGTTGCGTGCGTTCGTGTGTGTTGTTGTTGCGTGCGTTCGTGTGTGTTGCGTGCGTTCGTGTGTGTTGCGTGCGTTCGTGTGTGTTTTTGTTGCGTGTGTTCGTGTGCGTTTTTGTTGCGTGCGTTCGTGTGTGTTCGTGTGTGTTGCGTGCGTTCGTGTGTGTTTTTGTTGCGTGCTTTCGTGTGTTGTTGTTGCGTGCGTTCGTGTGTGTGTTGCGTGCATTCGTGTGTGTTGCGTGCGTTCGTGTGTGTTGCGTGCGTTCGTGTGTGTTGCGTGCGTTCGTGTGTGTTGCGTGCGTTCGTGTGTGTTGCGTGCGTTCGTGTGTGTGTGTTGCGTGCGTTCGTGTGTGTTTTTGTTGCGTGCGTTCGTGTGTGTTGTTGCGTGCGTTCGTGTGTGTGTTGTTGTTGCGTGCGTTTGTGTGTGTTGCGTGCGTTTGTGTGTGTTGCGTGCGTTTGTGTGTGTTGCGTGCGTTTGTGTGTGTTGCGTGCGTTCGTGTGTGTGTTGCGTGCGTTCGTGTGTGTGTTGCGTGCGTTCGTGTGTGTGTTGCGTGCGTGCGTTTGTGTGTTGCGTGCGTTTGTGTGTGTTGTGTGCGTTCGTGTGTGTGTTGCGTGCGTTCGTGTGTGTGTTGCGTGCGTTCGTGTGTGTGTTGCGTGCGTTCGTGTGTGTTGCGTGCGTTCGTTCGTGTGTGTTGCGTGCGTTCGTTCGTGTGTTCGTTCGTGTGTGTGTTGCGTGCGTTCGTTCGTGTGTGTGTTGCGTGCGTTCGTGTGTGTTGCGTGCGTTCGTGTGTGTTGCGTGCGTTCGTGTGTGTGTTGCGTTCGTGTGTGTGTTGCGTGCGTTCGTGTTCACGTCCGTCCTTTTTCGGTCCAGCAGTAGTCACTTGTCTGGTCGTACCTCAGAACCTTCTAGAATTATGGCACCAGTGATGAAAGGTCCCCTATTTCCTGCCCCGAGTGAACTTTCACTAACCTTGACTGACCGTTCCTATTTGTCCCTCTGATCTCTCTCAATTCAAAGGATTTGTTAGCATGGGGGAACATATGTTTACATTGCCAGAGCAAGTGAAGTAGATATAAACAATATAAATGACCAGTAAACATTACACTCATAGAAGTTCCAAAAGAATAAAGACATTTCACATGTCCTATTGTGTCTATATAGAGTGTCGTAACGATGTGCTAATAGTTACAAAAGGGAAAATAAATAAATATGAGTTGTATTTACAATGATGTTTGTTCTTCACTGGTTGCCCTTTTCTTATGGCAACAGGTCACAAATATCGCTGCTATGATGGCACACTGTGGTATTTCACCCAGTAGATATGGGAGTTAATCAAAATTGTGTTTGTTTTTTAAATTAGTTGTGGATCTGTGTAATCTGGGGGAAATATGTGTCTCTAATATGGTCATACATTTGGCAGGAGGTTAGGAAGTGCAGCTCAGTTTCCACCTCATTTTGTGGACAGTGAGCACATAGGCAGACCTGGCTCTCAATAGAAGACAGGCTACGGCGGCCATTTCTCAATAGCAAGGCTATGCTCACTGAGTCTGTACATAGTCAAAGCTTTCCTTAAGTTTGGGTCAGTCACAGTGGTCAGGTATTCTGCCACTGTGTACTCTCTGTTTAGGGCCAAATATCATTCTAGTTTGCTCTGTTTTTTTGTTAATTCTTTCCAATGTGTCAAGCAATAATTTTTTTGTTTTCACATGATTTTGTTGGGTCTAATTGTGTTGCTGTCCTGGGGCTCTGCAGGGTGTGTTTGTGAACAGAGCCCCAGGACCAGCTTGCTTAGGGGACTCTTCTCCAGGTTCATCTCTCTGTAGACAATGGCTTTGTTATGGAAGGTTTGGGAATCTCTTCTTTTTAGGTGGTTGTAGAATTTAACGGCTCTTTTCTGGATTTTGATCATTAGCGGGTATCGGCCTAATTCTGCTCTGCATGCATTATTTGATGTTTTACGTTGTACACTGAGGATGTTTTTGTGAATTCTTGGTTGGTGAGCGGACCCCAGATCTCACAACCGTAAAGGGCAATGGGTTCTATAACTGATTCAAGTATTTTTAGCTAGATCCTAATTGGTATGTTGAATTTTATGTTCCTTTTGCCTTGTCTCTCAGATCGTTCACAGCTTTGTGGAAGTTAGCTGTGGCACTGATGTTTAGGCCGAGGTATGTGTAATTTTTGTGTGCTCTAGGTCAGTGGTTCCCAAACTTTTAATAGTCCGTACCCCTTCAAACATTCAACCTCCAGCTGCGTACCCCCTCTAGCACCAGGGTCAGAGCACCAGGGTCAGAGCACTCTCAAATGTTTTTTGCCATCATTGTAAGCCTGCCACACACACACACTATACAATACATTTATTAAACATAAGAATGAGTGTGAGTTTTTGTCACAACCCAGTTCGTGGGAAGTGACAAAGAGCTCTTATAATAAATAAATAATAATAATCAATCATTTTGCTCTTTTTTTTAACCATCTTACATATAAAATCGAAAATTGTGAATAACTAACTCACCACAGGTTAATGAGAAGGGTGTGCTTGAAAGGATGCACATAACTCTGCAATGTTGTATTGGAGAGAGTCTCAGTCTTAAATCATTTTCCACACACAGTCTGTGCCTGTATTTAGTTTTCATTCTAGTGACGCCCAAGAATCTACTCTCACGTAGGTACGTGGTTGCAAAAGGCATCAGTGTCTTAACAGCATGATTTGCCAAGGCAGGATACTCTGAGCGCAGCCCAATCCAGAAATCTGGTAGTGGCTTCTGATTCAATTCCATTTTCACAGAACCGCTTGTTGTAATTTCGAAGGTCTCTTTTTCAGATATCGGTAAGTGGAGTGGAGGCAGGGAATGAAAGGGATAACGAATCTAGTTGTTTGTGTCATTCGTTTCGGGAAAGCACCTGCGCACCGAAGTCACTCAGGTGCTTCGCTGCATCACATTTGACATTGTCCTTAAGCTTGAGTTCATTTGCACACAAACAATCATACAATGATGGAAAGACCTGTGTGTTGTCCTTGTTAATGCAGACAGAGAAGAGCTCCAACCTGTGTGTTGTCCTTGTTAATGCAGACAGAGAGGAGCTCCAACCTGTGTGTTGTCCTTGTCAATGCAGACAGAGAAGAGCTCCAACTTCTTAATCAGAGCCTCAATTTTGTCCCGTACATTGAATATAGAGTCCCTGTAATCCTAGATTCAAATCATTCAGGAGAGAGAATCTCACCCAGATAGGCCAGTCGTGTGAGAAACTCGTCATTATGCAAGAGGTCAGACAAGTGAAAATTATGGTCAGTAAAGAAAACTTTAAGCTCGTCTCTCAATTTAAAAAACGTGTCAATACTTTGCCCCTTGATAACCAGCGCACATCTGTATGTTGTAAAAGCGTTACATGGTCGCTGCCCATATCATTGCATAGTGCAGAAAATACACGAGAGTTCAGGGGCCTTGTTTTAACAAAGTTAACCATTTTCATTGTAGTGTCCAAAACATCTTTCATGCTGTCAGGCATTCCCTTGGCAGCAGCAGCCTCTAGGTGGATGCTGCAGTGTACCCAAGTGGTGTCTGGAGTAACTGCTTGCACACGCGTTACCACTCCACTATGTCTCCCTGTCATGGCTTTTGCACCATCAATACAGACACCAACACGAGCAGCAGCTGCATTTGGCTGCATACAGACCATTAGTGGATTTCCCGCGAGAGAGTAACAGTTAATGTGATTGGATGTTAATTATTTGACGAGGCTACCTGTATTTGACATTGTGTTGTTATTTTGCGGAACACTAGATGGTTTAATTATATTTTTGGCAGTGAAACGAGGCTACTCAGGAAAGGAAAAAAACTCTCACAAATGTATAGCCTGTTGGAAAATATAATTGGACTGTTTGAAAATGTCAAGAAAGAAATGTAATTTTTATATATATATATTTTTTTTTTTTAAATGTGACTCACATTTTTATTTGGCGTACCCCCAACGGCATTGTGCGTACCCCCAACGGCATTGCGCGTACCCCTGGGGCAAAGCTGTCTAAATGGAATTTGTATTTGTGTTCCTGGCAACTGGACCTTTTTTGGAACATTCTTTTTGTCTTCCTGAGATTTACTGTCAGGGCCCAGGTCTGTCAGGGCCCAGGTCTGTCAGGGCCCAGGTCTGTAAGGGCCCAGGTCTGTTAGGGCCCAGGTCTGACAGAATCTGTGCCGAAGATCTAGGTGCTGCTGTAGGCCCTCCTTGGTTGGGGACAGAAGCACCAGATCATCAGCAAACGGTAGACATTAGTAGGATGAGGCCGGGTGCTGCAGACTGTTCTAGTGCCCTTGCCAATTCATTGATATATATATGTTAGAGGGTGGGGCTTAAGCTACATCCCTGTCTCACCCCACGGCCCTGTGGAAAGAAATGTGTGTTTTTTGCCAATTTTATCCGCACAGTTGTTTGTTTACATGGATTTTATAATGTTGTTTATTTTTCGCCCAACACCACTTTCAATCCATTTGTATAGCAGACCCTCAGTCCAAATGGTATAGCAGACCCTCAGTCCAAATGGTATAGCAGACCCTCAGTCCAAATGGTATAGCAGACCCTCAGGCCAAATGGTATAGCAGACCCTCAGTCCAAATGGTATAGCAGACCCTCAGGCCAAATGGTATAGTATAAATGGTAGACCCTCAGGCCAAATGGTATAGCAGACCCTCAGTCCAAATGGTATAGCAGACCCTCAGGCCAAATGGTATAGCAGACCCCAAATGGACCCTCAGGCCAAATGGTATAGCAGTCCAAATGGTATAGCAGACCCTCAGGCCAAATGGTATAGCAGACCCCCTCAGGCCAAATGGTATAGCAGACCCTCAGGCCAAATGGTATAGCAGACCCTCAGGCCAAATGGTATAGCAGACCCTCAGGCCAAATGGTATAGCAGACCCTCAGGCCAAATGGTATAGCAGACCCTCAGTCCAAATGGTATAGCAGACCCTCAGTCCAAATGGTATAGCAGACCCTCAGGCCAAATGGTATAGCAGACCCTCAGGCCAAATGGTATAGCAGACCCTCAGTCCAAATGGTATAGCAGACCCTCAGGCCAAATGGTATAGCAGACCCTCAGGCCAAATGGTATAGCAGACCCTCAGTCCAAATGGTATAGCAGACCCTCAGTCCAAATGGTATAGCAGACCCTCAGGCCAAATGGTATAGCAGACCCTCAGGCCAAATGGTATAGCAGACCCTCAGGCCAAATGGTATAGCAGACCCTCAGGCCAAATGGTATAGCAGACCCTCAGGCCAAATTGAGTCCGGCTTTTTTTTCTTCAACAAAGGATGTGAACTTAGTCAATTTGGTTTATTTGTTTGTCAATTAGGGTATGCAGGGTGAACACGTGGTCTGTCGTACGGTAATTTGGTAAAAAGCCCATTTGACATTTGCGCAGTACATTGTTTTCACTTAGGAAATGTATGAGTCTGCTGTTAATGCAGAGGATTTCCCCAAGGTTGCTGTTGACACATATCCCCCGGTAGTTATTGGGGTCAAATCTGTCTTGATTGAGGTGATCAGGCCTTGGTTCCAAATACTGGGGAAGATGCCAGAGCTGAGGATGATGTTAAAAAGTTCAAGTATAGCCATTTGTAATTTGTGGTCTGTATATTTTATCATTTCATTTAAGATACCATCAACCCCACAGGCCTTTTTGGGTTGAAGGGTTTGTATTTTGTCCTGTAGTTCATTCAATGTAATTGGAGATTCCAGTGGGTTCTGATAGTCTTTAATAGATCATGTATATGTTTTTGGTGTTCTTTGTTATAGGGCCAGAAAGATTGAGGAAGTGGTTTACCCATATTTCTCCATTTTTGGATAGATAACTCTTTGTGTTGTTGTTTGTTTAGTGTTTTCCAATTTTCTATGGATTCTTCAATTACATTGTTGATTTCTGACGTGCTGTTCCTTCTTTTTCCCTAGTGTATTTCTGTATTGTAATAGTGATTCACCATAGTGAAGGCGTAGATTCAGGTTTTCTGGGTCTCTATGTTTATTTGTGCACCCTTGGGCCTCAACACCACAGTGTGTGTAACTGTATATGAAGAGTGAGTGTGTGTCGTTCCTCATAGCAGAGAACATGTAGATTTAGTGAATGTGTAAAAGATGTCAGTGTTCTAAATTTCAACTCTGCAAACTTCTTACTTGCAGAATATGTATTTCTCAGATGTACAACTTAGTGAAACACCCAGATACCCAGTCCTGAGAGAGAACCACCAACCCCCAGGCTAATCCTATTATGTGGCTTTGTGTGTGTGTGTGTTCACTGTGAATCGTTGAATTTCAACCTCCCTGTTGCCATGGTGACCTGTAAGCATTACCTAGAGTTTAAGTCCTCTTGTCTGAGCTCAACTAACTCTGCCTGAGACTCAAGGGTGGATGGCTCTGTGATCATCTCTGAGTCTCTCTGCTCTCCTCTCAGATCAATGACTCTGGGATGGAGTGGTTGAGTCTGCCTGTGCTGGGCTGAGCGGTGAGCGTCTGCCCTGCCTGCTGTCTCTCATTATATATACACACACACACACACACACACTCTGGGAGGGCTGCATCACTCAAACACACACACACACAAACCTCACACACGAACCTCACACAGACACGCTCACACGGCCACGGAGAGAGTGCTCGACTTCACGCACACCTGCCTGGGCGGAGCTACAAGGAAAACGCACACACTCACAGAATATATCGGAGAACCAGGAATTTTGGAACGTGTGTGTAGATGGGGATAATTCCTAAACGACAGACTGACCACTGGATTTAAAGGATTTAAAGGATCGCTGATCTTTTGGAGTGGAGGGGGCACAACCCAGAGAGGGGGGTGTCCTTTTAGGATTTGAAACAGGGAGGAGGGGCTGCGATTTTCCCACTCTTCCGGAATGACCAGTGAGCATTTGGGCCAAGGGGAGGAAGAGGGAGGGGGCAATTTTTGGGTGAGCTGTTGTTTTTGGGGGTGTATTGTGGGTGTCTTTTGGGGTGTTTGTGTGTATAGGGTTTGTGTGTGCGTAGACACACCATCCGTGTTTGTGTGAGAGTGTGTCGATACACACAGGCCATTCCGTATGCTGCAGATGGTTCGCACCCTCGCCCAGTTCTCTATCGCTCTGGAGGAGATGCAAGAGAATGGAGAGAGCGCCAGCGATGAAGGAAGACAAGAACAAGAAGGAGGAGAGGAACTGATGGACAGGGATGAAGCTGAACGTGTTGGGAACACTAACGGGAATGGGCATGGAGCTGTGAGTCCTCAGAATCACGGCGAGGTAGATCAGTGTGTGTGTGTGTCTGTGGTTGAAGGATATTCCCTTAAAACACTCATCCCTGTTCCATCCCTCTCTCTCCGCCAACATGCATATTCTCTCACAGCGTCAGACTCAGCCATTGGCAGAGACTAGAATAGCAACATACCTGCAAAACAAGCTGCTCCCAGCCCTTCCTCTCTTCCTCTCTTTACCCCCCACTCCTTTTCTCTAACCCTCCTCTCTTTATTTTATTTATCTCCCTCCCTCTCTTTCTCTCTCTGCCCATTCTCTCCCTCTTCTCCCTTTCTCTCTCTGCGTAGATGTGAACTTCTATGTAATGAATAAATAAAGTGAGGGTTGAGGAGGAGCGGGAAAACGAGTGCAGGGATGAAGAGAGACTGAGAAGAGTTCTGCTGGTTGTGACGCACCTTTTGAAAGCTTCTATCAAATTCTTGTTGGGTTTGGGAAATGATGCTGCTTTCTCCTCTTTTCTTATCTCTCTTCCCCCCTTTATCTCCTTCTCTTCCCCTTCTATTGCTTCTCTCTCCCCACATTCCCTTCTATAATTTCTCGCTCGCGCTCTGTCGCTCTCTCTTCCTCTCTCTCTCTCTTCCACTCTCTCTCTCGCTCTTCCTCTCTCTCTCCCTCTTCCTCTCCCTCTCTTCCTCTCTCTCTCTTCCTCTCTCTCTCTTCCTCTCTCTCTCTTCCTCTCTCTCTCTTCCTTCCTCTCTCTCTCTTCCTCTCTCTCTCTTCCTCTCTCTCTCTTCCTCTCTCTCTCTTCCTCTCTCTCTCCCTCTCTCTCTCTTCCTTCCTCTCTCTCTCTTCCTTCCTCTCTCTCTCTCTTCCACTATCTCTCTTCCACTCTCTCTTCCACTCTCTCTCTCCTCTCTCCCTCTTCCTCTCCACTCTCTCTCTTCCACTCTCTCTCTCTTCCACTCTCTCTCTTCCACTCTCTCTCTCCCACTCTCTCCCTCTTCCACTCCTCTCTTCCACTCTCTCTCTCTCCACTCTCTCTCTTCCACTCTCTCTCTCCCACTCTCTCTCTTCCACTCTCTCCCCACTCTCTCTCTCTTCCACTCTCTCTCTCTCTTCCACTCTCTCTCTCTTCCACTCTCTCTCTTCCACTCTCTCTCTTCCACTCTCTCTCTCTTCCACTCTCTCTCTCTTCCACTCTCTCTCTCTTCCACTCTCTCTTCCTCTCTCTCTCTCTTCCACTCTCTCTCTTCCACTCTCTCTCTCGCTCTTCCTCTCCCCCTCTTCCTCTCCCTCTCTTCCTCTCTCTCTCTTCCTCTCTCTCTTCCTCTCTCTCTCTTCCTTCCTCTCTCTCTCTTCCTTCCTCTCTCTCTCTTCCTTCCTCTCTCTTCCTCTCTCTCTCTTCTCTCTCTCTCTTCCTTCCTCTCTCTCTCTTCCTTCCTCTCTCTCTCTCTTCCACTCTCTCTCTCCCACTCTCTCCCTCTTCCACTCTCTCTCTCTTCACTCTCTCTCTCTCTTCCACTCTCTCTCTCCCTCTCCCTCTTCCTCCTCTCTTCCACTCTCTCTCTCTCCCACTCTCTCCCTCTTCCACTCTCTCTCTCTTCCACTCTCTCTCTTCCACTCTCTCTCTCTCCTCTCTCCTCTCTCTTTCCACTCTCTCTCTCTTCCTCTCTCTCTCTTCCACTCTCTCTCTCTTCCACTCTCTCTCTCTCTCTTCCACTCTCTCTCTCTCTTCCACTCTCTCTCTCTCTCTCCCACTCTCTCTCTCTCTTCCACTCTCTCTCTCTCTCTCTTCCACTCTCTCTCTCTCTCTTCCACTCTCTCTCTCTCTTCCCACTCTCTCTCTCTCTTCCACTCTCTCTCTCTCTTCCACTCTCTCTCTCTCTTCCACTCTCTCTCTTCTTCCACTCTCTCTCTCTCTCTTCCACTCTCTCTCTCTCTCTTCCACTCTCTCTCTCTCTCTTCCACTCTCTCTCTCTTCCACTCTCTCTCTCTCTCTTCCACTCTCTCTCTCTCTTCCACTCTCTCTCTCTCTTCCTCTCTCTCTCTCTCTTCCACTCTCTCTCTCTTTCCACTCTCTCTCTCTCTCCCACTCTCTCTCTCTCTCCACTCTCTCTCTCTCTCTCCCACTCTCTCTCTCTCTTCCACTCTCTCTCTCTCTTCCACTCTCTCTCTCTCTTCCACTCTCTCTCTCTCTTCCACTCTCTCTCTCTCTTCCACTCTCTCTCTCTCTTTCCACTCTCTCTCTCTCTCTTCCACTCTCTCTCTCTTTCCACTCTCTCTCTCTCTTCCACTCTCTCTCTCTCTTCCACTCTCTCTCTCTCTCTTCCACTCTCTCTCTCTCTCTTTCCTCTCTCTCTCTTCCACTCTCTCTCTCTCTCTTCCTCTCTCTCTCTTCCACTCTCTCCCTCTTTCTTCCTCTCTTCCTCTTTCTGCAGGGTCATATCTCTGTAATAGAATTAGAGCAGGGTGAATCATACGATTAGTCCCATCACCTACCTCCTTTCTCCCACACCCAGTAACCCTCCCCTGCCTGCTTTACTGACTGCCTGCCTGGCTGGCTGTGTGTCTATCTCTGAATAGTTGTATCACCAAATGTATCTCTCATTCCCCCATTAACCAAGCAACCTGTGTGTCTCTTTTCTTCCATAGAACATGTGAAGTAAATGTATCTGTAGTTGTTGTAACCCGTTAGTTATTCCTTGTTGTCATTTCCCCCCCAGACTGTTAATCCACACAGAGAATATTTACCTGCCTGGAAAAGCCAGGGAGAGGAAAGAGAGAAACCAAAATGAGGAGGAGGACATGAAGCAGGAGGATAGATTCATTGAGGATACAGAGGAAGGGAATGGAAAGGAAATAGCTCATCATAATTAGTCTAACCTAGCTAGCTATATATTATGGCTTTGATTTCATATCATATCCAACCTAGCTAGCTATATATTATGGCTTTGATTTCATATCATATCCAACCTAGCTAGCTATATATTATGGCTTTGATTTCATATCATATCCAACCTAGCTAGCTATATATTATGGCTTTGTTTCATATCATATCCAACCTAGCTAGCTATATATTATGGCTTTGATTTCATATCATATCCAACCTAGCTAGCTATATATTATGGTTTGATTTCATATCATATCCAACCTAGCTAGCTATATATTATGGCTTTGATTTCATATCATATCCAACCTAGCTAGCTATATATTATGGCTTTGATTTCATATCATATCCAACCTAGCTAGCTATATATTATGGCTTTGATTTCATATCATATCCAACCTAGCTAGCTATATATTATGGCTTTGATTTCATATCATATCCAACCTAGCTAGCTATATATTATGGTTTGATTTCATATCATATCCAACCTAGCTAGCTATATATTATGGCTTTGATTTCATATCATATCCAACCTAGCTAGCTATATATTATGGCTTTGATTTCATATCATATCCAACCTAGCTAGCTATATATTATGGCTTTGATTTCATATCATATCCAACCTAGCTAGCTATATATTATGGTTTGATTTCATATCATATCCAACCTAGCTAGCTATATATTATGGTTTGATTTCATATCCTATCCAACCTAACTAGCTATATATTATGGTTTGATTTCATATCATATCCAACCTAGCTAGCTATATATATGATGGTTTGGTTTCATATCATATTTAACCAACCTAGCAAAGTATGAAAATCATATTCTTGGTCGTACTGATGGTGAGTTGATGCTGATCTTATATTCAGTAGTTCTTCTCGACTGTATGTAATGAAACCTAAGATGACCTGGGGTACTAATGTAAGAAATAACACGTAAAAAAACAAAAAACTGCATAGTTTCCTAGGAACGCGAAGCGAGGCGGCCATCTCTGTCGGCGCCGGAAGCCCAAATAGACTTCCCCTGCTCCTTAGCAACAGGCATACAGCTGGACTTCTGCTCCTTAGCAACAGGCATACAGCTGGACTTTCCCTGCTCCTTAGTAACAGGCATACAGCTAGACTTCCCCTGCTCCTTAACAACAGGCACACAGCTGGACTTTTCCCCCTGCTCCTTAGCAACAGGCACACAGCTGGACTTTTCCCCCTGCTCCTTAGCAACAGGCACACAGCTAGACTTCCCCTGCTCCTTAGCAACAGGCACACAGCTGGACTTTCCCCCCTGCTCCTTAGCAGCAGGCACACAGCTGTACTTTTCCCCCTGCTCCTTAGCAACAGGCACACAGCTAGACCTCCCCTGCTCCTTAGCAACAGGCACACAGCTAGACTTCCCCTGCTCCTTAGCAACAGGCACACAGCTGGACTTTCCCCCCTGCTCCTTAGCAGCAGGCACACAGCTGTACTTTTCCCCCTGCTCCTTAGCAACAGGCACACAGCTAGACTTCCCCTGCTCCTTAGCAACAGGCACACAGCTGGACTTTCCCCCCTGCTCCTTAGCAGCAGGCACACAGCTGTACTTTTCCCCCTGCTCCTTAGCAACAGGCACACAGCTAGACTTCCCCTGCTCCTTAGCAACAGGCACACAGCTGGACTTTCCCCCCTGCTCCTTAGCAGCAGGCACACAGCTGTACTTTTCCCCCTGCTCCTTAGCAACAGGCACACAGCTAGACTTCCCCTGCTCCTTAGCAACAGGCACACAGCTAGACTTCCCCTAGACTTCCCCTGCTCCTTAGCATCTCTTTCCTCAGATGGGTTTTAGTCCTCTCTCTCTCTCTCTGTAAACCTCCTCCTCTGCCTAGTGGCCCTGTGCTTTTTCTTTCTTTGTTCCTCTCTTGTCTTTTCAATGTCCTGTAACTGCAGTTTGAAGGTGACAGAAAATAGATGTTCCTCCATGTGTTGTTTTGGTGGCTGAAATACAGCAACATTGTTGCTGTTTGACATCCAATTGAAACGTGTGTGTGTGTGTCTGTGTGTGTGTGTGTGTGAGAGACCTGTGTAGCTACGCGTGTACAGTTGGTCTGTAACGACTGACTGTTCTCTGTCAAGTATTGATCCCTTACTGGTTGCGTCACAGTTACATAACCCTGTTGAGAGGCTGAAGCTCCAGAGGCCTGTATGTGAAGCAGGGGACCACGGTGGAGGCCTAGCCCCCCTCTCAGGGCCCTGTCTCTGGGCATTGACAGGAGGGAGGAGGGCAGAGGGCAAGCCCTGGCGGTCCCCCAGCACTGGGGGTGAAGAGGGTTGGAGATGGATGGAGAGGGAAAGATTGATCAATGGAGAGAGAGAGATGAATGAATTGAGAGGGAGAGATTTATGGATGAGTGGATGGAAAGCGAGTGGGATGGAGAAAGAGATTGGATGGATGAGAGCGAGAGGGATGGATGGAGATTGGATAGGAGATGGATGAAGAGAGGGGGGATGGAGGGAGAGCAGGAAAGATGGATGGGGAGAGATGGATAGATGGGAGCGAGAGATGGATGGAGACTGGAGAGGGGATTGATGGAGACCTGCAGAGGGGATGGATGAAGAGAGAGCGATGGATGGATAGACTGGAGAGGGGATTGATGAGATGGATAGACTGGAGAGGGGATTGATGAGAGAGATGGATGAATGGAGACTAAAGAGGGGATGGAGAGAGAGAGATGGAGAGTGAGGGGATGGAGACTGGAGAGGGGGTGGATGGAGAGAGAGAGATGGAGACTGGAGAGGGGGTGGATGGAGAGAGAGAGAGATGGAGACTGGAGAGGGGGTGGATGGAGAGAGAGAGATGGAGAGTGAGGGGATGGAGACTGGAGAGGGGGTGGATGGAGAGAGAGAGAGAGATGGAGAGTGAGGGGATGGAGACTGGAGAGGGGATGGATCTGGTTTCACTAGGCGTGGGAAGTATAAGGGGGGTTGGGTACTGCTGCTGTTACTAGAGAGAGTGGTTGTTATGGACTACTGTCGCCAGGGAGAGGGGTGATGACGACAGAGGATTTCTCTCTTTCTGTCATTTATTTCTATAACTTTTTTGTTTGTTTTACTCTGTTCTCTTTTCTGCCTTGGCATCCTTCCTCTCTTGCTGCTCCACTCTCTTTCTCATCTCTCTGCTGATCTCTCTGCTCCTCTCTCTGCTCCTTTCTCTTTCTCATCTCTCTGCTCCTCTCTTTCTCCTCTCTCTTTCTCATCTCTCTTTCTCATCTCTCTGCTCCTCTCTCTGCTCCTCTCTCTTTCTCATCTCTCTGCTCCTCTCTTTCTCATCTCTCTGCTCCTCTCTTTCTCCTCTCTCTTTCTCATCTCTCTTTCTCATCTCTCTGCTCCTCTCTCTGCTCCTCTCTCTGCTCCTCTCTCTTTCTCATCTCTCTGCTCCTCTCTGCTCATCTCTCTGCTCCTCTCTCTGCTCCTCTCTCTTTCTCCTCTCTATTTCTCATCTCTCTGCTCCTCTCTTTCTCCTCTCTCTTTCTCATCTCTCTGCTCATCTCTCTGCTCATCTCTTTCTCCTCTCTCTTTCTCATCTCTCTGCTCATCTCTCTGCTCATCTCTTTCTCCTCTCTCTGATCCTCTCTCTGCTCCTCTCTCTTTCTCATCTCTCTGCTCCTCTCTCTTTCTCTTCTCTCTGCTCCTCTCTCTTTCTCATCTCTCTTTCTCATCTCTGCACCTCTCTCTGCTCCTCTCTCTTTCTCATCTCTCTGCTCATCTCTCTGCTCATCTCTCTTTCTCCTCTTTCTCCTCTCTCTTTCTCCTCTCTTTCTCATCTCTCTGCTCCTCTCTCTTTCTCTTCTCTCTGCTCCTCTCTCTGCTCCTCTTTCTCATCTCTCTGCTCCTCTCTCTTTCTCCTCTCTCTGCTCCTCTCTCTTTCTCCTCTCTCTTTCTCCTCTTTCTCCTCTCTCTTTCTCCTCTCTCTGCTCCTCTCTCTTTCTCCTCTCTCTGCTCCTCTCTCTTTCTCCTCTCTCTTTCTCCTCTTTCTCCTCTCTCTTTCTCCTCTCTCTGCTCCTCTCTCTTTCTCCTCTCTCTGCTCCTCTCTCTTTCTCCTCTCGCTTTCTCCTCTCTCTTTCTCATGTCGCTGCTCCTCTCTCTCTCTCAAGTGCTAGGCAACCAGCCTGGAACATTCCAGATGAGACGCCTGTTCTCTTGTTTGAGAAGCATTATGAGAGTAGATCTGATTGGTTAACACTGAGATGGGAGGTGGCTCAGATTGATTGAACGGTGTGGGCTACTGTAGGACAGAGATGTTCTGTCGTGGCTGGACTTAGTTTAGGGTTGTGTGTGTGTGTGTGTGTGTGTATGTGTGTGTGTGTGTGTAATGGTAATATTTGGTAAACGTTCTGAGCAGTGAGTTCAGCGACCAAGGTTCAGTAGAGGCCCCCTGCGGGCTGCTCTGACATGGGAGACACACACACACACACACACACACACAGAATCCCCTTTCCCCTCTAAGACTCATAATAACAGACAGACTAAAGCTTCTAAGCCAATCAAAGCCATCAGAGGGAGCATGGCTTAGGCTTCTCAGCCAATCAAAACCATCCTAGTCCCACAGGCTAAAACCTTGCCTCTGAAGGCCAGCAGCCATATTGGGTTGTTAGTGTGTTTGTATACGCGTGCAGATGTTTTTATCCAATCCATGTCACCAGGTAACAGGGAGAGGTCAATGAATAATGATCACATCCACCTTCTGCTCTCCATCTTGCATTTATCTGTTGTGGCTTTTAAAGTCCTTCATTGAAGCAATAGCAAAGCGGATGACCATCCATGATATCAACATTACAGTTGTAACCGTGTTATGAGGCTATACAGTGTTTGTTTATATTTGCATTGTTTACAAACGTTGGGAGAAAAACAAGTTTCTATTTTGGGTTCTGATGGGGTACGACAGTTAAAATGGGGCATTTTTAAGTTATATGCTTCATATACGCTTATATGTTAAGTCAATGGGTATAATTAGTCCAGAAATGGATGTAGCAACTAATGGTTCTAGCTTTAAACTCGGTTACCATGGCAATCCTGTGACCAAAATGAAAACAACGTTCTGGCCATCATTCCCCCACGTGCCGCTGTGTGTGTGTGTGTGTGGTATCCAATTAAGGCAGCGGGAACCTAAAAGAGCAAAGTTCATTGTTTCAGGAAGATCCCTCTTGTTTTACCACACACACACACACACACACACACACACACACAGACACAAATAATCTCACTAAGCTTTAGACTGCAGGGAGTTCCCTCACCCTCCTGTAATGTTCCTTTCACAAACCCACAATGTATCTCACTGTTCTCAATACCAGAAACGTTTCGGTGTGTCATTCTACGTGCATCAGCCAGTGTGTTTGTGCGTGTGTGTGTGTGCACACTTTAAAGCCAGTGTGTTTGTGTGTGACACGTCCTTCAGCTGTGCTTCCATTTTCTGTTAATAGCTCTGCAACGGCTATCAACAGCTGAGTTCAGCTGGACCTGCGCAAGAAAAGGAAGGCTATCAACAGCTGAGTTCAGCTGGACCTGCGCAAGAAAAGGAAGGCTATCAACAGCTGAGTTCAGCTGGACCTGCGCAAGAAAAGGAAGGCTATCAACAGCTGAGTTCAGCTGGACCTGCGGCTATCAACAGCTGAGTTCAGCTGGACCTGCGCAAGAAAAGGAAGGTTGCTCAACAACAATGACAAAAATCACCAGAACGGCTTCCCAAGAAACACTTCCAAAAGGACTAATTCAAGGTACAGAGGAGTTGGGGAACTCAACAATAAAGGCAGAGATTGATTTCTTATTGCTCACTTTAATCCATTGTACAGGATGTGGAGAGGTGACAGACGTTTTTCCGTCAAGCTGACGTCTTCCTCAGAGTGACCTGACCTTTGCACATAGCTCCTATTTATAGGCTAGTGGCTCATTGAGACACAACAGTGTATCAACATTATAATATGTTTCAAGGTCAATGGTAAATTATAGCACCAAATAATGAGAGAAAGAGTGTGTCTCATTAATCAGTAGTCCATGTCAAAATATATATAGGTGATATTTGGGTTTCTGTGAATCTGGAGACACAGAGACCCAAAAAATCAAGGCAACAACATTATAGAAACGAGGACAGTGAAAAACCATTGTTTAGCCCCTTTGGATCCACAGTGTCTAAGGATTACTGTCAGAATGCCCCTCTTTGTTTTAGTCTACGTATGTTGTCACTTCCTCTTGGTGAAATTTGAACGTGTTCTATACCTACAACGAGCAGGGAGGAAGGTGAGCCATGGTTGGCTCGTTTCGTTTGACCAACAGATGCAGTAGGCGTGTATAGTAAATCAACCCAGCAAATAAAGAAACGTCCTCTCACTGTCATCTGCATTTATTTTCAGCTAACTTAACGTGTAAATATTTGTATAAACATAAGATTCAACAAGTGAGACACAAACTGAACAAGTTCCACAGACATGTGACTAACAGAAATTGAATAATGTGCCCCTGAACAAAGGGGGGTCAAAATCAAAAGTAACAGTCAGTATCTGGTGTGGCCACCAGCTGCATTAAGTACTGCAGTGCATCTCCTCCTCATGGACTGCACCAGTTCTTGCTGTGAGATGTTACCCCACTCTTCCACCAAGGTACCTGCAAGTTCCCGGACATTTCTGGGGGGAATGGCCCTAGCCCTCACCCTCCGATCCAACAGGTCCCAGACGTGCTCAATGGGATTGAGATCCGGGATCTTTGCTGGCCATGGCAGAACACTGATATTCATGTCCTGCAGGAAATCACGCACATAACGAGCAGTATGGCTGGTCGCATTGTCATGCTGGAGGGTCATGTCAGGATGAGATTGCAGGAAGGGTACCACATGAGGGATGAGGACGTCTTCCCTGTAACACACAACGTTGAGATTGCATACAATAACAAGCTCAGTCTGATGATGCTGTGACACACCGACCCAGACCATGACTGACCCTCCACCTCCAAATAGATCCCGACTCGTCAGTGAAGAGCACATTTTGCCAGTCCTGTCTGGTCCAGCGGCGGTGGGTTTGTGCCCATAGGCGACGTTGTTTCCGGTGATGTCTGGTGAGGACCTGCCTTACAACAGGCCTACAAGCCCTCAGTCCAGCCTCTCTCAGCCTATTGCGGACAGTATGAGCACTGATGGAGGGACTGTGCGTTCCTGGTGTAACTCGGGCAGTTGTTGTTGCCATCCTGTACCTGTCCCGCAGGTGTGATGTTCGGATATACCGATCCTGTGCAGTTGTTGTTACACGTGGTTTGCCACTGCGAGGACGATCAGCTGTCCGTCCCGTCTCCCTGTAACGCTATCTTAGGCGTCTCACAGTTCAGACATTGCAATTTATTGTCCTGGCCACATCTGTAGTCCTCATGCCTCCTTGCAGCATGCCTAAGGCACATTCACACAGATGAGCAGGGACCCAGGGCATCTTTCTTTTGCCGTTTTTCAGAGTCAGTAGAAAGGCCTCTAGTGTCCTAAGTTTCATAACTGTGGCCTTATTTGCCTACCGTCTAAGTTGTTAGTGTCTTAACGACCGTTCCACAGGTGCATGTTCATTAATTGTTTTTGGTTCATTGAACAAGCATGGGAAACAGTGTTTAAACCCTTTACAATGAAGATCTGTGAAGTTATTTGTATTTTTACGAATTATCTTTGAAAGACAAGGTCCTGATAAAGGGGACGTTTCTTTTTTTGCTGAGTTTAGTATATGACATTTGTGGTGCTACAATTAACGTATGTAATGTATTCTTGACCTGTTCTCGGGTGATAAAGAACTTTAGTATTGGTCGTATTGTCACATTCTACACGGCGGCCACACTAGTAACTGTCATTGGACTGCCTGGCAGCCAAGTATCGCGCTTCTTGGGCAGCTGCTGCGCATAATGGATTCGGCTAGATTGCGCGCATGGCGGAAACAAATGGAGGGGGAAATGAACTCTGGTAGATTTGGATCACTTATGAGGATGTTTCAATAAAAATGGATTTGACGTGACCGGCACATGGGCCGTACTCCGTGGAAAAACACAAACGTGCGGGCGTTTTGTCCTGGTTTGTATTTGTGCCCGTGGGTAGGCGTTGACGTTCAGTCTCTCTAGCACGGGTATAGGCCTGTTCAATGACACCCTTTTCAGCGTGGCAGGAACCTGGTGCGCATATCATTAGCTTTGCACTCGAAATCTATGTCTTTACTACAGTTAGGTCAGTCTTAGGAACTGACCCACCAGTATGTCCTGCTTTAAAATTCCTACTCTGTGGATTGGTAGTCACCAACTTGTTTATTTTATTTTTGTGGATTGTAAGATCCAATAAGTCTATTTTCTCCTGACTTCCCTCTGCTGTGAATTTGAGATGGGAGTAAGAGAAGTATAAGAGAAGTAATATATGAAATGAACTCGGAGAGGAGAGCGTCAGTAACGTTCCATACCAGGATGTCATCAAAGTATCTTGTCTGGAAATATGGGTTTTTCACAATTCCTGACATTTAATCCTAGTAAACATTTCCTGTCTTAGGTCAGTTAGGATCAACACTTCATTTGAAGAATATGAAATTATTTATTTCCGCTTTTATTTCTTTCATCACATTCCCAGTGGACCAGAAGTTTACATCCACTCAATTAGTATTTGGTAGCACTGCCTTTTAAATTATTTAACTTGGGTCAAACGTTTTGGGTAGCCTTCCACTAGCTTCCCACAATATGTTGGGTGAATTTTGTCCCATTCCTCCTGACAGAGCTGGTGTAACTGAGTTAGGTTTGTAGGCCTCTGTGCTCGCACATGCTTTTTCAGTTCTGCCCACACATTTTCTATAGGATTGAGGTCAGGGCTTTGTGATGGCCACTCCAATACCTTGACTTTGTTGTCCTTAAGCCATTTTTCCACAACTTTGGAAGTATGCTTGGGGTCATTGTCCATTTGGAAGACAAATTTGCAACCAAGCTTTACCTTCCTGACTGATGTCTTGAGATGTTGCTTCAATATATCCACATCATTTTCCTTCCTCATGACGCCATCTATTTTGTGAAGTGCACCAGTCTCTCCTGCAGCAAAGCACTCCCACAACATGATGCTGTCACCCCCATGCTTCATGGTTGGAATGGTGTTCTTCGGCTTGCAAGCCTCCCCCTTTTTCCTCCAAACATAACGATGGTCATTATGGCCAAACAGTTATATTTTTGTTTCATCAGACTTGAGGACATTTCTCCAAAAAATACGATCTTTGTCCCCATGTGCAGTTGCAAACTGTAGTCTGGCTTTTTTATGGCGGTTTTGGAGCAGGGGCTTCTTCCTTGCTGAGCGGCCTTTCAGGTTATGTCGATATAGGACTCGTTTTACTGTGGACATAGATACTTTTATACCTGTTTCCTCCAGCATCTTCACAAGGTTCTGTCAGCCTCCTGTAGGTGAGAACAGAGGGACTCTCATTAACGTAAGGCTTCTCTTTGCATGTCCTTTTAGTTCTCTCACATTCCCAATGCATCATAGTTCCGAAAAAATTGCATTGCCATTACACGAGGGTTGCCTAGTGTCACAGAATCAATTATTTAAATGCAATTAACGAACACATTTGAATGTGTCAACTTTAAATGCAAAAGGGTCCATCCTATTGGAAGGAGAGAAGGGAGAGTGCTTCACCCAGGACTGACACTTGGACCTCAGTGAAAGGCCCTGGAGAAGGGTTGATTACCCAGAGATCTTTTATCCAGGACTGACACTTGGGCCTCAGTGAAAGGCCCTGGAGAAGGGTTGATTACCCAGAGATCTTTTATCCAGGACTGACACTTGGGCCTCAGTGAAAGGCCCTGGAGAAGTGTTGATTACCCAGAGATCTTTTATCCAGGACTGACACTTGGACCTCAGTGAAAGGCCCTGGAGAAGGGTTGATTACCCAGAGATCTTTTATCCAGGACTGACACTTGGGCCTCAGTGAAAGGCCCTGGAGAAGTGTTGATTACCCAGAGATCTTTTATCCAGGACTGACACTTGGACCTCAGTGAAAGGCCCTGGAGAAGTGTTGATTACCCAGAGATCTTTTATCCATGACTGACACTTGGGCCTCAGTGAAAGGCCCTGGAGAAGTGTTGATTACCCAGAGATCTTTTATCCAGGACTGACACTTGGACCTCAGTGAAAGGCCCTGGAGAAGTGTTGATTACCCAGAGATATTTTATCCAGGACTGACACTTGGACCTCAGTGAAAGGCCCTGGAGAAGTGTTGATGACCCAGAGATCTTTTATCCAGGACTGACACTTGGGCCTCAGTGAAAGGCCCTGGAGAAGTGTTGATTACCCAGAGATCTTTTATCCGGGACTGACACTTGGGCCTCAGTGAAAGGCCCTGGAGAAGTGTTGATTACCCAGAGATCTTTTATCCAGGACTGACACTTGGACCTCAGTGAAAGGCCCTGGAGAAGGGTTGATTACCCAGAGATCTTTTATCCAGGACTGACACTTGGACCTCAGTGAAAGGCCCTGGAGAAGTGTTGATTACCCAGAGATCTTGTTGCAGTTTCAACTGGACCTCCTCAGGTGGGCTGGGGGTTGACTTCCTGTTCAAACTATGTCAGCTTGACATGACGAAACTGATTTCATTTTAGACTATATCAAGATGACATGAAAGCGTGCATGTGTATCCCACGTTAATGGATTTGACAGTCACCAGATGTCCACTCTCTCTCTCCCCCTCTCAAATCAAATCTATTTATTTGGTCTGCATAAACAGTTTTGCAGATGTTATCGCAGGTGCAGCGAAATGCTTATGTTTCTAGCTCCCAACAACGCAGTAATATCTAGCAAAGCCATCTCCCGCTCTCTCTGTGTCTCTCTCTGTCTTTCTTTCTCTCTCTCTCTCTGTCTCTCTCTTTCCTTCTCTGTCTTTCTCTCTCTCTCTGTGTCTCTCTGTCTTTCTTTCTCTCTCTCTCTGTCTCTCTCTTTCCTTCGGTCTTTCTCTCTCTCTCTCTCTCTCTCTCTCTCTCTCTCGAGTCTCTCTATCTGTCTTTCTTTCTCTCTCTCTCTTTCCTTCTCTGTCTTTCTCTCTCTGTGTCTCTCTGTCTTTCTTTCTCTCTCTCTCTGTCTCTCTCTCTTTCCTTCGGTCTTTCTCTCTCTTTCCTTCTCTGTCTTTCTCTCTCTCTCTGTGTCTCTCTCTCTGTCTTTCTTTCTCTGTCTCTCTCTCTTTCCTTCTCTGTCTTTCTCTCTCTGACTTGATGCTATGCAGTGACGGCACTGTCACCTTCCTCAGGCTAGGGACACATGAATGCCCCCCTGCTGAGTCTTGTGGGAGATCCAGATGTAAATGTGGAATTGTTGGATGTTATTTTTGTAACGTTATTATTAGGACACGGAGCAGGAAAGCTGTCTGGTATTTAGGGTAATGTTTACTAGTGTTGATGGAGTCTGGGTTGTCTGTTGCACTGGTTAACAATTGATTCATATTAGCCATTAGCCAACACCAATGGCGACAGCTAGTCTTCCTGGGGCCGACATATATTAACACAACCTGGACCTGAACCCATAAAGAGAAAGCAGATGTGACATTGGCCAGTCGGCCAGGAACAACTCCCTATGGAAAGGACCCTTGAGAGGAACCAGGCTGGGTGGAGATTAGAAAGCATAGTTAAGTCATGTCTGTTCTAGTGTGTTCTGGAATAGATGACTTGGTCATGTTTTGTTCTGGGGAAGTATATAATGTGTTATTCTCATATCATGTGAAGAATCAGTGGAGGCCGTCTGAAGACCTATGGCTTTGATCCTGTGTTTGTCTGTGTTTTAGTGAACCCTGTGACAGAGCAGTGGTCTGTGGGTCAGACAGTTCTCCCCTGTGGGTTTAAGGGGCAGAGATGTTCCCTGCCTGCCTAAGAGGAAGCTCCAGTGATTAGCGACTAACGTTAGCTCCAGTGAATAGCGACTAACGTTAGCGCCAGAATGGAACACTGAAGAACTCTAGAGAGCCAGCAGAAAACCTGGTAACTGTTGCTGCGGGGGGCGGGGCTAAGATGGAGGATGCTGCTGGTTGGCGTGGCAACAATGAATAGAGGACGTGTGTGTGTGTGTGAGAGAGAGAGGCAGAGTTAGTCTCGTTAGCCACCTGGGGCAGACTGGGTTGGCCTGACTCATCCGGTCTTGCTCTTCTCTCTCTCCCTCTCGTTCTCGTTCGCTCTCCTCACTCTCTCTTCTCTCTCTCCTCCCTCTCTCTTCTCTCTCTCCTCCTCTCTCTCCCTCTCCTCCCTCTGTCACTCTCTCCTCTCTGTGTTTGTCGACTAGAGTTTATGTATTTCATTCAGTGATTTAATTCATTGATAGACTAACTTCTCTGAACCAGATTTCCACTGTCTCTGTTAGTCTTGTTGCATCAGGGCCAGATGTCTCCTGGTACGTTGCTTCTCAATCTAGAGGTACACAGAGAAAGAGAGAGAAAATAGACAGAGGTTTTGAGGAAAGGAAGATGGAGAGAACAGATCGTTAGGAATCTGAGCCTAATATTCCCTGGGGGTGTTTGTGTGACGTCCCAGTGTGTAGGATGTGTAGAGCGTGACTGCTGGTAGTTTGCTGTGTTAGTCGTGATAAGGCACGAGTCTCTTCTCTTCATCTATTAGCCTTTGAGCCATAAGCCTTTGACAAGATTGTATCTTCTCTGTAGGACACACACACACTGGTGTTTTTCCCAGTGTACAGATTCCAACCTAACCATGTAAACAGGAAACCCTTATTTCGATGACAGTCGAGCCAAATTGTGTGTGTTTGTGTGTGTGTGTGTGTTATGCCATAGCACTCAGTGTTGTCTCCCCCTGCAGGATATGAGAAGACATGTCGTGATGACCCTCCTGGACACTGAGCAGTCTTATGTGGAGTCGCTCCGGACACTCATACAGGTAATACTATACACACACACACACACACACACACACACACACACACACACACACACACACACACACACACACAAGAACCACCAGTGCTAACAGATGGTTGAAGTCTTAATGTCTTAATGTTAAAGGACTCCTGCTAAAGCCCCTCTCCTCACCCCTCAGCCACATATCTCACCGCCTCATTCAGACAGGCAGTCTCCCCACCCAAACCCTCTCCCTCTCCCCACCCCGACCCAAACCTTCTCCCTATCCCCACCCAAACCTTCTCCCTATCCCCACCCAGACCCAAACCTCTCCCTACCCAGATCCAAACCTCTCCCTACCCAGACCCAAACCCTCTCCCCACCCAGACCCAAACCCTCTCCCCCACCCAGACCCAAACCTCTCCCCACCCAGACCCAAACCCTCTCCCCACCCAGACCCAAACCTCTCCCCACCCAGACCCAAACCTCTCCCCACCCAGACCCAAACCTCTCCCCACCCAGACCCAAACCTCTCCCCACCCAGACCCAAACCCTTTCCCTACCGAGACCCAAACCCTTTCCCCCTACCGAGACCCAAACCCTTTCCCTACCGAGACCCAAACCCTCTCCCTACCCAGACCCAAACCCTCTCCCTACCCAGACCCAAACCCTGTCCCTACCCAGACCCAAACCCTGTCCCCACCCAGACCCAAACCCTCTCCCTACCCAGACCCAAACCCTCTCCCTACCCAGACCCAAACCCTTTCCCTACCCAGACCCAAACCCTCTCCCCACCCAGACCCAAACCCTCTCCCCACCCAGACTCAACCCCCCCCTTGTCTATCGGATAGATCAGAGAGGGGAAAGAGAGGCTTGAGAAAGAGGGGAAAGAGACTTGAGAAAGAGGGGAAAGAGAGACTTGAGAAAGAGGGGAAAGAGAGACTTGAGAAAGAGGGGAAAGAGAGACTTGAGAAAGAGGGGAAAGAGAGACTTGAGAAAGAGGGGAAAGAGAGACTTGAGAAAGAGGGGAAAGAGAGACTTGAGAAAGAGGGGAAAGAGAGACTTGAGAAAGAGGGGAAAGAGAGACTTGAGAAATAGGGGAAAGAGAGGCTTGAGGGCGAATGGAAAGAGAAGGCTTGAGAGAGAATGGGAAGAGAGGCTTGAGAGAGAATGGGAAGAGAGGCTTGAGAAAGAGGGGAAAGAGAGGCTTGAGAGAGGGGAAAGAGAGGCTTGAGAGGGGGGAAAGAGAGGCTTGAGAGAGGGGAAAGAGAGGCTTGAGTGAGGGGAAAGAGAGGCTTGAGAGAGGGGAAAGAGAGGCTTGAGAGAGGGGAAAGAGAGGCTTGAGTGAGGGGAAAGAGAGGCTTGAGAGAGGGGAAAGAGAAGCTTGAGAGAGGGGAAAGAGACCCTTAAGAGAGGAGATCGGGGGAACAGAGGCTTGAGAGAGGAGATCGGGGGAAGAGGCTTGAGAGAGGAGAAGAGGGGGAAGAGAGGCTTGGGTGAGGAAAGAGAGGGGAAGGAGGGGTTTGAGAGAGGAGAGGGGGAAGAGAGAATTGGGAGAGGAGAGAGAGGCTTGAGAGAGGGAAGAGGCGTGTAAGAGGGGAAGAGAGGCATGAGAGAGAGGGGTAAGAAAGGCTTGGGAGAGTTGAGAGAGGGGGAAGAGAGGCTGAGGAGAGAGAGAGGGGGAGAAAGGCTTGGGAGAGTTGAGGAGGAAGAGAGGCTTAAGAGAGAGGGGTAAGAAAGGCTTGGGAGAGTTGAGAGAGGGGAGAAAGGCTTGGGAGAGTTGAGGGGGAAGAGAGGTTTGGGGGAGTTGAGAGAGGGGGAAGAGAGGCTGAGGAGTGAGAGAGGGGGAGAAAGGCTTGGGAGAGTTGAGTGGGAAGAGAGGCTTGCAAGAGAGGAGGAAAAGTCTTGGGAGAGTTGAGAGAGGGGAAGAGATGCTTGGGAGAGAGAGGGGGAAGAGAGGCTGGGGAGAGGGAAGAGGGGCTTGGGAGAGGAGAGAGAGGGGGGGGAAGAGGCTTATGAGAGGGTGAAAGAGGGGATATGTTAAACTGCAGCCATAGTAAGCCCAGGTGCCATGTAGTCAAAACAGAATGAGAAGCGTGTGTGAGACGCCATCGATTAGGCACCCTCTGAACAGACCCCGAACACACACTCACACTATATAACTAAACAATGCATCTCGCACGCACACACACACACACACACACACACACACACACACACACACACACACACATCATACCAACTCAGGCTGTATACGCAGATCACACACAAATACACCATTCCAACTCATGTTCTACACACGCGACAGCACTGCAGTGTGTGTGCTTGTTTCACAGGGTCTGTGGCTTGCCTGGATGAGATCACATTTCACGGGGCTGGTTTCAGGAAAATAAGGTTTAATTTTCCCAAAATAGAAACATATTGTCTTTCTCGCTCTCTCTACCCCCTCTCTCTCTCCCCCTCTACCTCTCTCTAACTCTCCCTCCCTCTCTCTCTCTCTCTCTCTCTCGCTACCTCCCTCTCTCTCTCCCCCTCTACCTCTCTCTAATTCTCCCTCTCTCTCTCTAACTCTCTCTCCCTCTTTCTCTCTCTCTCTCTACCTCTCTATCTCTCCCCCTCTACCTCCCTCTCTCTCTCCCCCTCTCTATGTGTAGGGCTATATGCGGCCTCTGAAGCAGCCAGACAGTGGCTCCCTAGTTGATCCCTCATTGGTGGATGAGATGTTCTATCAGATCCCAGAGATCCTGGAGCACCATGAGCACTTCCTGGAACAGGTCACCGGCTGCATCAGCCAATGGCACGACAAACAGACCGTGGGTCAGCTGCTTATCCAATCGGTAAGTACCTCCCTCCATCCAATCACTGTACACCATGGACAATGGAAAAACCACGGGTAAGTCGATGTGGTCCAGTACAGGTAAAACATAATCATTAAAACAAAACTACAATACACCATAATTTACCATGCCTGTATGTCAGCCACATGGAAAATCAGTGAATCAGTGAGTTGATGTGGAACCGTGTGGTATACGCTACATATTGATGTGGAACCGTGTGGTATACCCTACATATTGTTGTGGAACCGTGTGGTATACCCTCCATATTGATGTGGAACCGTGTGGTATACCCTCCATATTGATGTGGAACCGTGTGGTATACCCTCCATATTGATGTGGAACCGTGTGGTATACCCTCCATATTGTTGTGGAACCGTGTGGTATACGCTACATATTGATGTGGAACCGTGTGGTATACCCTCCATATTGATGTGGAACCGTGTGGTATACCCTACATATTGATGTGGAACCGTGTGGTATACGCTACATATTGATGTGGAACCGTGTGGTATACCCTCCATATTGTTGTGGAACCGTGTGGTATACCCTACATATTGATGTGGAACCGTGTGGTATACCCTCCATATTGTTGTGGAACCGTGTGGTATACCCTACATATTGATGTGGAACCGTGTGGTATACGCTACATATTGTTGTGGAACCGTGTGGTATACCCTACATATTGATGTGGAACCGTGTGGTATACCCTACATATTGATGTGGAACCGTGTGGTATACCCTCCATATTGATGTGGAACCGTGTGGTATACCCTACATATTGTTGTGGAACCGTGTGGTATACCCTCCATATTGATGTGGAACCGTGTGGTATACCCTACATATTGATGTGGAACCGTGTGGTATACCCTACATATTGATGTGGAACCGTGTGGTATACCATACATATTGTTGTGGAACAGTCCATGTTAACCCCCCGTCTCCTCTCCTGGTCCATGTTAACCCCCCGTCTCCTCTCCTGGTCCGTGTTAACCCCCCGTCTCCTCTCCTGGTCCGTGTTAACCCCCCGTCTCCTCTCCTGGTCCGTGTTAACCCCCCGTCTCCTCTCCTGGTCCGTGTTAACCCCCCGTCTCCTCTCCTGGTCCGTGTTAACCCCCCGTCTCTGTTACGCCCCTGAAAACAGGGGAGAAATAATCACGAGAGTGATACGGTGTTGTATTCTCAAGTCAACATTTAGTTCAATGAGAAAAAGACCGCGAATTTCCCCAGGAATATGGGTGGAGACCAGAGCAATCGATCTCCGGCTCATAGATTAAAAGCATTTCGTAGATCACAGATTAACACTTTTAGGCACCACAAAATAAAGTAATCAATATAACGTTTACACATTACTCTCACAATTCGTACCCTTTGACAGATTTGAACTTTAACACAATTATATGAATGTTATCAATCTCTATCAACTAATACTGAATGCATATTTTAACCTTAGATGTTTTAAGATCCTCACATACTATGAACTTACTAATACTTTTCAATGTATAACAGGCTATGAATATGTCCTTTAACCTGTCACACTCTCCCCGACAAAATAAATGTTGTCCCAACATTACCAACATTGTCTTCTTCAACAGTTCGTATGCACTGGACCTAGAAAATCCTCTTCTGTAAGGTAGTACTTGAGCAGAAGTCACGGGTCACAGTTCAAATATAACTAACAAGTTATATTCACAGTCCATATCTGTTGACCAGCTATATAACATAAGCAGTATTTTCTCATACTATTGATCAACAGTCCATCAATTTTAATGATCTATATGCATAGTCTGTAAATTGTCTCTTTTGACAGTCTGTGAAATCTGACAGTAGTCCATGGTCAAACATGTCAACTCTGTAGCCTCATGTTTGCTGAAGCCCATACATGTAAGGTGGCTGAAAGTAACATTGCTGTAGTGATGGCAGCCATGGAACCAGTCCTGGTGCAGAGTAGACAGGGAACAACTGTGGCTGTGGCTGTATACTGTAGCAGGAAGGGATACCAAGCTGATCATAGGTGATACGTCTTGGAGGGTGTCTCTCTCTTTGTGGCAGCTGGTAGGCTGGTTCCTCAGGTTCAGCAGCATCAGTATATGAAGGAAAGGCACTTGGTGGACGATCATCAGGCAAATTTTCAGCAGGCAAGTTAATCTCCTCAGCAGGTAGGTCTTTAACTGTTGTCTCCTCCAGCCGCTTTTCAACAAGAGGCTGTGCTGGTAGTGTATAAGGGACTGGCACTGCAACTGTCTGTTTCACTGTTGGGGGTCTGTGTTCCCACTCTCTCGCTGGTTCAGCATTCCTCTCCTCAGGTACTGTAGGAGATGTGGGAACCTGTAGCGGATCATGATGAAGGTCATATTCATCCCCACTGTCTTCATCAGAATCTAGAGTCTGTGATGCAGGCTTTCAGCTGCATCTATGTCAGTATCAGCTGAAGGTGAGACAACCACTGCAACAACCAGCTCGATCCCAAAAGATGGGATTAGAGAAGCACAAGAATCTGATCCAGTCATCCGTCCTGTGCTCAATTTCAAACTGTCGGGTTCCAAACCGCCAGTTAAAGAGCAAAAGAAATTCAGTCCAAAGACAAAATGCCTATTCAGAGAATGGGACAAATTGACAATAGACAGTGATGGCATTTTGTACAGAATCACTACAGCCCGCAAGCAGTTAGTTCTACCAGAGCAGTACAAAGGTAAAGTGATGGAAGAGTTGCACAATAACATGGGACACCAAGGTACTGACCGCACTGTATCACTAGTACGTGACCGCTTCTTCTGGCCATATATGCAATCTGACATCGAGCACTATGTGACTAAAACTTGTAGCTGTGTCAAGCAGAAAAGGCCAGCCCATGCAACAAGAGCTCCTCTGACAAACATTGTGACAACACAGCCATTTGAACTGGTATGTATAGACTTCCTTCATCTCGACAGATGCAAAGGAGGATATGAGTACATCCTCGTGATTGTTGATCATTTTACACGTTTCACTCAAGCCTACGCCACCACATCAAAGTCAGGTAAAACTGCTGCAAATCTCATCTTCAATGATTTTGCCCTGAAGTTTGGGTTCCCGTCCCCGCATCCACCATGACCAAGGGGAGAATTTGAAAATCAGTTGTTCCATCAGTTAAAGAAACTCAGTGGCATGGCGGGGTCCAGGACAACACCCTATCACCCGATGGGAAACGGTCAAGCGGAACGCATGAACAGAACATTGTTGCAAATGTTAAAGACACTAACTGAGACACAAAAGTCAAATTGGAAGGAGTCTCTGAACAAACTGGTTTATGCCTATAACTGCACCCGTTGCGAAGTGACTGGCTATTCACCATTTTATCTTCTGTTTGGGAGATCACCCAGGCTTCCAGTTGATATGCTCTTTGGATTGTGCACAGAGGCAGGTTCCAGTAACCAGCGAGAATACGTGGAGAACTGGAAACGAGGGATGGAAGAAGCATACGCCATTGCAAATGAAAATGCTCAGAAAGCCGCTGAAAGAAGTAAGAAGTACTATGACACTAAAGTTAGGAGTTCAGTGCTACAGCCTGGCGAGCGAGTTCTGATTAAAAACCTGACACCAAGAGGAGGACCAGGAAAACTCCGTAACTATTGGGAAGATACAATTCACACAGTGGTGAGACAAATGGGTTCAGACCTGCCGATTTATGAATTGAGACCAGAAAAGGGTAGGGGACGCTCCAGGGTCCTGCACAGAAATCTGCTCATGTCCTGTGACCACTTACCTTTTGAGACACAACCAGATATGACCAAAGTGGCCAAAAGTCAGAAAACGAGGAGACACCAGCCTGCATCACAGACTCTAGATTCTGATGAAGACAGTGGGGATGAATATGACCTTCATCATGATCCGCTACAGGTTCCCACATCTCCTACAGTACCTGAGGAGAGGAATGCTGAACCAGCGAGAGAGTGGGAACACAGACCCCCACAGTGAAACAGACAGTTGCAGTGCCAGTCCCTTATACACTACCAGCACAGCCTCTTGTTGAAAAGCGGCTGGAGGAGACAACAGTTAAAGACCTACCTGCTGAGGAGATTAACTTTCCTGCTGAAAATTTGCCTGATGATCGTCCACCAAGTGCCTTTCCTTCATATACTGATGCTGCTGAACCTGAGGAACCAGCCTACCAGCTGCCACAAAGAGAGAGACACCCTCCAAGGCGTATCATCTCCTCTCCTGGTCCGTGTTAACCCCCCGTCTCCTCTCCTGGTCCGTGTTAACCCCCCGTCTCCTCTCCTGGTCCGTGTTAACCCCCCGTCTCCTCTCCTGGTCCGTGTTAACCCCCGTCTCCTCTCCTGGTCCGTGTTAACCCCCCGTCTCCTCTCCTGGTCCGTGTTACCCCCCCCGTCTCCTCTCCTGGTCCGTGTTAACCCCGTCTCCTCTCCTGGTCCGTGTTAATCCCCGTCTCCTCTCCTGGTCCGTGTTAATCCCCGTCTCCTCTCCTGGTCCGTGTTAACCTCCCGTCTCCTCTCCTGGTCCGTGTTAACCCCGTCTCCTCTTTTGGTCCGTGTTAACCCCCCGTCTCCTCTCCTGGTCCGTGTTAACCTCCCGTCTCCTCTCCTGGTCCGTGTTAACCCCGTCTCCTCTCCTGGTCCGTGTTAACCCCGTCTCCTCTCCTGGTCCGTGTTAACCCCCGTCTCCTCTCCTGGTCCGTGTTAACCCCCCGTCTCCTCTCCTGGTCCGTGTTAACCCCCCGTCTCCTCTCCTGGTCCGTGTTAACCCCCCGTCTCCTCTCCTGGTCCGTGTTACCCCTCTGCTGGTAGCCCTCTGGTTCACCACAACACATCTCCCAGGCTAAACACACAAACACCTCCCCACACACACACACACCTCCACGGCCAAAGAACATAGGCCTCAGTCGTTCCCTCTGGGGGCAGAGAGACTTATCCTAACCGGTGTAGCATCGCTAGCCTATGCTAGTGGAATGCAGTTTGAATTTGTAGCATTGTTAGCCCATGATAGTGGAATGCAGTTAGAATATGTGGCAGTGTTAGCCCATGCTAGTGGAATGCAGTTTGAATTTGTAGCATTGTTAGCCCATGCTAGTGGAATGTAGCGAGTACTAATCCCTTGACCTGCCTGAACTTCCTTTGAGCTAGACATTTCTGCTACAGCGAGGTCAACTCTCGGTGTGTGTGTGTGTGTCTGACATGTCAGTTTACACACAGATGTCATGTCCCTCAACCTCCACTCACCGCTTTCCCCTCACCCCTCTCTCTCACCCTTCTCTCTCACCCCCTAACTCTTCTCTCTTCCCCCCTCAGCCCTTCTCCCCCTCTACAGTTCAGCCACTTGTAATGATAACCTGTAAACACACATCTGTCTCAATAGCCTTGAACTGGCCTGACACTGTGCACTAACACATGCAGAACCTCTGTGCCGTCTATGCAGTCCTGCTCCCTCCTTTGACAGACAGCCGACAGTAACATGTATAGTTGGTAGAGCGTGGAGCTTGTAACCCCAGGATAGTGGGTTGGATTCATGGGACCACCCATACGTATAAAGTATGCACGCGTGACTAAGTAGATTTGGATAAAAGCATCTGCTAAACGGCATATATTATTACTATATATTAGACTAGAGTGAGGATAACAGAGGGATATACTGTAAATACTTGATACTATGGAGCCAGGGAGGTTGTGCAAGAGAGTTGGCCTGCCAGTTGGGGCAACCTTGTGTTTCTAGACCTCCATCTTATTTACTTCCTGTCCAGAGTGTGTTTATTTACTTCCTGTCCAGACTCCAGAGTGTGTTTATTTGCTTCCTGTCCAGACTCCAGAGTGTGTTTATTTACTTCCTGTCCAGTGCGTTTATTTACTTCCTGTCCAGACTCCAGAGTGCGTTTATTTACTTCCTGTCCAGACTCCAGAGTGTGTTTATTTACTTCCTGTCCAGTGTGTTTATTTACTTCCTGTCCAGAGTGTGTTTATTTACTTCCTGTCCAGAGTGTGTTTATTTACTTCCTGTCCAGAGTGTTTTTATTTACTTCCTGTCCAGAGTGTGTTTATTTACTTCCTGTCCAGAATGTGTTTATTTACTTCCTGTCCAGAGTGTGTTTATTTACTTCCTGTCCAGACTCCAGAGTGTGTTTGTTTACTTCCTGTCCAGACTCCAGAGTGTGTTTGTTTACTTCCTGTCCAGACTCCAGAGTGTGTTTGTTTACTTCCTGTCCAGACTCCAGAGTGTGTTTATTTACTTCCTGTCCAGACTCCAGAGTGTGTTTATTTACTTCCAGTCCAGACTCCAGAGTGTGTTTATTTACTTCCTGTCCAGACTCCAGACTCCAGTGTGGTTTGTTTACTTCCTGTCCAGACTCCAGAGTGTGTTTATTTACTTCCTGTCCAGACTCCAGAGTGTGTTTGTTTTCTTCTTGTCCAGACTCCAGAGTGTGTTTGTTTACTTCCTGTCCAGACTCCAGAATGTGTTTATTTACTTCCTGTCCAGACTCCAGAGTTGGTTTGTTTACTTCCTGTCCAGAATGTGTTTATTTACTTCCTGTCCAGAGTGTGTTTATTTACTTCCTGTCCAGAGTTTGTTTATTTACTTCCTGTCCAGAGTGTGTTTATTTACTTCCTGTCCAGAGTGTGTTTGTTTACTTCCTGTCCAGACTCCAGAGTGTGTTTATTTACTTCCTGTCCAGACTCCAGAATGTGGTTATTTACTTCCTGTCCAGACACCAGAGTGTGTTTATTTACTTCCTGTCCAGAGTGTGTTTATTTACTTCCTGTCCAGAGTGTGTTTGTTTACTTCCTGTCCAGACTCCAGAGTGTGTTTATTTACTTCCAGTCCAGTCTCCAGAGTGTGTTTATTTACTTCCAGTCCAGACTCCAGAGTGTGTTTGTTTACTTCCAGTCCAGACTCCAGAGTGTGTTTGTTTACTTCCAGTCCAGACTCCAGAGTGTGTTTGTTTACTTCCTGTCCAGACTCCAGAGTGTGTTTGTTTACTTCCTGTCCAGACTCCAGAGTGTGTTTGTTTACTTCCTGTCCAGACTCCAGAATGTGTTTATTTACTTCCTGTCCAGACTCCAGTGTGTGTTTATTTACTTCCTGTCCAGAGTGTGTTTATTTACTTCCTGTCCAGAGTGTGTTTATTTACTTCCTGTCCAGAGTGTGTTTATTTACTTCCTGTCCAGACTCCAGCGTGTGTTTATTTACTTCCTGTCCAGACTCCAGAGTGTGTTTATTTACTTCCTATCCAGTGTGTTTATTTACTTCCTGTCCAGGGTGTGTTTATTTACTTCCCGTCCAGACTCCAGAGTGTGTTTATTTACTTCCTGTCCAGAGTGTGTTTATTTACTTCCTGTCCAGAGTGTGTTTATTTACTTCCTGTCCAGAGTGTGTTTATTTACTTCCTGTCCAGAGTGTGTTTATTTACTTCCTGTCCAGAGTGTGTTTGTTTACTTCCTGTCCAGACTCCAGAGTGTGGTTATTTACTTCCTGTCCAGACTCCAGAGTGTGTTTATTTACTTCCTGTCCAGACTCCAGAGTGTGTTTATTTACTTCCTGTCCAGGGGCCTGTTGCACAAAACTAGGATAAGGGATTAAGCCAGGATATCTTGGTGATCCTGGCTCAATTGATCCGTAATCCGGTTGCACTAAAGATGGATAAGGGGCAGGAGGATATGTTATGGTATAAATTACCATGGAGATTTATTCTGTGGAGCTAGCCTGCTCCAGACCAGGCTAAATTCCAGGATCTATTTAATCTCATCCCTAATGTCAGTCAGCAGTCACCACAAATGGAAACCAATAGTTATTTCACTGCTCACTATACATTGTTATCACATAACTAGACCCACTGTTATTATTTAAACGTTTGTGATCATTAATTTCAATGATTTTGGATAAAAAATTATTTTTAGATGATGTTGCTATCATTAGATAATTTACAGTTTCCCATAGACTATAAGGCTATATATAAAATGATAGAATATTAGGGCCACAGAGGGGAAAAAAACAAGTCATAATATTGTAACCAGTTGTTTTAAAGGAGGACAGTTGTTAAAATGACAGATGTGGGGCATTTCGTGAAATTGTACTTCAGTATGGTTTCATAAACAAAGACATGCTGATGTGCCAGAATATTAAGTATCACATTGTCATAAGTATCAAAACTGTAAAAACAATATGTAGCTTTTCTGCAGAAAGAACCAGCCTCATAAATTTATGACTTTATCCTTTTTCTTCAGTGTGGCCCTAGTACTCTGTCATATAAACAAATACACATTCCATATGAATATAAAAACACAATGTGTAACATTATGTTCCTTTATTGAATAAGGACAAAACAAAGCAGGTAAACCATCAGCTCCTTTCGAAACTGAAGTCACAGTGACTCTACAAGATGGAAAGCACAGAATCCAAGCATATTATACAAAATGATACATACACATTCAAAGGTCTGTATATAACACACCCTGCATGTCTGCACACTAAAATAAATGCAGGACAAATCCATACACATCAACTGAACAGACAAATTAATGGATGCAGTAGCCTCCCTGCAGCCTTGTATTACACACAGTATACCGCACAAACATCATAAGAGGCCAAATTCACAAAAACGAACCCAAAAAACCCAAATTCCTCTGCCACCGCAGGACATATTTAACCAAAATTGAAAGCACACATACTAACTAAAATAATTCAACACATATTGGTCCCTCAGCAGCCGACCACTGTCGTCATCAGGGAAGATTGCCGGATTGTCCCAGTCCATGGCTGGTGGCACTCTGGGGGCCCTCTCCTTCCTCAGGCAGGCCACATTGTGGAGGACAGCACAAGCCACAGTAATATCACATGCCCTAACAGGGCTGACCCTTAATTTGTGAAGGCAGTGAAAGCGTGCCTTCAGGAGGCCAAAGGTCATTTCAACTCTGGCCCTGGTCCTGGCATGGGCATGGTTGTAGGCCTGCTGTGCTTCCTGGGGGTCTGTGAAAGGTGTCAGGAGAAAAGGCTGGCAGCCATACCCCCTGTCTCCCAGCAACACACCAGAGAATTCACCTGTCAACACAAAATCTCATCATTACTACCTCATAAACACAGTGATATTCTTGACACAGCCATGATGGTTATAAATAGGGGTTGTGTGGCTTACCTTGTGATAGGCACTGATAGATTTCAGAGGCCCGAAAGATTCTGGAGTCATGGACTGAGCCAGGCCATTTTGCCACAACATTGCTGATCACACAGTCAGCATTGCAGACCATCTGAAATCATAAGATGAGGAATATTACACCAATCAATGCACATCACTGGCAATGCAGAGTGTTCGTCAATGGACAATATCAAAAAGTTATGTTCACCTGAACATTAATGCTGTGAAAGGATTTCCTATTCACAAAATCGGCCTCATGGGCACCTGAGGGGCTTTTATCCTTATGTGTGTGCAGTCCACTGCACCAATGACATTGGGGAAACCTGTCACACAAAGTAATGAGTATCCTACTATGTGTTAACAGTTGTCCTGTAATTTGTAGATCCTCTTACCTGCAATCCTATAGAACTCCTCTTTGATGTCACAGAGTCTTCTGTGGCCAGGGAAGGAGATGAAGACATCTGCTAATGCTTTGATAGCCAGACACACACTCCTTATTGTGCGGCAAATTGTGGCCTTGTTCAGCTGTTCTGCATCCCCCACTGAGTACAGGAAGGCTCCACTAGCAAAAAGCGCAAGGCCACACAAACCATTTGCTCCACACTCAGTGCATGGCTCCGTGCAGTGCGGTGCTTAATCCTGGGACCCAGTAGTCTGCATAGATACCTGATGCCATCTGCAGAAAACCTGTATCTTTCATATAGATGGTCATCAGGGAAGGCCAGTGGGTCCAACCGGTCCCTGAAGACCCTTTCTCGCCTGAAGGCTCTCCTCAGCACAAGTGCTTCTTCATCCACCACATCTCGCACGAATGGGCATGCCATTGTCAGAGCAGAAAGGAACACACAATTTTGGGCCTTCATATAGGCTAGTGGCCACACCTGGTGCTGGGGGGGTGGGCAAAAGAGGGCGATGCCTTATAACGATGACTTGGTTGTACTGATTGCTGGGAAAATTAAAAAAACCTTAGAAAGATGCCACCGTCCTGTGTGCTCACAATAAGAGCTCATATGTCATGGCTCACTTGACTTTACGAGAATATACCTAATTTTTATTTTGAGCTGTGTCATCTTCTTGGAGCTGGGGGAGGAAATAAAAATAATGATTAATACATTTGTGTTACAGTTAGCATACAGTGTACATTGAAGGCATATCTCACCTCCCTCGCAAGTTTTTTTATTTCAAGGTCCAGTTTCCTAATTGTCCTCTTTTTTTATTTCGGACTCCAGTGCAAGATTTTCTATCTTTTTCTTCTTGTACTGAATGTCTATGTCTGCCAGTTCTATTTGGCGCCGGAGGTGGTTGCCATACAACTTTCTGATAGCTTGTGAGCTCTGTGAACACAATACAATTAGCGCAGCTGGAATTTGGCAGGATGTGGTGTCCTTTTATTAATACGCACTATGTTGCCAGGCTGGTTTTCCCACTGTATAGCATCTGGGTCCTGTAAAAGAAATTAGATTTTTTGATTTTGATGAGGACTCCTCACCATTGTAGAGTAAATAGTACTTTCACAGTCTTAACATGATACCTCATGCCTTCTGGAATCCAGAGAGATGGTCTCCTCCTCATCATCGTCTCCATCATGTGCTGTTGCTGCTGCACTGGGGCCTTCACCCTATCACATTTAATCGGATTCATATTGAAGCTAGTAGACAAGACATGCCAGGCCTACAGTATGCCTTTGATGGAGTACTCACTGGATCAGCATCGTCTGGTGCTTGTGCTGGTGGCTCTAACAGGAACACAGTGCTGCCAGGCACTGCAAGGCAATAGGTAAACCAAAGTCAGACAGTCCAAATTGATTCAATATGAATGTGGTTGTATCCCATGTAGAGATGGAAGGACATACCTTGAATGAAGCGGGTGGCATCTTGGGAGGAACCTATGCTCGTCTCTTTCCCCCCAGGGATCCCCTCTAAGACGGGCCTGCCTTTATTTAGCTCCAAGGCCATGTCCTCTGCTGGGGTAAGGTCAGCCTTTGGTGACCCACCACCCGTGCCTTGTCTGTGGGTATTCTTTTTCACTGCTAAAACAGTACAGACAATGTGTGAGCAGGCACCTTCTGGGTACAATATATGCTTGTGCTTTGTTAAATATTAGTCAGGGACCATACCATTCTGCAGAATGTTCTTGTATTTGATTTTGACCTGCTGCCATGTCCGTTTTGGCCCGTTCATGTTTAATCTACACACACACACACACACACACACACACACACACACATTTAATGGAGTCACACTGCAAAAAATTACTTGGTATTTTTGTCTTGTTTTCAGTAAAAATATCAAAGAATGTATCATAGCTTTAAACAGTGTGATGGAGTTACTTTACACAATTTCACTCATATCTGCAGTGCATTTCAATTAAAAATTTAACCGTTTCATAATTACAGTACAACTGCATTTTTGGAGATGTGAATTAAATATTTGAATTGTAATTGTGATGTTTCAGCGGAGCGGTGAGTGTGTAATTGTGCACTACTTACGCATTCAGGCGGTCTGCAATACTTTGCCACGCTTTTTCTCTTTGCTTTATCACTGTGGCGGTGTTGCCTTTCTTCTTAATTATATCTTTTACCTCCTCGTATGCCTCCATGAGGATTTGTGCTTCCGACGGGGAAAAGTACGCGGCTCTAGTTGCCATGGTAAATCAGTTAATCTGTGATCTGTGGCGGGGTCTATTTGAGTGAGCCGTGAGCGCGCACCTATCCAGGATTGGTTTCACCTGGCTTAATGAATCCGTGTCTGCTCATCCTGGCTTGGTCTTTGTGCAACCAATTAAGCCTGGACGCACATGTTTTGGCTTCATTGAGCTCAGCTGAGTCATTTATCCCGGATGTCTTAATTCTACTTTTGTGCAACAGGCCCCAGACTCCAGAGTGTGTTTGTTTACTTCCTGTCCAGATTCCAGAATGTGGTTATTTACTTCCTGTCCAGACTCCAGAATGTGGTTATTTACTTCCTGTCCAGACTCCAGAGTGTGTTTATTTACTTCCTGTCCAGAGTGTGTTTATTTACTTCCTGTCCAGAGTGTGTTTATTTACTTCCTGTCCAGAGTGTGTTTATTTACTTCCTGTCCAGAGTGTGTTTATTTACTTCCTGTCCAGAGTGTGTTTATTTACTTCCTGTCCAGAGTGTGTTTATTTACTTCCTGTCCAGAGTGTGTTTATTTACTTCCTGTCCAGACTCCAGCGTGTGTTTATTTACTCCCTGTCCAGACTCCAGCGTGTGTTTATTTACTCCCTGTCCAGACTCCAGAGTGTTTATTTACTTCCAGTCCAGACTCCAGAGTGTGTTTGTTTACTTCCAGTCCAGACTCCAGAGTGTGTTTGTTTACTTCCAGTCCAGACTCCAGAGTGTGTTTGTTTACTTCCTGTCCAGACTCCAGAGTGTGGTTATTTACTTCCTGTCCAGACTCCAGAGTGTGTTTGTTTTCTTCTTGTCCAGACTCCAGAGTGTGTTTGTTTACTTCCTGTCCAGACTCCAGAATGTGGTTATTTACTTCCTGTCCAGACACCAGAGTGTGTTTATTTACTTCCTGTCCAGAGTGTGTTTATTTACTTCCTGTCCAGAGTGTGTTTGTTTACTTCCTGTCCAGACTCCAGAGTGTGTTTATTTACTTCCAGTCCAGACTCCAGAGTGTGTTTGTTTACTTCCAGTCCAGACTCCAGAGTGTGTTTGTTTACTTCCAGTCCAGACTCCAGAGTGTGTTTGTTTACTTCCTGTCCAGACTCCAGAGTGTGTTTGTTTACTTCCTGTCCAGACTCCAGAGTGTGTTTGTTTACTTCCTGTCCAGACTCCAGAATGTGTTTATTTACTTCCTGTCCAGACTCCAGTGTGTGTTTATTTACTTCCTGTCCAGAGTGTGTTTATTTACTTCCTGTCCAGAGTGTGTTTATTTACTTCCTGTCCAGAGTGTGTTTATTTACTTCCTGTCCAGACTCCAGCGTGTGTTTATTTACTTCCTGTCCAGACTCCAGAGTGTGTTTATTTACTTCCTGTCCAGTGTGTTTATTTACTTCCTGTCCAGGGTGTGTTTATTTACTTCCCGTCCAGACTCCAGAGTGTGTTTATTTACTTCCTGTCCAGAGTGTGTTTATTTACTTCCTGTCCAGAGTGTGTTTATTTACTTCCTGTCCAGAGTGTGTTTATTTACTTCCTGTCCAGAGTGTGTTTATTTACTTCCTGTCCAGAGTGTGTTTGTTTACTTCCTGTCCAGACTCCAGAGTGTGGTTATTTACTTCCTGTCCAGACTCCAGAGTGTGTTTATTTACTTCCTGTCCAGACTCCAGAGTGTGTTTATTTACTTCCTGTCCAGACTCCAGAGTGTGTTTGTTTACTTCCTGTCCAGACTCCAGAATGTGGTTATTTACTTCCTGTCCAGACTCCAGAATGTGGTTATTTACTTCCTGTCCAGACTCCAGAGTGTGTTTATTTACTTCCTGTCCAGAGTGTGTTTATTTACTTCCTGTCCAGAGTGTGTTTATTTACTTCCTGTCCAGAGTGTGTTTATTTACTTCCTGTCCAGAGTGTGTTTATTTACTTCCTGTCCAGAGTGTGTTTATTTACTTCCTGTCCAGAGTGTGTTTATTTACTTCCTGTCCAGACTCCAGCGTGTGTTTATTTACTCCCTGTCCAGACTCCAGCGTGTGTTTATTTACTCCCTGTCCAGACTCCAGAGTGTTTATTTACTTCCAGTCCAGACTCCAGAGTGTGTTTGTTTACTTCCAGTCCAGACTCCAGAGTGTGTTTGTTTACTTCCAGTCCAGACTCCAGAGTGTGTTTGTTTACTTCCAGTCCAGACTCCAGAGTGTGTTTGTTTACTTCCAGTCCAGACTCCAGAGTGTGTTTGTTTACTTCCAGTCCAGACTCCAGAGTGTGGTTATTTACTTCCTGTCCAGACTCCAGAATGTGGTTATTTACTTCCTGTCCAGACTCCAGAATGTGTTTATTTACTTCCTGTCCAGACTCCAGAGTGTGTTTATTTACTTCCTGTCCAGAGTGTGTTTATTTACTTCCTGTCCAGAGTGTGTTTATTTACTTCCAGTCCAGACTCCAGAGTGTGTTTGTTTAGTTCCAGTCCAGACTCCAGAGTGTGCTTGTTTACTTCCTGTCCAGACTCCAGAGTGTGGTTATTTACTTCCTGTCCAGACTCCAGAGTGTGTTTGTTTACTTCCTGTCCAGACTCCAGAATGTGGTTATTTACTTCCTGTCCAGACTCCAGAGTGTGTTTATTTACTTCCTGTCCAGACTCCAGAGTGTGTTTATTTACTTCCTGTCCAGACTCCAGAGTGTGTTTGTTTACTTCCTGTCCAGACTCCAGAATGTGGTTATTTACTTCCTGTCCAGACTCCAGAGTGTGTTTATTTACTTCCTGTCCAGACTCCAGAGTGTGTTTATTTACTTCCTGTCCAGAGTGTGTTTATTTACTTCCTGTCCAGAGTGTGTTTATTTACTTCCTGTCCAGAGTGTGTTTATTTACTTCATGTCCAGACTCCAGAGTGTGTTTATTTACTTCCTGTCCAGACTCCAGCGTGTGTTTATTTACTTCCTGTCCAGAGTGTGTTTATTTACTTCCTGTCCAGAGTGTGTTTATTTACTTCCTGTCCAGAGTCCAGAGTGTGTTTATTTACTTCCTGTCCAGAGTGTGTTTATTTACTTCCTGTCCAGACTCCAGAGTTTGTTTATTTGAGTTATGAATATAGTGGGTGTATTGGGAGCTGTGGATGTAATGTTTGAATGTCTGATTAGTTCATTCCAGATTGATGAAGGGGAGAGAGACTCATGCTCGTTGAGACTCCCCCACTTAAAGGTCCAATGCAGCTGTTTTTATCTCAATATCAAATCATTGCTGGGTAACAATTAAGTACCTTACTGTGATTGTTTTAGATTAGAATGGCAAAAATAAGAAAATAAATGCTTCTTACCAATAATTGGTGATGTGAGTTGGAGGGGAAAACTAGCTCTCTTTCTTATTGGTCTATTAACTAATTTACCACCTGGGGATGTCACCAGGCAGACCAAAACTCCATCCCTCCAAAACAGGCTGACATTTCAGACAGCCTTTTACAACAGCTCTTACACTAAAAATTCATTGTCATAATGTTCACAATTTCACAGTATTATTCCAACCTCATAGTGTGGAAATGTATATAAAACACAGCAAAACCACATTTTTGACTGCACTGCGCCTTTAAAAGGATGAAAAAGAATGACTTCCACATTAGAAGGGAAAGAGTGACAAGAGGATGGGGAGAGTGGCTGCTTGTGTAACTGGAGGGTGGAGGGATGGGGAGAGTGGCTGCTTGTGTAACTGGAGGGTGGAGGGATGGGGAGAGTGGCTGCTTGTGTAACTGGAGGGTGGAGGGATGGGGAGAGTGGCTGCTTGTGTAACTGGAGGGTGGAGGGATGGGGAGAGTGGCTGCTTGTGTAACTGGAGGGTGGAGGGATGGGGAGAGTGGCTGCTTGTGTAACTGCAGGGTGGAGGGATGGGGAGAGTGGCTGCTTGTGTAACTGGAGGGTGGAGGGATGGGGAGAGTGGCTGCTTGTGTAACTGGAGGGTGGAGGGATGGGGAGAGTGGCTGCTTGTGTAGCTGGAGGGTGGAGGGATGGGGAGAGTGGCTGCTTGTGTAGCTGGAGGTTGAGGGATGGGGAGAGTGGCTGCTTGTGTAACTGGAGGGTGGAGGGATGGGGAGAGTGGCTGCTTGTGTAACTGGAGGGTGGAGGGATGGGGAGAGTGGCTGCTTGTGTAACTGGAGGGTGGAGGGATGGGGAGAGTGGCTGCTTGTGTAACTGCAGGGTGGAGGGATGGGGAGAGTGGCTGCTTGTGTAACTGGAGAGTGGCTGCTTGTGTAACTGGAGGGTGGAGGGATGGGGAGAGTGGCTGCTTGTGTAGCTGGAGGGTGGAGGGATGGGGAGAGTGGCTGCTTGTGTAACTGCAGGGTGGAGGGATGGGGAGAGTGGCTGCTTGTGTAACTGGAGAGTGGCTGCTTGTGTAACTGGAGGGTGGAGGGATGGGGAGAGTGGCTGCTTGTGTAGCTGGAGGGTGGAGGGATGGGGAGAGTGGCTGCTTGTGTAGCTGGAGGTTGAGGGATGGGGAGAGTGGCTGCTTGTGTAGCTGGAGGGTGGAGGGATGGGGAGAGTGGCTGCTTGTGTAGCTGGAGGGTGGAGGGATGGGGAGAGTGGCTGCTTGTGTAGCTGGAGGGTGGAGGGATGGGGAGAGTGGCTGCTTGTGTAGCTGGAGGGTGGAGGGTCGGGGAGAGTGGCTGCTTGTGTAACTGGAGGGTGGAGGGATGGGGAGAGTGGCTGCTTGTGTAACTGGAGGGTGGAGGGATGGGGAGAGTGGCTGCTTGTGTAACTTGAGGGTGGAGGGATGGGGAGAGTGGCTGCTTGTGTAACTGGAGGGTGGAGGGATGAGGAGAGGTATTACAGGTGACAGCTTAGGTGTAGACCACAGGAGGCTGCTGAGGGGAGGACATCTCATAATAATGTCTGGAATGGATTGATATCAAACACATGGAAACCATATGATTGATGTGTTCAATACCATTCCATTTATTCCGTTCCAGACATTATTATGAGCCCTTCCTCCTCAAATAATAAGGTGCCACTGGCTGTGGTGTAAGGCACCTGATTTATCCATCCTTATATCACTCCTTACAGATGGAGGAGAGAGGGCAGCTCTTTTCATGAGGGGTTGAAATGCCTATTTCTGTGTTACTGTTAAACCATGCCCCTTATCTGTCTCTCTCTCTCTCTCTCTCTCTCTCTCTCTCTCTATTTCCATTTCCTCTCCCCTCTAATTTCTTTCTCTCCTCCTCACTCATCTCTATTGTGTAGAGAAAAGGCCGGTCAGAGGGAGTCACAGTGTGTGTGGAGCATGCGTGTTGTGCTCACTTCCTGTGTGTTTGTGCTCTCCATCATCTTTCCCCACTAAGGATCCCCTGTTTTTAAGCCTGAAGGGAGGCTTGCTATGTATCATCATATTGACCAATCCCAGCCAGAGCCAGGCTCACCAAACACTTGTTGCCGGGCAGGATTCACCCTCCTTTAGAGTCAGCTTAAAGCCTGTCACATTTTTCCCAGTCAGCAGTTTGTGTATATATTATAACCTTTTGTTCGATTTAGGGTTTGGACGGGGTTTTCTACGCCCCTTCGTTGGTGATTGGTCAACAGTACTACTGCTAGTAGGAGTAGGAACTATGGACAGGATTCTTCAAGGAAATGTTTGTTGTCTTTCAACAAGAGTCAACTAGTTTTCTTGCACATTTTTCACTTGAGAAATACTGCACCAATCATCTTAATTAGATTTAAAATGACGGATTTCATGATTTTATCTTACATACATTCAGACTATTTTGTCTATGTTGTTGCTACGGTGTCTCTAAAGGGAGAAAGAGTAATATTGCCACTTTTTTTTTTTTTTTTTTTTTTTTTCAAGCTAAAATATGCGAGGCACAGATGTTCACTTCACCTAGCCGAGTTCTGCTAGGAGCAAACCCAACCTAGTTCTTTACAGTATATTTTGCCTGTTAATATTCTCTCCTCTCCCCTCTCGGTCTTTCTCTCTTCTACACAGTTCTCCAAAGAGATTCTTGCTAATATTTATTCAGCATACATCGATAACTTTCTGAACGCCAAAGACGCAGTGAGGATCGCAAAGGAGGCCAAGCCGGCATTCCTCAAGTTCCTGGAGGTGAGTGTGTATGTCTACTGTCTATATGAGTGTGTGTGTCCACTGTCTATATGCCACTTGTAGGTGAGTGTGATGCACAGACTTGTCTTTAGCTACTGTGTGTCTCTGTGAGTGTGTGTTTGTGTCTCTGTGTGTTTGTGTCTCTGTGTGTTTGTGTCTCTGTGTGTGTGTGTGTGTGTGTGTGTCTCTGTGTGTGTGTGTGTGTGTGTCTCTGTGTGTGTTTGTGTCTCTGTGTGTGTGTGTGTGTCTCTGTTTGTGTCTCTGTGTGTGTGTGTGTGTCTCTGTTTGTGTCTCTGTGTGTGTGTGTGTGTGTCTCTGTTTGTGTCTCTGTGTGTGTGTGTGTTTGTGTGTCTCTGTTTGTGTCTCTGTGTGTGTGTGTGTTTGTGTCTGAGTTTGTTTTTCACTTTGTGAGTTTGTGTGTGTGTGTGTGTGTGTGTGTGTGCGCGCACATCCTGTCCCTCCTGCTCGTCCAATATCAGTTTTCTCAGGAGGTTTTCTTGAGAAAGAGTTGCTCGATTGCTGATTCTCTGATGCTGGTGCTAGTCCTGTTCTAGTCTATATATTCATACTAGTAGTAGTCATTAGTCCTATTCTAGTCTATATATTCATACTAGTAGTAGTCATTAGTCCTCTCTAGTCTATATATTCATACTAGTAGTAGTCATTTGTCTGTTCTAGTCTATATATTCATAGTAGTAGTAGTCATTAGTCTGTTCTAGTCTATATATTCATACTAGTAGTAGTCATTAGTCTATATATTCATACTAGTAGTAGTCATTAGTCCTGTTCTAGTCTATATATTCATACTAATAGTAGTCATTAGTCCTGTTCTAGTCTATATATTCATACTAGTAGTAGTCATTAGTCCTATTCTAGTCTATATATTCATACTAGTAGTAGTCATTAGTCCTCTCTAGTCTATATATTCATACTAGTAGTAGTCATTTGTCTGTTCTAGTCTATATATTCATAGTAGTAGTAGTCATTAGTCTGTTCTAGTCTATATATTCATACTAGTAGTAGTCATTAGTCTGTTCTAGTCTATATATTCATACTAGTAGTAGTCATTAGTCCTGTTGTTCTAGTCTATATATTCATACTAGTAGTATTCATTAGTCCTGTTCTAGTCTATATATTCATACTAGTAGTAGTCATTAGTCCTCTCTAGTCTATATATTCATACTAGTAGTAGTCATTAGTCCTGTTCTAGTCTATATATTCATACTAGTAGTAGTCATTAGTCCTGTTGTAGTCTATATATTCATACTAGTAGTAGTCATTAGTCCTGTGGTTCTAGTCTATATTTTCATACTAGTAGTAGTCATTAGTCCTGTTCTAGTCTATATATTCATACTAGTAGTAGTCATTAGTCCTGTTGTTCTAGTACTAGTAGTAGTCATTAGTCTATATATTCATACTAGTAGTCGTCATTAGTCCTGTTCTAGTCTATATATTCATACTAGTAGTAGTCATTAGTCCTGTTGTTCTAGTACTAGTAGTAGTCATTAGTCTATATATTCATACTAGTAGTAGTCATTAGTCCTGTTCTAGTCTATATATTCATACTAGTAGTAGTCATTAGTCATGTTGTAGTCTATATATTCATACTAGTAGCATTCATTAGTCTATATATTCATACTAGTAGTAGTCATTAGTCTATACATTCATACTAGTAGTAGTCATTAGTCTATATATTCATACTAATAGTAGTCATTAGTCTATATATTCATACTAATAGTAGTCATTAGTCTATACATTCATACTAGTAGTAGTCATTAGTCTATATATTCATACTAGTAGTAGTCATTAGTCTATATATTCATACTAATAGTAGTCATTAGTCTATATATTCATACTAATAGTAGTCATTAGTCCTGTTCTAGTCTATATATTCATACTAGTAGTAGTCATTAGTCTGTTCTAGTCTATATATTCATACTAGTAGTAGTCATTAGTCTGTTCTAGTCTATATATTCATACTAGTAGTAGTCATTAGTCTGTTCTAGTCTATATATTCATACTAGTAGTAGTCATTAGTCCTATTCTAGTCTATATATTCATACTAGTAGTAGTCATTAGTCCTGTTCTAGTCTATATATTCATACTAGTAGTAGTCATTAGTCCTGCTCTAGTCTATATATTCATACTAGTAGTAGTCATTAGTCCTGTTCTAGTCTATATATTCATACTAGTAGTAGTCATTAGTCCTATTCTAGTCTATATATTCATACTAGTAGTAGTCATTAGTCTATATATTCATACTAGTAGTAGTCATTAGTCCTCTCTAGTCTATATATTCATACTAGTAGTAGTCATTAGTCCTGTTCTAGTCTATATATTCATACTAGTAGTAGTCATTAGTCCTGCTCTAGTCTATATATTCATACTAGTAGTAGTCATTAGTCTATTCTAGTCTATATATTCATACTAGTAGTAGTCATTAGTCCTGTTCTAGTCTATATATTCATACTAGTAGTAGTCATTAGTCCTGTTCTAGTCTATATATTCATACTAGTAGTAGTCATTAGTCTATATATTCATACTAGTAGTAGTCATTAGTCCTGTTGTAGTCTATATATTCATACTAGTAGTAGTCATTAGTCTATATATTCATACTAGTAGTAGTCATTAGTCTATATATTCATACTAGTAGTAGTCATTAGTCCTGTTCTAGTCTATATATTCATACTAGTAGTAGTCATTAGTCTGTTTTAGTCTATATATTCATACTAGTAGTAGTCATTAGTCTATATATTCATACTAGTAGTAGTCATTAGTCCTGTTCTAGTCTATATATTCATACTAGTAGTAGTCATTAGTCCTGCTCTAGTCTATATATTCATACTAGTAGTAGTCATTAGTCCTGTTCTAGTTTATATATTCATACTAGTAGTAGTCATTAGTCCTGTTGTTCTAGTCTATATATTCATACTAGTAGTAGTCATTAGTCTGTTGTAGTCTATATATTCATACTAGTAGTAGTCATTAGTCCTCTAGTCTATATTCTGGGTGATGTGAAACAACGTCTTCATTTCACTGTCCTCTTCTCTGGCGAGCTCCAATTGGCTGTCACTGATCACCGTACTCAAAACTTGTCGTTGTACGTTCACACGACAAGAGCATTGCACATTTTGTGCCGATAAAATCAAACGCCCAAAGACCGGATCGGCCGCACACCCTCGAGTAGGCAATGACATCGGGATTTTGTCTGCTATCTCAAAAACTTGTTTGCGGTAGCTTAATTGGGGCCAAATGGTGTAGTGTACACTCAGCTTGAGGTAGAGCATTCTGACCCAGCTCTTTGTGTGACAGGCAGGTTCTACTGAAGTGAACCATTTACATTGGAGTCATTTAGCAGACACTCCTATCCAGAGAGACTTACAGTAGTGAGTCATTTAGTAGACACTCTTATCCAGACAGACTTACAGTAGTGAGTCATTTAGTAGACACTCTTATCCAGACAGACTTACAGTAGTGAGTCATTTAGCAGACTCTCTTATCCAGAGAGACTTACAGTAGTGAGTCATTTAGTAGACTCTCTTATCCAGACAGACTTACAGTAGTGAGTCATTTAGCAGACTCTCTTATCCAGAGAGACTAACAGTAGGGAGTCATTTAACAGACTCTCTTATCCAGAGAGACTTATAGTAGTGAGTCATTTAGAAGACTCTCTTATCCAGAGAGACTTACAGTAGTGAGTCATTTAGCAGACTCTCTTATCCAGAGAGACGTACAGTAGTGAGTCCTTTAGCAGACTCTCTTATCCAGAGAGACGTACAGTAGTGAGTCATTTAGCAGGGGGGGGGGGGGCAATTGCTGGTTCAGGTGTATTTGTATTAATACATTTTTTCAGGGGGGTGAAGAGGATTATTTAAGATACTGTTTGAAGAGATTGGGTTTGATGTTTTCGGACGATGGACAGGGACTCTGCTGTCCTAGCTTCAGGGGGAAGCTGGTTCCACCATTGGGATGCCAGGACAGAGAAGAGCTTGGACTGGGCTGAGCAGGAGCTCCCCTCCCGTAGGGGTGGGAGGGCCAAGACACCAGAGCTGCCAGAACAAAGTACTCTGGTTGGGATGTCTGGTTGTGAGCATAGCCTGAAGTTAGGGAGGGACAGTTCCTCACTAGTCATCACAGCTGACTCGTTACAGACAACGGAGGCATGGATCTCAAAACGTGTGTATGTGTGTGTGTGTATAATTTGTATGTGTGTGTGTGTATAATTTGTATGTGTGTGTGTGTATAATTTGTATGTGTGTGTGTGTATAATTTGTATGTGTGTGTGTGTGTATAATTTGTATGTGTGTGTGTGTATAATTTGTATGTGTGTGTGTGTATAATTTGTATGTGTGTGTGTGTATAATTTGTATGTGTGTGTGTGTAGTTTGTATAGTGTGCGTATATTTTTTAAATTCGTTATTTAACTAGGCAAGTCAGTTAAGAACAAATTCTTATTTACAATAATGGCCAAACCCGGACAGCGCTGGGCCAATTGTACCCTATGGGACTCCCAATCACGGCCGGTTGTGATACAGCCTGGAATCACACCAGGGTCTTTAGGGACGCCTCAAGCACTGAGATGCTGTGCCTTAGACCGCTGCGCCACTCGGGAGCCCCCCCTGTATAGTTTGTGTGTCTGTGTGTGTGTATAGTGTGCGAATGTATAGTGTGTGTGTAGTGTGTGTGTATAGTGTGTGTGTCTGTTTCTCCAGTCACCTATCAGCTGTTGTTTTTCTCCCCTCTATAGTTGACCTTTGACCAGACTAGATGATGACTGTTAAAAGTCACAGGTCTTCTTCAGTGACTCGGTCAAAATCAAATGTATTCATCAAGCCCCTCGTACATCAGCTGATATCTCAAAGTGCTGTACAGAAACCCAGCCTAAAACCCCAAACAGCAAGCAATGCCGGTGTTGAAGCACGGTGGCTAGGAAAAACTCCCTAGAAAGGCCAAAACCTAGGAAGAAACCTAGAGAGGAACCAAGCTATGAGGGGTGGCCAGTCCTCTTCTGGCTGTGCCGGGTGGAATTTATAACAGAACATGGCCAAGATGTTCAAATGTTCTTAAATGACCAGCAGGGTCAAATAATAATAATCACAATGGTTGTCGATGGTGCAACAGGTCAACACCTCAGGAGTAAATGTCAGTTGGCTTTTCATAGACAATCATTCAGAGTATCTCTACCGCTCCTGCTGTCTCTAGAGAGTTGAAAACAGCAGGTCTGGGACAGGTAGCACGTCCGGTGAACAGGTCAGGTTTCCATGGCCACAGGTAGAACAGTTGAAACTGGAGCAGCAGCACGGCCAGGTGAACTGGGGACAACAAGGAGTCATCAGGCCATGTAGTCCTGAGGCATGGTCCTAGGGCTCAGGTACTCCGAGAGAGAGAGAGAGAGAAAGAGAAAGAAAGAGAGAGAGAGAAAGAGAGAATTAGAGAGAGCATACTTAAATTCACACAGGACACCAGATAAGACGGGAGAAGTACTCCAGATGTAACAGGAGGGTGAGTGATCAGAATGTGGAACCATACCGCCATCTAGTGTCTGGAGAAACCAGACAGATTATTCACACCTAATGGCTCATATGTCAGTCTGACTAGAACTGCCCCGTTCTCCCTTTCTCTCTCCCTTTCTCTCTCCCTTTCTCTCTCCCTTTCTCTCTCCCTTTCTCTCTTCTCTCTCTCTTCTCTCTCCTTTCTCTCTCTTCTCTCTCCCTTTCTCTCTCTTCTCTCTCCCTTTCTCTCTCTTCTCTCTCTCTTCTTTCTCTCTCTTCTCTCTCCCTTTCTCTCCCTTCTCTCTCTCTTCTCTCTCCCTTTCTCTCCCTTCTCTCTCCCTTTCTCTCTTTTCTCTCCCTTTCTCTCCCTTTCTCTCTTCTCTCTCCCTTTCTCTCTCCCTTTCTCTCTTCTCTCTCTCTTTCTTTCTCTCTCTTCTCTCTCCCTTTCTCTCTCTTCTCTCTCCCTTTCTCTCTCCCTTTCTCTCTTCTCTCTCCCTTTCTCTCCTTTCTCTCTTCCTCTCTCCTCTCTCCCTTTCTCTCTTCTCTCTCTCTTTCTTTCTCTCTCTTCTCTCTCCCTTTCTCTCTCTTCTCGCTCCCTTTCTCTCTCCCTTTCTCTCTTCTCTCTCCCTTTCTCTCTTTCTCTCCTCTCTCCCTTTCTCTCTCCCTTTCTCTCTTCTCTCTCCCTTTCTCTCTTCTCTCTCCCTTTCTCTCCCTTTCTCTCTTCTCTCTCCCTTTCTCTCTCCCTTTCTCTCTTCTCTCTCTCTTTCTTTCTCTCTCTTCTCTCTCCCTTTCTCTCTCTTCTCGCTCCCTTTCTCTCTCCCTTTCTCTCTTCTCTCTCCCTTTCTCTCTTTCTCTCCTCTCTCCTTTCTCTCTCCCTTTCTCTCCCTTTCTCTCTCCCTTTCTCTCTCTTCTCTCTCCCTTTCTCTCTCTTCTCGCTCCCTTTCTCTCTCCCTTTCTCTCTCTTCTCTCTCCCTTTCTCTCTCTTCTCTCTCCCTTTCTCTCTTCTCTCTCCCTTTCTCTCTCTTCTCTCTCCCTTCTCTCTCCCTTTCTCTCCCTTTCTCTCTTCTCTCTCCCTTTCTCTCCCTTTCTCTCTCTTCTCTCTCCCTTTCTCTCTTCTCTCTCCCTTTCTCTCTCCCTTTCTCTCCCTTCTCTCTCCCTTCTCTCTTCTCTCTCCCTTTCTCTCTTCTCTCTCCCTTTCTCTCTTCTCTCTCCCTTTCTCTCTTCTCTCTCCCTTTCTCTCTCCCTTTCTCTCTTCTCTCTCCCTTTCTCTCTCTTCTCGCTCCCTTTCTCGCTCCCTTTCTCTCTTCTCTCTCCCTTTCTCTCTCTTCTCTCTCCCTTTCTCTCTCTTCTCTCTCCCTTTCTCTCTCTTCTCTCTCCCTTTCTCTCTCTTCTCTCTCCCTTTCTCTCCCTTTCTCTCTCCCTTTCTCTCCCTTTCTCTCTCTTCTCTCTCCCTTTCTCTCTCTTCTCGCTCCCTTTCTCTCTCTCTTCTCTCTCCCTTTCTCTCCCTTTCTCTCTCTTCTCTCTCCCTTTCTCTCTCTTCTCGCTCCCTTTCTCTCTCTCTTCTCTCTCCCTTTCTCTCCCTTTCTCTCTCTTCTCTCTCCCTTTCTCTCTTCTCTCTCCCTTTCTCTCTCTTCTCTCTCCCTTTCTCTCTTCTCTCTCCCTTTCTCTCTCTTCTCTCTCCCTTTCTCTCTTCTCTCTCCCTTTCTCTCTCCCTTTCTCTCTCCCTTTCTCTTCCTTTCTCTCTCTTCTCTCTCCCTTTCTCTCTCTTCTCGCTCCCTTTCTCTCTCTTCTCTCTCCCTTTCTCTCTCTTCTCTCTCCCTTTCTCTCTCCCTTTCTCTCTCTTCTCGCTCCCTTTCTCTCTCTCTTCTCTCTCCCTTTCTCTCCCTTTCTCTCTCTTCTCTCTCCCTTTCTCTCTTCTCTCTCCCTTTCTCTCTCTTCTCTCCCTTTCTCTCTTCTCTCTCCCTTTCTCTCTCTTCTCTCTCCCTTTCTCTCTCCCTTTCTCTTCCTTTCTCTCTCTTCTCTCTCCCTTTCTCTCTCTTCTCTCTCCCTTTCTCTCTCTTCTCGCTCCCTTTCTCTCTCTTCTCGCTCCCTTTCTCTCTCTCTTCTCTCTCCCTTTCTCTCTCTTCTCTCTCCCTTTCTCTCTTCTCTCTCCCTTTCTCTCTCTTCTCTCCCTTTCTCTCTTCTCTCTCCCTTTCTCTCTCTTCTCTCTCCCTTTCTCTCTCTTCTCTCTCCCTTTCTCTCTCTTCTCTCTCCCTTTCTCTCTCTTCTCTCTCTCTTCTCGCTCCCTTTCTCGCTCCCTTTCTCTCTTCTCTCTCTCTTCTCTCTCCCTTTCTCTCCCTTTCTCTCTCTTCTCTCTCTCTTCTCTCTCCCTTTCTCTCCCTTTCTCTCTCTTCTCTCTCCCTTTCTCTATTTTCTCTCTCCCTTTCTCTATTTTCTCTCTTTCTTTCTCTATCTTCTCTTTCTCTATCTTTTCTCTCTCCCTTTCTCTATCTTTTCTCTCTCTCTTCTCTCTCTCTCTTCTCTCTCCCTTTCTCTCCTCTCTTTCTCTTCTGTCTCTCTTCTCTTTTCCCTACTGCCGCTCCTTCTATCTCCCACCTTCCTCTCTCTCTCCCCCCCACAGACCAGTATGCGTGAGAACAAGGAGAAGCAGGCCCTGGGTGATCTGATGATCAAGCCTGTCCAGAGGATCCCCCGTTATGAGCTGTTGGTCAAGGTGAGTCTCCTCCACTCTGCCTAACTGGTCAAGGTGAGTCTCCTCCGCTCTGTCTAACTGGTCAAGGTGAGTCTCCTCCACTCTGCCTAACTGGTCAAGGTGAGTCTCCTCCCCTCTGTCTAACTGGTCAAGGTGAGTCTCCTCCACTCTGCCTAACTGGTCAAGGTGAGTCTCCTCCCCTCTGCCTAACTGGTCAAGGTGAGTCTCCTCCCCTCTGCCTAACTGGTCAAGATGAGTCTCCTCCCCTCTGCCTAACTGGTCAAGGTGAGTCTCCTCCCCTCTGCCTAACTGGTCAAGGTGAGTCTCCTCCCCTCTGCCTAACTGGTCAAGGTGATTCTCCTCCACTCTGCCTAACTGGTCAAGGTGAGTCTCCTCCCCTCTGTCTAACTGGTCAAGGTGAGTCTCCTCCCCTCTGCCTAACTGGGTTAAAGTCTGAGATGAGACCCAGGCTGCTCCTGGCCTAGCTGTTTCCTCAATGTCAACCAGTTTAGTGTTTAAGGTCTGCGTATGAAAGATGAAGGTGTAAAGATGAAGGTGTAAAGATTAAGGTGTACAGATGAAGATGAAGGTGTGAAGATGAAGATGTAAAGATGAAGGTGTAAACGTGTATTTGGATTCATATTCTCCTGCAGATGAAGCTCCTTGGTAGTCAAATGTGTGTGTCCCTGTTCTCTAGGATCTGTTGAAGCACACTCCTGAGGAACATCCAGACCACCCGTTGCTATTGGACGCCCAGAGAGACATCAAGCGATTGGCTGAGAAGATCAATAAGGGGCGTCGCTCTGCGGAGGAGGTGGAGAGAGAGACACGCGTCATGCAGGAGATAGAAGCCCACATCGAGGGAGTGGAACACGTCAGAGATGTAGGACACTTACATATAATATATATATATACTGCTTTCTTTTACTATCTCAAAGTTGATAGTACTGTAATAATGATTGTAATCTCTCTCTCTCGGTCAGATTCTTAACCCAATGAGGAAGTTCCTGAGACAGGAGATGGTGATGGAGGCGGTGAGACTGAGACACTCAGACTGATTGATTGACAGTGTGACATTATGACGGTCTTCCAGACTGACAGCAGAGACCGTAGATACTCTGCTGAGTGACATCCCTCTGATACGGCCCTCTGTCAGATATCAATCTAGATTACAGATAAGAAGGATTGGATGTCTCTCTCTCTTTCTCTCTCTCTCTCGCTCTGTCCATCTGTCTCTCTCTCTCTTTCTCTCTCTCTCTCTCGCTCTGTCCATCTGTCTCTGTCTCTCTCCTCTGTCTCTCTCCTCGCTCCTCTCTCTCTCCACTCACCTCTCTTTCTCCTCTCTCTCTCTGCCTCTCTCCTCTCTCTCTCGCTCTGTCCATCTGTCTCTCTCTCTCTCCTGTCTCTCTCCTTGCTCCTCTCTCTCCACTCACCTCTCTCTCTCTTTCTCCTCTCTCTCTCTGCCTCTCCTCTCTCCTCGCTCCTCTCTCTCTCCACTCACCTCTCTCTCTTTTTCCTCGCTCTCTGCCTCTCTCCTCTCTCTCTGCTTCTCTCCTCTCTCTCTGCCTCTCTCCTCTCTCTCTGCCTCTCTCCTCTCTCTCCTCTCTCTTTCCTCTCCTCTATCTCTCTCTCCTCTCTCTCTCTCTCCTCACTCAACTCTCTCTCCTCTCTCTATTTCTCACTCTGCAGAAGACCGTGGGGGGTAAGAAGGACCGTTCTCTCTTCCTCTTCAGTGATCTGCTCATCTGCACCACCCTAAAGAGGAAGTCTGGATCCCTGAGACGCAGCTCCATGAGCCTGTGAGCCACACACACACACACACACACACACACACACACACAAACACAAACACAAACCTGCAATGTAGCTGCTTGAGCTTCTGAGTCTCACACACACACACACACACACACACACACACACACACACACACACACAAACCTGCAATGTAGCTGCTTGAGCTTCTGAGTCTCACACACACACACACACACACACAAACCTGCAATGTAGCTGCTTGAGCTTCTGAGTCACAATATAGAATGACAACAGACAGATCAGTCCATCTTGTATTTTTCCACTCACTAACAATCCTCCTGGGAATCCCTATTTGATGAGTGGAGACTGTATGGGTTAATATTAGGTCCCTACCCTAAACCCTACGTTTCCCACATTGAGGTATAAAATAACTAGAGACCTTTTGTTTTCAACGTAATCTACTCACATTCGTATACGCCGATATGTGGAGCGTCTAGATCCGGGTAAGATTCTGTTTCCACAGCCCAACTTCACATAGACTAGACTGAATGTGCACAGGAGCTGCTCATCACGTCAACCAGAAACATGACAGACATTGGAGGAATATAAAGTGTTAATATCTTTGTGATTTAAAAAAAATCTGCCTCAGCATCAGTTATTTGAATAATTGAATGGATGTTTTGTGCACAAAAAATGATGACTAAAGGGATTTTCAAATCGGGACTTCTCTATGGGGCCGTCTATGGAAACTGACTTCCTGGGCCAGACTTCAGTTAAACTGCAGTACTGAAGCAAGACTGTAGTAGTCGAAACCGGAACCCTGGCCCCTTGGTTCACCCATAGTAATACTGCCCATACTAATACGTCTTTTTGGCTACTAGAGGCCTCTATCCTTCTCTATGGGTTCACCCCATACATTGCCGTGTTAAATAAAAGGAGACTGTCTTGCTGCCCCCTGGTGTTGCCTGAAACACATTACGCTTTCTGCATCGTACACAGAAATATCTCTGTTTTTCTCCCTGTCCTCACGTCTTTCCATCTCTTCCAGGTACTCTGCTGCCAGTGTGATCGACACATCCAGTAAATATAAGTTCCTGTGGAAACTTCCCCTAGAGGACGTGGAGATTGTGAAAAGTACGTCTCCTGAGGGCTCATGGGATGTGTAGTTTATATGTATCTGAAATTATACTGTAGTTCTTCCTGTATTCCAGTGTTCATGGGATGTGTAGTTTATAGTCTGAAATTACCTTCATGTATCTATATTTTTTAGTTTATTTTGTAAATATTTTCTTAACTGCATTGTTGGTTAAAGGCTTGTAAGTAAGCATTTCACGGTAAGGTGTATTTGGCGCATGTGACAGATACAATTACATTTTTATTTTGATATGTATCTGAGATTCTACTGTAGTTCTTCCTGCATCCCAGTGCTCATGGGATGTGTAGTTTATATGTGTCTGAGATTATACTGTAGTTATACTGTAGTTCTTCCTGTATCACAGTGCTCATGGGTCAGATGTCATCATCTCTTTTCCTGTATGTAAGGCCCCTCCCAGGCAACCAACAAAGAGACCATCCAGAAGATGATTGGTCGTCTGGACGAGGACCTGAGTACACTGGGACACATCAGCAAACTATCAGAGACTCTCAGCTTCCCTCACCAGGTAACACACACACCTCACATCTAGCAAATCTCATACACATTTACATTTAGTTCCTCTCTCTCGCTCTCTCTGAGAAATCTACTTTAACAAACCTAATTTCTCTCCACCTCCCTCCCCTCTCTCCCTCCCCCTCCCTGTCCTGTCCTCCCCCCTCCCCCTTCTCCTTCCCTCTCCCTCTCTCCCACCCTTCCCTCCCTCCTCCCTCCCTCCCTCCCTCCCTCCCTCCCTCCCTCCCTCCCCTCCCCTCCTCCCTGCCCTGTCCCCCTCCCACCCTTCCCTCCTCCCTCCCACCCTGCTCTCCCCTCCCTACCAACCCTCCCTCTTCCCCCTCTCCCTCCCTCTCTCTCCCTCCCTCCCCCTCCCCTCTACCCCCCCCTTCCCTCCCTCTCTCTCCCCCCTCCCCTCTACCCCCCCTCTCTCTCCTCAGTCTCTGGATGATGTGATAAAGGACCTGATGGTGTCAGTCCACAGGGAGCTTGCAGAGAAACAGTCTCTAGCCTTCAGTATGAGCTTCCTGCCCACCAAGCTGGAGCTGACCACCGCCTCGGCAGAAACCAGCTTCGTCTTCGAGTTCAGCTCCCCAGACACACGCAGCAACTTCCAACAGGCCTTCGAAGATGCCAAGAAGCAACTGGGTACGAGGAAACACGTTTGTTATTTAACATTGTATAGTTCACTTGTCTTTCTCTTGAGATCAAACTCTAAGTTAATAACTTTCTCACTTCCTTTGTCCTGTGTGTGTAGCAATGAATAAGGACCAGTGGGACCCAGAGTTCCTGAAGGCTATCCCCATTATGAAGACCCGTAGTGGGATGCAGGTGAGAGGGACCAGCCTGCCCTGGTGATGTGACATGGTTACCTGGCCATTCTGACTGTCTACGGTAAAGCTTAGGGTTTTGTGATGGAGAACACGCCTACTTAAGTATTCATGGTCCTTTCCCTTCCATCCTGCCCTGTGCCTCCCTCTCCAGTTCTCCTGTGCCTCCCCCAGCCACAGTTGTCCAGAGAGCAGCAGTGAGGTGTGGGTATGTAACAGTGATGGTTACGTGGGCCAGGTGTGTCTGCTCAACATCAGAGACCAGCCCACTGTAGAGGCCTGTATCGCTGTCTGCTCTGCTAGGATCATCTGTATCGCCGCGGTCCCTGGACTCAAGGGGAGGTTGGTACACAGAGCATATTGTACAAACACACACATATCAGTCCCTGGACTCAAGGGGAGGTTGGTACACAGAGCATATTGTACAAACACACACATATCAGTCCCTGGACTCAAGGGGAGGTTGGTACACAGAGCATATTGCACAAACACACACATATCAGTCCCTGGACTCAAGGGGAGGTTGGTACACAGAGCATATTGTACAAACACAAACGTATTAGTCCCTGGACTCAAGGGGAGGTTGGTACACAGAGCATATTGTACAAACACACACGTATCAGTCCCTGGACTCAAGGGGAGGTTGGTACACAGAGCATATTGTACAAACACACACGTATTAGTCCCTGGACTCAAGGGGAGGTTGGTACACAGAGCATATTGTACAAACACACACGTATCAGTCCCTGGACTCAAGGGGAGGTTGGTACACAGAGCATATTGTACAAACACACACATATCAGTCCCTGGACTCAAGGGGAGGTTGGTACACAGAGCATAGTGCACATACACACACATATCAGTCCCTAGACTCAAGGGGAGGTTGGTACACAGAGCATATTGCACAAACACACACATATCAGTCCCTGGACTCAAGGGGAGGTTGGTACACAGAGCATATTGTACAAACACACACGTATTAGTCCCTGGACTCAAGGGGAGGTTGGTACACAGAGCATATTGTACAAACACACACATATCAGTCCCTGGACTCAAGGGGAGGTTGGTACACAGAGCATATTGTACAAACACACACATATCAGTCCCTGGACTCAAGGGGAGGTTGGTACACAGAGCATAGTGCACAAACACACACATATCAGTCCCTAGACTCAAGGGGAGGTTGGTACACAGAGCATAGTGCACAAACACACACATATCAGTGTTTACTGTTGATCATCAAATCAAATTTATTTATATAGCCCTTCGTACATCAGCTGATATCTCAAAGTGCTGTACAGAAACCCAGCCTAAAACCCCAAACAGCAAGCAATGCAGGTGTAGAAGCACGGTGGCTAGGAAAAACTCCCTAGAAAGGCCAAAACCTAGGAAGAAACCTAGAGAGGAACCAGGCTATGTGGGGTGGCCAGTCCTCTTCTGGCTGTGCCGGGTGGAGATTATAACAGAACATGGCCAAGATGTTCAAATGTTCATAAATGACCAGCATGGTCGAATAATAATAAGGCAGAACAGTTGAAACTGGAGCAGCAGCACAGCCAGGTGCACTGGGGACAGCAAGGAGTCATCATGTCAGGTAGTCCTGGGGCATGGTCCTAGGGCTCAGGTCCTCCGAGAGAGAGAAAGAAAGAGAGAAGGAGAGAATTAGAGAACGCACACTTAGATTCACACAGGACACCGAATAGGACAGGAGAAGTTCTCCAGATATAACAAACTGACCCTAGCCCCCCGACACATAAACTACTGCAGCATAAATACTGAAGGCTGAGACAGGAGGGGTGTTGAGGGTGTGCAACCATGGTGTTGAGGGTGTGCATAAGTTGTGTTCCATTTCCTTGTATTTGTCACTGATGATCTTGGAAGATTGTAATGTCCTGCAATGCTTGTAATGCTAACGTTACTGACTTCTAACCAATCAGCATCCTGCAACCCGTGTCTCCTAGGGAACGTGGAGTGGACCCCTTCCCTGCCCCTCCCCGTGTAGCTGTTGACTCCACCCCATCCCAGCAGCAGCTACACATCTCCATTTCTCATTCGTCGCTGCAGCTGACCGAGCCCCCTTCAGGGGCGGGTCCAGAGTTAGTTCCGTTTGACAGTGATGACACGGACGATGAAGATTCTCCTAGCCCCTCCTCCACTCTGCAGAGCCAAGCCAGTCACTCTACTGTGTCATCCAGCTATGGCAGTGAGTACAGACACACACACACACACACACCCAAGCCATCCATTCATCCAGCCCTGGTAACGACTATGTACACAAACACCCTGACTGTCCTTTGTCCTAGATGAGGAGGGGTCTGGTTCTAAGGACATGGCTACAGAGACCACCAGTAGTGAGGAGGAGCAGGACTACCCAGAGGCCAGTCAATATGGAGCTCCAGGCAGGCCAGGGGTGGGTGGAAGAGGTCGACCCCACAGCGAGAGCCCCATGGACGGGAGAGCGATGCGCCGCTCCTCCCGGGGATCCTTCACTAGAGCCAGTCTGGAGGATCTGCTCAGCATTGACCCGGAGGCTTACCAGAGCTCTGTGTGGCTGGGCACAGAGGACGGATGGTAAACTCACAACACAGACTAGAGGTCGACCGATTATGATTTTTCAACACCGATACCGATTATTGGAGGGCCAAAAAACCCGATACCGATTAATCGGCCGATTTTTGAATGTTTTATTTGTAATAATGACAATTACAACAGTACTGAATTAAAACTTATTTTAACTTAATATAATACATCAATAAAATCAATTTAGCCTCAAATAAATAATGAAACCTGTTCAATTTGGTTTAAATAATGCAAAAACAAAGTGTTGGAGAAGAAAGTAAAAGTGCAATATGTGCCATGTAAGAAAGCTAACGTTTAAGTTCCTTGCTTAGAACATGAGAACATATGAAAGCTGGTGGTTCCTTTTAACATGAGTCTTCAATATTCCCAGGTAAGAAGTTTTAGGTTGTAGTTATTATAGGACTATTTCTCTCTATACCATTTGTATTTCATTAACCTTTGACTATTGGATGTTCTTATAGGCACTTTAGTATTGCCAGTGTAACAGTATAGCTTCCGTCCCTCTCCTTGCTCCTCCCTGGGCTCAAACCAGCAACACAACGACAACAGCCACCATCGAAGCAGCGTTACCCATGCAGAGCAAGGGAAACAACCACAGGCTCAGAGCGAGTGACGTTTGAAACGCTATTAACGCGCGATAACTAGCCAGCCATTTCACATCGGTTACACCAGCCTCATCTCGGGAGTTGATAGGCTTGAAGTCATAAACAGCGCAATGCTTGACGCACAACGAAGAGCTGCTGGCAAAACGCACAAAAGTGCTGTTTGAATGAATGTTTACGAGCCTGCTTCTACCTACCACTGCTCAGTCAGATACTTAGATACTTGTATGCTCAGTCAGATTATATGCAATGCAGGACACGATATTACTAGATATTATCTAGCATCAACCAGTTGTAGTTAACTAGTGATTATGATTGATTGTTTTTATAAGATAAGTTTAATGCTAGCTAGCAACGTACTTTGGTTTACTGCATTCGCGTAACAGGCAGTCTCCTTGTGGAGTACAACAAGAGGCAGGTCTTTATTGCGTTGGACTAGCTAACTGTAGGGTTGCAAGATTTGATCCCCCGAGCTGACAAGGAGAAAATCTGTCGTTCTGCCCCTGAACAAGGCAGTTAACCCACCGTTCCTAGGCCATCATTGAAAATAAGAATGTGTTCTTAACTGACTTGCCAAGTTAAATAAAGATTAAATAAAGGTGTCAAATCGGTGTCCAAAAATACAGATTTCCGATTGTTATGAAAACTTGAAATCGGCCCCAATTAATCGGCCATTCCGATTAATCGGTCGACCTCTAACACAGACACACACACACATATACACACACAGACACACACACAGACACACACACACACAGACAGACACACACAGACACACGTTGAAATCCTAACTCGGTGTTTTGAACTCTCTCTGTCAGTATCCATGTGTACCAGTCATCAGACAACATCCGGAACCGTAAGAACAGCATGAAGATGCAGCATTCTGCCCCCATCCTGTGTATTCTGTGAGTCTGGCTGCTTTCATGTTCAAACATCAGAGAAGTCTTCCTCTTTATCGTGACTTTATTTGGTGATTTACTACTTCAATGTCTGACAATCTCCTCCCTCTCTTCTCTCAGATACCTGGACAACAAGGTGTTTGTGTCCCTGGCCAACGGAGAAGTGATCGTCTACCAGAGGGAGGCGGGGAGTTTCTGGGACGCCCAGTCATCCCAGACGTTGAGTCTGGGCACGCCCAGTAGTCCTGTCACTAAGATGGTCCCGGTCGGTGGAAAGCTGTGGTGTGGTTCACAGAACCGCGTTCTCATCATCAACACAACCACACTGGTGCAAGAGGTATGATCACAGTCCAGTCACAATATGGATGGAACGATGGGTGGATGGACTGATTTTAAAAATATATATATATTTTAACTTTATTTGACTAGGCAAGTAAGTTAAGAACTTAAGAACAAATTCTTATTTTCAGTGACAGCCTACCGGGGAGCAGTGGGTTAACTGCCTTGTTCAGGGGCAGAACGACAGATTTTTACCTCGTCGGCTCGGGGATTTGATCTTGCAACCTTTCGGTTACTAGTCCAACGCTCTAACCACTAGACTACCTGCTGGTTACTAGTCCAACGCTCTAACCACTAGGCTACCTGCTGGTTACTAGTCCAACGCTCTAACCACTAGACTACCTGCTGGTTACTAGTCCAATGCTCTAACCACTAGGCTACTTGCTGGTTACTAGTCCAACTCTCTAACCACTAGACTACCTGCTGGTTACTAGTCCAACGCTCTAACCACTAGACTACCTGCTGGTTACTAGTCCAACTCTCTAACCACTAGACTACCTGCTGGTTACTAGTCCAACGCTCTAACCACTAGACTACCTGCTGCCCCTGATGGGTGGTTGTAACCTCTCTCTCTCTCCCCTGCAGCACTGGTTCCAGGTGGGCACAGACAGCAGTAGGTGTGTTACCTGCATGGTGAGCTACGGCCAGGGGGTGTGGCTGGCGCTCCAAGGTAGTGCCCAGATCAGACTTTACCACGCCCAGACCTGGGACAGCCTGACGGAGGTGGACGTGGCTCCCGCCGTGCACAAGATGCTTGCAGGTAACACAGAGCACACACCATACGTGTCCAAAACATCGTAGACCTTTACTGCCTTAACGACGGCAGTTAAAATACACACACACACACACACACACACACACAACACACACAAATGAATTCAGCACATTACATTACACATAACACATTACTCTTAACCAGTAGATGGCAGCACCAGAAAGCACTCTCTCTCGCCTTCCTCTCTCTCTCGCTTTTCTCTCTCTCTCTCGCTTTCCTCTCTCTCTCTCTCGCTTTCCTCTCTCTCTCTCTCGCTTTCCTCTCTCTCTCTCTCTCGCTTTCCTCTCTCGCTTTCCTCTCTCTCTCTCGCTTTCCTCTCTTTCTCTCGCTTTCCTCTCTCTCGCTTTCCTCTCTCTCTCTCTCGCCTTCCTCTCTCTCGCTTTCCTCTCTCTCTCGCTTTCCTCTCTCTCTCTCGCTTTCCTCTCTCTCTCTCGCTTTCCTCTCTCTCTCGCTTTCCTCTCTCTCTCTCGCTTTCCTCTCTCTCTCTCTCTCGCTTTCCTCTCGCTTTCTCGCTTTCCTCTCTCTCTCTCGCTTTCCTCTCTCTCTCTCGCTTTCCTCTCTCTCTCGCTTTCCTCTCTCTCTCTCGCTTTCCTCTCTCTCTCTCGCTTTCCTCTCTCTCTCTCGCTTTCCTCTCTCTCTCTCTCGCTTTCCTCTCTCTCTCTCTCGCTTTCCTCTCTCTCTCGCATTCCTCTCTCTCTCTCGCTTTCCTCTCTCTCTCGCATTCCTCTCTCTCTCTCGCTTTCCTCTCTCGCATTCCTCTCTCTCTCTCGCTTTCCTCTCTCGCATTCATCTCTCGCCTTTCTCTCTCTCTCCTCTCTCTCTCTCTCTCTCTCTCTCTCTCTCTCTCTCTCTCTCTCTCTCGCATTCCTCTCTCTCTCACCTTACCCTCCACCATTCTCATCCCCTCTCCAGGTTCAGATGCGATCATCCGGCAACACAAGGCAGCGTGTCTGAGGATCACAGCTCTCCTGGGCTGTAAGGACCTGCTGTGGATCGGGACCAGCGCAGGGGTGGTCCTGACCCTGTCTATCCCAGCCGTCAGCTCTGGGACTGTGTCAGGGACGCTGCGGTCACCTCTGACCCCCATGGGCTCTGCTCACGGACACACTGGCCATGTGAGGTTCCTCACCTCCATAGAACTACCTGAAGGATTCGATGTCAACTTCCCCCTGCCCGCCGATACCACAGGTAACCATGTCACTTCAAGCACCATTATTTCTTACAAACACATTTGTCATACAATGTTTAAATGGATACTTCCATATTTATGACCTTTGAACTCCTCTGTCTCCAGCCCAGAGTGGTGTTGACGGGGGTAATGGGGGTCTGCAGAGGCGGGACTCCTCTCACCGACGAGCCTCCGCCCTCCTTCCCGTCAAAACCAATCAGCTGGTGATCTCAGGTGGCGACGGCTACGAGGACTTCCGGCTGACCAATAGCAGCAGTGAGACAGTGGGGCGGGACGACAGCACCAACCACTTACTGCTGTGGAGGGTCTGAGCCAATCAGCCGGCCCCATTTATTAAAGCCCACCCCCTAAGCACCAGCAACATACAGTACTGCCTTGGAGAGTCCTCTGACCCCTTTAAACCCCACCCTCAGCTGAAACCGCACACAAACCCCGCCCTCCTCTTTAAACCCCTCCCCCTTTTTATTAGGTCCAGTTTTTTTTGTCCTTTTTGCTCAATCTTCTGATCTCTCTGTGCACGGGTGTTAGCCCAGACTGAAAAACTACAGGCTCACTTTAAACCAGCTTTCTGTTGTTTTCATTTGTTCCCATGCAACTGTGTGGTGTGTGCTTGGTGTTCCGGCGTGAGTCACCCTCCACTTGTATTGCTCAGTCTGTGGACTCCGTGTCATAATGAAACTCTACAGACTGATAGGGAACGAGATGGAACGAGAGGGAACGAGAGGGAACGAGACACAGAGAGAGAGGGAACGAGAGAGAGAGGGAACGAGAGAGAGAGGGAACGAGAGAGAGCGGGAGAGAGAGACACAGAGAGAGAGACACAGAGAGAGAGAGAGAGAGACTGGAGAAAAGAGATTAGATGAAGGATATGGAGGGAAAGAAAGAAAGAAAGAGAGAAGGAAATAGAGAGTGTGGATGAGGACAGACCGATCAGGTGAAGGAGAAGAAGAGAGAGAGATTGAGGCAGACATGGTGAAAGGCGAGTGATGGGAAGAGGATTGTGAACTCTGCAACAAGCCAAATGATGGACTAATGGAAGTACCAATGGAACAAGGAGTTTGAAGAAGGGCCTGAGGTGTGGGGTCAAACATCCATCTTTGGATTCCTCTTTTTGGCCCACACCATGCGAACACTCCATCCTAGGGAGGAGAGGAGAAAGGGATGGAAAAGGGAGTGAAGGAGACTAAAGAGTAATATTATCAAAGTAACCAATGTGCAATATATGGCAAGGGTACCTACTAAAACTATACACGAACACACACACACACACACACTTTCTTCACTCGTTTGACAAAACACAGCTCGTCTCTCCTCAGCCTATGACTCACTCATACATACACCTCTTTCTCACCCTTAATCACTTTTGTGTTTGTTTTTTATTGTTTTAAAGGTTTGTTCTATTTGAAAAGAAGTGAAACAGCATCGCACCACTACAGTGAAGTGTGTTTTAAAACATTTATTTTAGAGGTCGTAGTAGAGATGTGTTTGTACAGTATTTATGTTTCTGATTTTAGCTTTGTATTTTTTACAGCTTAATTTATAGATGTCTTTTTCTTTCTTTCTTTGCCTCTAAGAGATTGTGATTTACTAGAGCTCTGACACACACACACACACACACACACACACACACACACACAAACCAGTGTCCTCAAGTTCAGGCTCAAGTGGTGATAGTGTTTAATGTCTCCAACCCATGAGAACTACCCTACAAACTATCTGGGTCACCTTCAACCACTCCAACCGAATGCATTAGCATTAGGCTAATTCCCCCACTGTGAGCCAATGAAGAGGCTAACCGATTATCAGACGCGACAGGTAGCCTAGCGGTTAAGAGCCTTGGGCGAGTAACCGAAAGGTTGCTGGTTCGAATCCACGTGGCGACTAGGTGACAAAACATCTGACAATGGGCCCTTGAGCAAGGCACAACTCTTAATTGCTCCTGTAAGTCGCTCTGGATAAGAGCGTCTGCTAAATTACTAAAAATGTAAATATAATCGGATGGTCCTTGGATATTCAACTGCTGCTAGCTGTGTCTCTGTGTAGAGGTATGTTAGTGGAGCAGCCTGTCTCTGTGGAGCAGCCTGTCTCTGTGTAGAGGTATGTTAGTGGAGCAGCCTGTCTCTGTGTAGAGGTATGTTAGTGGAGCAGCCTGTCTCTGTGGAGCAGCCTGTCTCTGTGTAGAGGTATGTTAGTGGAGCAGCCTGTCTCTGTGTAGAGGTATGTTAGTGGAGCAGCCTGTCTCTGTGTAGAGGTATGTTAGTGGAGCAGCCTGTCTCTGTGTAGAGGTATGTTAGTGGAGCAGCCTGTCTCTGTGTAGAGGTATGTTAGTGGAGCAGCATGTCTCTGTGTAGAGGTATGTTAGTGGAGCAGCCTGTCTCTGTGGAGCAGCCTGTCTCTGTGTAGAGGTATGTTAGTGGAGCAGCCTGTCTCTGTGTAGAGGTATGTTAGTGGAGCAGCCTGTCTCTGTGTAGAGGTATGTTAGTGGAGCAGCCTGTCTCTGTGTAGAGGTATGTTAGTGGAGCAGCATGTCTCTGTGTAGAGGTATGTTAGTGGAGCAGCCTGTCTCTGTGGAGCAGCCTGTCTCTGTGTAGAGGTATGTTAGTGGAGCAGCCTGTCTCTGTGTAGAGGTATGTTAGTGGAGCAGCATGTCTCTGTGTAGAGGTATGTTAGTGGAGCAGCCTGTCTCTGTGTAGAGGTATGTTAGTGGAGCAGCCTGTCTCTGTGTAGAGGTATGTTAGTGGAGCAGCCTGTCTCTGTGTAGAGGTATGTTAGTGGAGCAGCCTGTCTCTGTGGAGCAGCCTGTCTCTGTGTAGAGGTATGTTAGTGGAGCAGCCTGTCTCTGTGTAGAGGTATGTTAGTGGAGCAGCCTGTCTCTGTGTAGAGGTATGTTAGTGGAGCAGCCTGTCTCTGTGTAGAGGTATGTTAGTGGAGCAGCCTGTCTCTGTGTAGAGGTATGTTAGTGGAGCAGCCTGTCTCTGTGTAGAGGTATGTTAGTGGAGCAGCCTGTCTCTGTGTAGAGGTATGTTAGTGGAGCAGCCTGTCTCTGTGTAGAGGTATGTTAGTGGAGCAGCCTGTCTCTGTGTAGAGGTATGTTAGTGGAGCAGCCTGTCTCTGTGGAGCAGCCTGTCTCTGTGTAGAGGTATGTTAGTGGAGCAGCCTGTCTCTGTGTACTTGTTAAGTGTTCTGTACTTTAGCCAAGTGTGGAATAATTGTTGTTTATTCTGTCCATGTTGTTGTGTTGTCACATTGGGTAGATGGTGTGTCACGTTATATTTCCATGGTCCCCTCCACCCACCTCTGTTCTCACAGTAACTGCGTACTACATTTATAGACACGACATTGTAGAATATGAAGCATGCTAGCGTTCATGTTAATCAAGTAACAGAATTGAGTAGGATATCACTGTGGCAAAGACATTCAGAATTGACCATTCACACTACTTCTAACCATGATAATAAGTTTATGCTGCCATCCTAGTAAATTTCAGTAGCCTTTCTGCCAGTGTGTGAAAGAAGTCTATTGTGTAATGTAAATATTGGTATATATTGCTGTTTTTTCTGTAAATAGTGCACCCACTGTCCTCAATTGTTGATATGAATCTAATGGCATATTTTTATATACTTGTGTGTGTTTTTTCTCCTCTGGCATGTGCTGTCAGTCACGTTTAAATTATAACTGCCACAAAATTACAACAAGAGAAAGAAAACAGCGTCTATGGTTATACTTCAGTTGTCATGGTTACTTCACCGTTTTCTTCCTGTAGCTGTTTCTGTTTCGTCACTTCGGGTTCTTCTTTGGAATTAAATCATGTCACTGGTGCCAGACTACCAGGTGTCTGTAGCAGTTCTTACCGCCGTTGGGAGTTGGGATGTATCATGTGATGTCTCCTTTCTGTCTGTCTGTCTGTCTCTCTCCGTCCGTCTGTCTCCGTCCGTCTGTCCGTCTGTCTCCGTCCGTCTGTCCGTCTGTCTCCGTCCGTCTGTCCGTCTGTCTCTGTCCGTCTGTCTCCGTCTGTCTGTCTGTCCGTCCGTCTGTCTGTCTGTCTGTCTCCGTCCGTCTGTCCGTCTGTCTCCGTCCGTCTGTCTGTGTCTGTCTGTCTCTCCGTCTGTCTCCGTCCGTCTGTCTGTCTCCGTCCGTCTGTCTGTCTGTCTGTCTCCGTCCATCTGTCTGTCTCCGTCCGTCTGTCTCCGTCCGTCTGTCTCCGTCCGTCTGTCCGTCTGTCTCCGTCCGTCTGTCTCTGTCTCTCTCTCTGTCCTGTCTGTCTCCGTCTGTCTCTGTCTCTCTCTCTGTCCTGTCTGTCTCCGTCCGTCTGTCTCTCTCTCTGTCCTGTCTGTCTCCGTCCGTCTGTCTCTCTCTCTGTCCTGTCTGTCTCCGTCCGTCTGTCTCTCTCTCTGTCCTGTCTGTCTGTGTCTGTCTGTCTGTCTGTCTCCGTCTGTTTGTCTCCGTCCGTCTGTCTCTGTCTCTCTCTCTGTCCTGTCTGTCTGTGTCTGTCTCTCCGTCCGCCTGTCTGTCTCTGTCTGTCTCCGTCCGTCTGTCTCTGTCTCTCTCTCTGTCCTGTCTGTCTCCGTCCGTCTGTCTCTGTCTCTCTCTCTGTCCTGTCTGTCTCTGTCTCTCTCTCTGTCCTGTCTGTCTCTGTCTCTCTCTCTGTCCTGTCTCTCTGTCTGTCTCCGTCCGTCTCTGTCTCTCTCTCTGTCCTGTCTGTCTCTGTCTGTCTCCGTCCGTCTGTCTCTAACTTCTAACTCAAGATCTCAAGCAAGAAGACATCAGTACAGCAGTTATTGTAGGAGAGGTGAGGACTTGCACTCTCATAATGAGGTAGCCCTGCCTGCGGCCTAAAACTCTGTCACCCTCTGACCCTCTGAGGGAATTCCTCGAAGGTTCAGATCCCACCCGTGACCCTAACACCACCACAGTGACTGTAAGTTCTCTGTACCAACACAATGTATAGTACTGGAAGATCCCTGGATGAACCATTATCACACACACACACACACACACACACAGCAAAGTGAAATGCTCTGATAAATGACCTGCATGTGTGTGTTAGTAGGAGGGGGCTGGGAATGAATGTCTACGCTCACACACTCTCAATGAATGAAGACACACGACCGATTGAGACGCGTTGCTCAATAGACCTCCTGTCTGCCAGAAGAATGAGATGTTGATAGTGTGTCAGACTCACACAGTCAGACAGACAGACCAGTGGAACAGTTTAGACAGACAGACCAGTGGAACAGTTTAGACAGACAGACCAGTGGAACAGTTCAGACAGACCAGTGGAACAGTTCAGACAGACAGATCAGTGGAACAGTTCAGACAGACAGACCAGTGGAACAGTTCAGACAGACAGACCAGTGGAACAGTTCAGACAGACAGACAGACCAGTGGAACAGTTCAGACAGACAGACAGACAGACCAGTGGAACAGTTCAGACAGACAGACCAGTGGAACAGTTCAGACAGACAGACCAGTGGAACAGTTCAGACAGACAGACCAGTGGAACAGTTCAGACAGACAGACCAGTGGAACAGTTCAGACAGACAGACCAGTGGAACAGTTCAGACATACAGACCAGTGGAACAGACCAGTGGAACAGTTCAGTGGAACAGTTCAGACAGACAGACCAGTGGAACAGTTCAGACAGACAGACCAGTGGAACAGTTCACAGACAGACCAGTGGAACAGTTCAGACAGACAGACAGACCAGTGGAACAGTTCAGACAGACCAGTGGAACAGTTCAGACAGACAGACCAGTGGAACAGTTCAGACAGACAGACCAGTGGAACAGTTCAGACAGACAGACCAGTGGAACAGTTCAGACAGACAGACCAGTGGAACAGTTCAGACAGACAGACCAGTGGAACAGTTCAGACAGACAGACCAGTGGAACAGTTCAGACAGACAGACCAGTGGAACAGTTCAGACAGACAGACCAGTGGAACAGTTCAGACAGACAGACCAGTGGAACAGTTCAGACAGACCAGTGGAACAGTTCAGACAGACAGACCAGTGGAACAGTTCAGACAGACAGACCAGTGGAACAGTTCAGACAGACAGACCAGTGGAACAGTTCAGACAGACAGACCAGTGGAACAGTTCAGACAGACAGACCAGTGGAACAGTTCCAGACAGTTCACAGACCCAGTGGAACAGTTCAGACAGACAGACCAGTGGAACAGTTCAGACAGACAGACCAGTGGAACAGTTCAGTGGAACAGTTCAGACAGACAGACCAGTGGAACAGTTCAGACAGACAGACCAGTGGAACAGTTCAGACCAGTGGAACAGTTTAGACAGACAGACCAGTGGAACAGTTCAGACAGACAGACCAGTGGAACAGTTCAGACAGACCAGTGGAACAGTTCAGACAGACAGACCAGTGGAACAGTTCAGACAGACAGACCAGTGGAACAGTTCAGACAGACAGACCAGTGGAACAGACAGACCAGTGGAACAGTTTCAGACCAGTGGAACAGTTCAGACAGACAGACCAGTGGAACAGTTCAGACAGACAGACCAGTGGAACAGTTCAGACAGACAGACCAGTGGAACAGTTCAGACAGACAGACCAGTGGAACAGTTCAGACAGACAGACCAGTGGAACAGTTCAGACAGACAGACCAGTGGAACAGTTCAGACAGACAGACCAGTGGAACAGTTCAGACAGACAGACCAGTGGAACAGTTCAGACAGACATACCAGTGGAACAGTTCAGACAGACAGACCAGTGGAACAGTTTAGACAGACAGACCAGTGGAACAGTTCAGACAGACCAGTGGAACAGTTAAGACAGACCAGTGGAACAGTTCAGACAGACAGACCAGTGGAACAGTTCAGACAGACAGACCAGTGGAACAGTTCAGACAGACAGACCAGTGGAACAGTTCAGACAGACCAGTGGAACAGTTCAGACAGACAGACCAGTGGAACAGTTCAGACAGACAGACCAGTGGAACAGTTCAGACAGACAGACCAGTGGAACAGTTCAGACAGACAGACCAGTGGAACAGTTCAGACAGACAGACAGACCAGTGGAACAGTTCAGACAGACAGACCAGTGGAACAGTTCAGTGGACAGACAGACCAGAACAGTGGAACAGTTCAGACAGACAGACCAGTGGAACAGTTCAGACAGACAGACCAGTGGAACAGTTCAGACAGACAGACCAGTGGAACAGTTCAGACAGACCAGTGGAACAGTTCAGACAGACAGACCAGTGGAACAGTTCAGACAGACAGACCAGTGGAACAGTTCAGACAGACAGACAGACCAGTGGAACAGTTCAGACAGACCAGTGGAACAGTTTAGACAGACAGACCAGTGGAACAGTTTAGACAGACAGACCAGTGGAACAGTTCAGACAGACAGACCAGTGGAACAGTTCAGACAGACAGACCAGTGGAACAGTTCAGACAGAGTTCAGACAGACCAGTGGAACAGTTCAGGAAGACAGTTGGAACAGTTCAGACAGACAGACCAGTGGAACAGTTCAGACAGACAGACCAGTGGAACAGTTCAGACAGACAGACCAGTGGAACAGTTCAGACAGACAGACCAGTGGAACAGTTCAGACAGACAGACCAGTGGAACAGTTCAGACAGACAGACCAGTGGAACAGTTCAGACAGACCAGTGGAACAGTTCAGACAGACCAGTGGAACAGTTCACAGACAGACCAGTGGAACAGTTCAGACAGACAGACCAGTGGAACAGTTCAGACAGACAGACCAGTGGAACAGTTCAGACAGACAGACCAGTGGAACAGTTCAGACAGACAGACCAGTGGAACAGTTCAGAACAGTTGGAACAGTTCAGACAGACAGACCAGTGGAACAGTTCAGACAGACAGACAGTGGAACAGTTCAGACAGACAGAACAGTTCAGTGTGAACAGTTTACAGACAGACAGACCAGTGGAACAGTTTAGACAGACAGACCAGTGGAACAGTTTAGACAGACAGACCAGTGGAACAGTTCAGACAGACCAGTGGAACAGTTTAGACCAGACCAGTGGAACAGTTCAGACAGACAGACCAGTGGAACAGTTCAGACAGACAGACCAGTGGAACAGTTCAGACAGACAGACCAGTGGAACAGTTCAGACAGACAGACCAGTGGAACAGTTCAGACAGACAGACCAGTGGAACAGTTCAGACAGACCAGTGGAACAGTTCAGACAGACCAGTGGAACAGTTCAGACAGACCAGTGGAACAGTTCAGACAGACCAGTGGAACAGTTCAGACAGACCAGTGGAACAGTTCAGACAGACAGACAGACCAGTGGAACAGTTCAGACAGACAGACCAGTGGAACAGTTCAGACAGACAGACCAGTGGAACAGTTCAGACAGACAGACCAGTGGAACAGTTCAGAACAGTTCAGACAGACCAGTGGAACAGTTCAGACAGACAGACCAGTGGAACAGTTCAGACAGACAGACAGTGGAACAGTTCAGACAGACAGACAGACCAGTGTGGAACAGTTCAGACAGACAGACCAGTGGAACAGTTCAGACAGACAGACCAGTGGAACAGTTTAGACAGACAGACCAGTGGAACAGTTTAGACAGACAGACCAGTGGAACAGTTCAGACAGACCAGTGGAACAGTTCAGACAGACAGACCAGTGGAACAGTTCAGACAGACAGACCAGTGGAACAGTTCAGACAGACAGACCAGTGGAACAGTTCAGACAGACCAGTGGAACAGTTCAGACAGACAGACCAGTGGAACAGTTCAGACAGACAGACAGACCAGTGGAACAGTTCAGACAGACAGACCAGTGGAACAGTTCAGACCAGTGGAACAGTTCAGACAGACAGACCAGTGGAACAGTTCAGACAGACAGACCAGTGGAACAGTTCAGACAGACCAGTGACAGACCAGTGGAACAGTGGAACAGTTCAGACAGACAGACCAGTGGAACAGTTCAGACAGACAGACCAGTGGAACAGTTCAGACAGACAGACCAGTGGAACAGTGGAACAGTTCAGACAGACAGACCAGTGGAACAGTTCAGACAGACAGACCAGTGGAACAGTTCAGACAGACAGACCAGTGGAACAGTTCAGACAGACAGACCAGTGGAACAGTTCAGACAGACAGACCAGTGGAACAGACAGACAGACCAGTGGAACAGTTCAGACCAGTGGAACAGACAGACAGTGGAACAGTTCAGACAGACAGACCAGTGGAACAGTTCAGACAGACAGACCAGTGGAACAGTTCAGACAGACAGACCAGTGGAACAGTTCAGACAGACAGACCAGTGGAACAGTTCAGACAGACAGACCAGTGACCAGAACAGTTCAGACAGACAGACCAGTGGAAGACCAGTGGAAAAGTTCAGACAGACAGACCAGTGGAACAGTTCAGACAGACCAGTGGAACAGTTCAGACAGACAGACCAGTGGAACAGTTCAGACAGACCAGTGGAACAGTTCAGACAGACCAGTGGAACAGTTCAGACAGACAGACCAGTGGAACAGTTTAGACGGACAGACCAGTGGAACAGTTCAGACAGACAGACCAGTGGAACAGTTCAGACAGACAGACCAGTGGAACAGTTCAGACAGACAGACCAGTGGAACAGTTCAGACAGACCAGTGGAACAGTTCAGACAGACAGACCAGTGGAACAGTTCAGACAGACAGACCAGTGGAACAGTTCAGACAGACAGACCAGTGGAACAGTTCAGACAGACAGACCAGTGGAACAGTTCAGACAGACAGACCAGTGGAACAGTTCAGACAGACCAGTGGAACAGTTCAGACAGACCAGTGGAACAGTTCAGACAGACAGACAGACCAGTGGAACAGTTCAGACAGACAGACCAGTGGAACAGTTCAGACAGACAGACCAGTGGAACAGTTCAGACAGACAGACCAGTGGAACAGTTCAGACAGACAGACCAGTGGAACAGTTCAGACAGACAGACCAGTGGAACAGTTCAGACAGACAGACCAGTGGAACAGTTCAGACAGACAGACCAGTGGAACAGTTCAGACAGACAGTGTGGAACAGTTCAGACAGACCAGTGGAACAGTTCAGACAGACAGACCAGTGGAACAGTTTAGACAGACAGACCAGTGGAACAGTTCAGACAGACAGACCAGTGGAACAGTTCAGAACAGACAGACCAGTGGAACAGTTCAGACAGACAGTGGAACAGTTCAGACAGACAGACCAGTGGAACAGTTCAGACAGACAGACCAGTGGAACAGTTCAGACAGACAGACCAGTGGAACAGTTCAGACAGACAGACCAGTGGAACAGTTCAGACAGACAGACCAGTGGAACAGTTCAGACAGACAGACCAGTGGAACAGTTCAGACAGACAGACCAGTGGAACAGTTCAGACAGACAGACCAGTGGAACAGTTCAGACAGACAGACCAGTGGAACAGTTCAGACAGACAGACCAGTGGAACAGTTCAGACAGACAGACCAGTGGAACAGTTCAGACAGACAGACCAGTGGAACAGTTCAGACAGAACCAGTGGAACAGTTCAGACAGACAGACCAGTGGAACAGTTCAGACAGACCAGTGGAACAGTTCAGACAGACAGACCAGTGGAACAGTTCAGACAGACAGACCAGTGGAACAGTTCAGACAGACAGACCAGTGGAACAGTTCAGACAGACCAGTGGAACAGTTCAGACAGACAGACCAGTGGAACAGTTCAGACAGACAGACCAGTGGAACAGTTCAGACAGACAGACCAGTGGAACAGTTCAGACAGACAGACCAGTGGAACAGTTCAGACAGACAGACCAGTGGAACAGTTCAGACAGACAGACCAGTGGAACAGTTCAGACAGACAGACCAGTGGAACAGTTCAGACAGACAGACCAGTGGAACAGTTCAGACATACAGACCAGTGGAACAGTTCAGACAGACCAGTGGAACAGTTCAGACCAGTGGAACAGTTCAGACAGACCCAGTGGAACAGTTCAGACAGACCAGAACAGTTCAGACAGACCAGTGGAACAGTTTAGACAGACAGACCAGTGGAACAGTTTAGACAGACAGACCAGTGGAACAGTTCAGACAGACCAGTGGAACAGTTTAGACAGACAGACCAGTGGAACAGTTCAGACAGACAGACCAGTGGAACAGTTCAGACAGACAGACCAGTGGAACAGTTCAGACAGACAGACCAGTGGAACAGTTCAGACAGACAGACAGACCAGTGGAACAGTTCAGACAGACAGACCAGTGGAACAGTTCAGACAGACAGACCAGTGGAACAGTTCAGACAGACAGACCAGTGGAACAGTTCAGACAGACAGACCAGTGGAACAGTTCAGACAGACAGACCAGTGGAACAGTTCACAGACAGACCAGTGGAACAGTTCAGACAGACAGACCAGTGGAACAGTTCAGACACACAGACCAGTGGAACAGTTCAGACAGACAGACCAGTGGAACAGTTCAGACAGAGAACAGTTCAGACCAGTGGAACAGTTCAGACAGACCAGTGGAACAGTTTAGACAGACAGACCAGTGGAACAGTTTAGACAGACAGACCAGTGGAACAGTTCAGACACACAGACCAGTGGAACAGTTCAGACAGACAGACCAGTGGAACAGTTCAGACAGACCAGTGGAACAGTTCAGACAGACCAGTGGAACAGTTCAGACAGACAGACCAGTGGAACAGTTCAGACAGACAGACCAGTGGAACAGTTCAGACAGACAGACCAGTGGAACAGTTCAGACAGACAGACCAGTGGAACAGTTCAGACAGACAGACCAGTGGAACAGTTCAGACAGACAGACCAGTGGAACAGTTCAGACAGACAGACCAGTGGAACAGTTCAGACAGACAGACCAGTGGAACAGTTCAGACAGACAGACCAGTGGAACAGTTCAGACAGACAGACCAGTGGAACAGTTCAGACAGACAGACCAGTGGAACAGTTCAGACAGACAGACCAGTGGAACAGTTTCAGACAGACAGACCAGTGGAACAGTTCAGACAGACAGACCAGTGGAACAGTTCAGACAGACAGACCAGTGGAACAGTTCAGACAGACAGACCAGTGGAACAGTTCAGACAGACAGACCAGTGGAACAGTTCAGACAGACAGACCAGTGGAACAGTTCAGACACACAGACCAGTGGAACAGTTCAGACAGACAGACCAGTTCAGACAGACAGACCAGTGGAAAAGTTCAGACAGACAGACCAGTGGAACAGTTCAGACAGACAGACCAGTGGAACAGTTCAGACAGACAGACCAGTGGAACAGTTCAGACAGACAGACCAGTGGAACAGTTCAGACAGACAGACCAGTGGAACAGTTCAGACAGACAGACCAGTGGAACAGTTCAGACAGACAGACAGACCAGTGGAACAGTTTAGACCAGTGGAACAGTTCAGACAGACCAGTGGAACAGTTCAGACAGACCAGTGGAACAGTTTAGACAGACAGACCAGTGGAACAGTTCAGACAGACAGACCAGTGGAACAGTTCAGACAGACAGACCAGTGGAACAGTTCAGACAGACAGACCAGTGGAACAGTTCAGACAGACAGACCAGTGGAACAGTTCAGACAGACAGACCAGTGGAACAGTTCAGACAGACAGACCAGTGGAACAGTTCAGACAGACAGACCAGTGGAACAGTTCAGACAGACAGACCAGTGGAACAGTTCAGACAGACCAGTGGAACAGTTCAGACAGACAGACCAGTGGAACAGTTCAGACAGACAGACCAGTGGAACAGTTTAGACAGACAGACCAGTGGAACAGTTTAGACAGACAGACCAGTGGAACAGTTTAGACAGACAGACCAGTGGAACAGTTTAGACAGACAGACCAGTGGAACAGTTTAGACAGACAGACCAGTGGAACAGTTTAGACAGACAGACCAGTGGAACAGTTCAGACAGACAGACCAGTGGAACAGTTCAGACAGACAGACCAGTGGAACAGTTCAGACAGACAGACCAGTGGAACAGTTCAGACAGACAGACCAGTGGAACAGTTCAGACAGACAGACCAGTGGAACAGTTCAGACAGACAGACCAGTGGAACAGTTCAGACAGACAGACCAGTGGAACAGTTCAGACAGACAGACCAGTGGAACAGTTCAGACAGACAGACCAGTGGAACAGTTCAGACAGACAGACCAGTGGAACAGTTCAGACAGACAGACCAGTGGAACAGTTCAGACAGACAGACCCAGTGGAACAGTTCAGACAGACAGACCAGTGGAACAGTTCAGACAGACCAGTGGAACAGTTCAGACCAGTGGAACAGTTCAGACAGACAGACAGACCAGTGGAACAGTTCAGTGACCAGTGAACAGTTTAGACAGACAGACCAGTGGAACAGTTTAGACAGACAGACCAGTGGAACAGTTCAGACAGACAGACCAGTGGAACAGTTTAGACAGACAGACCAGTGGAACAGTTTAGACAGACAGAACCAGTGGAACAGTTTAGACAGAACAGTTCAGACAGACAGACCAGTGAACAGTTCGACAGACAGACCAGTGGAACAGTTCAGACAGACAGACCAGTGGAACAGTTCAGACAGACAGACCAGTGGAACAGTTCAGACAGACAGACCAGTGGAACAGTTCAGACAGACAGACCAGTGGAACAGTTCAGACAGACAGACCAGTGGAACAGTTCAGACAGACAGACAGACCAGTGGAACAGTTCAGACAGACAGACAGACCAGTGGAACAGTTCAGACAGACCAGTGGAACAGTTCAGACAGACAGACAGACCAGTGGAACAGTTCAGACAGACCAGTGGAACAGTTCAGACAGACAGACCAGTGGAACAGTTCAGACAGACAGACAGACCAGTGGAACAGTTCAGACAGACAGACAGACCAGTGGAACAGTTCAGACAGACCAGTGGAACAGTGGAACAGTTTAGACAGACAGACCAGTGGAACAGTTTAGACAGACAGACCAGTGGAACAGTTTAGACAGACAGACCAGTGGAACAGTTTAGACAGACAGACCAGTGGAACAGTTCAGACAGACAGACCAGTGGAACAGTTCAGACAGACAGACCAGTGGAACAGTTCAGACAGACAGACCAGTGGAACAGTTCAGACAGACAGACCAGTGGAACAGTTCAGACAGACAGACCAGTGGAACAGTTCAGACAGACAGACAGACCAGTGGAACAGTTCAGACAGACAGACCAGTGGAACAGTTCAGACAGACCAGTGGAACAGTTCAGACAGACAGACAGACCAGTGGAACAGTTCAGACAGACCAGTGGAACAGTTCAGACAGACAGACCAGTGGAACAGTTTAGACAGACAGACCAGTGGAACAGTTTAGACAGACAGACCAGTGGAACAGTTTAGACAGACAGACCAGTGGAACAGTTTAGACAGACAGACCAGTGGAACAGTTCAGACAGACAGACAGACAGACCAGTGGAACAGTTCAGACACACAGACCAGTGGAACAGTTCAGACAGACAGACCAGTGGAACAGTTCAGACAGACAGACCAGTGGAACAGTTCAGACAGACAGTGGAACAGTTCACCAGTGGAACAGTTCAGACAGACAGACCAGTGGAACAGTTCAGACAGACAGACCAGTGGAACAGTTCAGACAGACAGACCAGTGGAACAGTTCAGACACACAGACCAGTGGAACAGTTCAGACACACAGACCAGTGGAACAGTTCAGACAGACAGACCAGTGGAACAGTTCAGACAGACAGACCAGTGGAACAGTTCAGACAGACAGACCAGTGGAACAGTTCAGACACACAGACCAGTGGAACAGTTCAGACACACAGACCAGTGGAACAGTTCAGAAATACAGACCAGTGGAACAGTTCAGACAGACAGACCAGTGGAACAGTTCAGACAGACAGACCAGTGGAACAGTTCAGACAGACCAGTGGAACAGTTCAGACAGACAGACCAGTGGAACAGTTCAGACAGACAGACCAGTGGAACAGTTCAGACAGACAGACCAGTGGAACAGTTCAGACAGACCAGTGGAACAGTTCAGACACACAGACCAGTGGAACAGTTCAGAAATACAGACCAGTGGAACAGTTCAGACAGACAGACCAGTGGAACAGTTCAGACAGACAGACCAGTGGAACAGTTCAGACAGACCAGTGGAACAGTTCAGACAGACAGACAGACCAGTGGAACAGTTCAGACAGACAGACAGACCAGTGGAACAGTTCAGACAGACCAGTGGAACAGTTCAGACAGACAGACAGACCAGTGGAACAGTTCAGACAGACCAGTGGAACAGTTTAGACAGACAGACCAGTGGAACAGTTTAGACAGACAGACCAGTGGAACAGTTTAGACAGACAGACCAGTGGAACAGTTTAGACAGACAGACCAGTGGAACAGTTTAGACAGACAGACCAGTGGAACAGTTTAGACAGACAGACCAGTGGAACAGTTTAGACAGACAGACCAGTGGAACAGTTTAGACAGACAGACCAGTGGAACAGTTCAGACAGACAGACCAGTGGAACAGTTCAGACAGACAGACCAGTGGAACAGTTCAGACAGACCAGTGGAACAGTTCAGACAGACAGACCAGTGGAACAGTTCAGACAGACAGACCAGTGGAACAGTTCAGACAGACAGACCAGTGGAACAGTTCAGACACACAGACCAGTGGAACAGTTCAGACAGACAGACCAGTTCAGACAGACAGACCAGTGGAAAAGTTCAGACAGACAGACCAGTGGAACAGTTCAGACAGACAGACCAGTGGAACAGTTCAGACAGACCAGTGGAACAGTTCAGACAGACCAGTGGAACAGTTCAGACAGACAGACCAGTGGAACAGTTCAGACAGACAGACCAGTGGAACAGTTCAGACAGACAGACCAGTGGAACAGTTCAGACAGACAGACCAGTGGAACAGTTCAGACAGACAGACCAGTGGAACAGTTCAGACAGACAGACCAGTGGAACAGTTCAGACAGACAGACCAGTGGAACAGTTCAGACAGACAGACCAGTGGAACAGTTCAGACAGACAGACCAGTGGAACAGTTCAGACAGACCAGTGGAACAGTTCAGACAGACAGACAGACAGACCAGTGGAACAGTTTAGACAGACAGACCAGTGGAACAGTGGAACAGTTTAGACAGACAGACCAGTGGAACAGTTCAGACACACAGACCAGTGGAACAGTTCAGACAGACAGACCAGTGGAACAGTTCAGACAGACAGACCAGTGGAACAGTTCAGACAGACAGAACAGTGGAACAGTTCAGACAGACAGACCAGTGGAACAGTTCAGACAGACAGACAGACCAGTGGAACAGTTCAGACAGACAGACCAGTGGAACAGTTCAGACAGACAGACCAGTGGAACAGTTCAGACAGACAGACCAGTGGAACAGTTCAGACAGACAGACCAGTGGAACAGTTCAGACAGACAGACCAGTGGAACAGTTCAGACAGACAGACCAGTGGAACAGTTCAGACAGACATACCAGTGGAACAGTTCAGACAGACATACCAGTGGAACAGTTCAGACAGACCAGTGGAACAGTTCAGACAGACAGACAGACCAGTGGAACAGTTCAGACAGACAGACCAGTGGAACAGTTCAGACAGACAGACCAGTGGAACAGTTCAGACAGACAGACCAGTGGAACCGTTCAGACAGACAGACCAGTGGAACAGTTCAGACAGAGCTATTTCTCTAAATGCTGCATCTGCAGGTTGAGGGAGTGAATTGAATCTCATGGAGGGAAAGAGAATGAGGACAGTGAATTTGTATCCCATCCTTTTAAGTAACCATTATCTAAACCCTCTACTTTGATGATTATGTCATTACAGGCTCTTTGATTTATATAAGACCCAGTGTCATGTACAGCATTCTTTTTGCATAGGCTACCCCTTTAAAATACATGCAGTCTTGATTCTGTCATACATTTTCAACTTTGATGTGTTGGTTTTGCATAAGTCATGGCAAAGACATTCTTTATCTTTTATCGAGTCATTTAGTAGTCTAGTACAAGCAGCCTATAGGCCAAGCCAGTGAGGTTAGTAAAGTAAGGTGGTCAGGTGTGTATAAACGATGTATGCCTGCCTCTGTCATCATAGCAAAGCTTTTGACGCCCTGATAATGCACGAGCAGGCTTCTAAGAGGCGATGCGGATGAATCCCGACAGATGGCTCCCGGTCCCGTTAACTCATCGCCGTTGCCGTCCCGGTGCGCGTGGATTCCCCGCATTGACTCGTGATGAGTTCAGCAGCAGAGGAGGCGCGCGGGGAGAAAAGAGGAGGGGGAAATAAGGGGGCCCGCGCGCGCCACACGGGTTTCAGCCGGTGACGTAGCTGCCTGTTAACTCACCAAGCGACATTACCGTATTTACATTTCTGTATCAGAGAACTCGCGAGGTGTAGGCCTGCTTCCTACCGGCATTTTATCTGTATGTTTCTAAAATATCCCTTATATACAGCGTATATACAGGATATATACAGCGTACGCGAATATCTGACAATGATCGTCCCACACCACTGATTCCCCCCTATTTAACCACCAATCTGGTAAGTGTATAAACTTTTATTTTATAATTTAGCTTGTTTCATGTTAAAGCCTCGTTTTGTCTTGTCTCTTCTGCTATTGGTTAGATAGCTTTTTGAACGTTTTATAGGTTCTATAAGGTATAGCTAGATTTGTACTTTAGAGCTGGTTCTTACAATGATGTTTCACTTCGGATTAAATTGAATCGGAGTTGTGGTGTTTTAATATCTTGCTATAGCATGCAACCCCATTTTGTTAATAGCCTATACTTTTGGAGATCTATAAGGATGGGAAGAATATGTCCCACTTTGTTTGGTTATATTCACTGAAACGATGTCACCACGAGTTAATGCTTGTGTTCAAGTTTATCCTAATGTCATACTTTTGTTTTGAAATCCATGTTTAGGATAGGCTATTGTAACATATTTTGGTGGTGTATGTGTGTTGTGTTGCTCTGTCTGAGTCTGTGGGATAGTAAAATGAAAGTAATTGGCGAATTTAGAGAGATGCATCTCCCTAGCCACAGAAGGCAATGCTGTTCCCTCGTCAGCAATGCTACAACGTCTCATGGCGAGTGGAAATATGGACAGCGCATGATGCCATGTCTTTATGACTCATGTGTCGCATATAGCCTAGATGAACTTGAGCAGTACCCAATGCCGGGCTATATCCATAATACATCATGAAAATGGTATAACCTGTTATTAGGGCACAATAAACATAGACGTTCATTGTTAAAAAGTTGTCAAAACTTAGAGGTTCTTCTGTCAATTTTTTTCAACTCGCTTCTAAAGTATCCGGATAGTCTGTGAGGGAAACGTTTTACGTGAGATGTGATCGTAAATATTTTAATTTGGTTTAAGGTCAGGGTTAGGCATAAAGTTAGCAGTGTGGTTAAGGTTTGGTTTGAAATTACATTTTAAGAAGAGAAATTATAGAAATAGGCGGGGTTTATTACTTTGTGGCTGTGGTAACTAGTGATGACCACAGTGGATAGACTATTTGATTCTTCAAAGTAGCCACCATTTGCCTTGATGGTAGCTTTGCACACTCTTGGCGTTCTCTCAACCAGCTTCACGAGGTAGTCACCTGGAATGCATTTAAATTAACAGGTGTGCCTTTATTTCCTTCTTAATGCGTTTGAGCGAATCAGTTGTGTTGTGACAAGGTAGGGGTGGTATACAGAAGATAGCCCTGTTTGGTAAAAGACCAAGTCCATATTATGGCAAGAACAGCTCAAATAAGCAAAGAGAAACGACAGTCCATCATTACTTTAAGACATGAAGGTCAGTTGATACGGAATATTTCAGGACTTTGAAAGTTTCTTCAAGTGCATTCGCGAAAACCATCAAGCTCTATGATGAAACTGTCTCTCATGAGGACCGCCACGGGAAAGGAAGTCCCAGAGTTCTCTGCTGCAGAGGATACGTTCATTAGCGTTAACTGCACCTTAGATTGCAGCCCAAATAAATGCTTCACAAAGATTAAGTAACAGACACATCTCAACATCAACTGTTCAGAGGAGACTGCGTGAATCAGGCCTTTATGGTCAATTTCTGCAACGAAACCACTACTAAAGCACACCAAAGAAGAGACTCGCTTTTGCCAAGAAACACAAGCAATGGACATTAGACAGGTGGAAATCTGTCCTTTGGTCTGATGAGTGCAAATGTGCGATTTTTGGTTACAACCGCCATGTCTTTGTGTGGTTCCCACCGTGAAGCATGGAGGAGGAAGTGTAATGGTATGGGGGTGCTTTGCTGGTGACACTGTCAGTGATTTATTTAGAATTCAAGACAATGACCAAAAACACACCTCCCGGCTGTGTAAGAGCTATTTGACCAAGAAGGAGAGTGATGGAGTGCTGCATCAGATGACCTGGCCTCCACAATCACCCAACCTCAACCCAATTGAGATGGTTTGGAATGAGTTGGACCGCAAAGTGAAGGAAAAGCAGCCAACAAGTGCTCAGCATATGTGGGAACTCCTTCAAGTCTGTTGGAAAAGCAATCCTCATGAAGCTGGTTGAGAGAATGCCAAGAGTGCAAAGCTGTCATCAAGGCAAAGGGTGTCTACTTTGAAGAATCTCAAATATATTTTGATTTGTTTAATACTTGTTTGGTTACTACATGACTCCATATGTGTTATTTCATAGTTTTGATGTCTTCACTATTCTACAATGTAGAAAATAGTAAAAATAAAGAAAAACCCAGCAATGAGTAGATGTGTCCAAACTTTTAACTGGTACTGTGTGTGTGTGTGTGTGTGTATATGTATGTATATGTATGTATATGTGTGTGTGTATATATATATATGTATGTGTTTGTGTGTGTGTGTATATGTGTGTATATATATATATTATACTGAACAAAAATATGAACGCAACATGTAAATTTTGGTTTCATAAGCTGAAATAAAAGATCCCAGAAATGTTCCATACCCACAAAAAGCTTATTTCTCTCAAATTCTGTGCAGGAATTTGTTTACATCCCAGTTAGTGAGCATTGCTCTTTTGCCAAGATAATCCATCCACCTGACAGGTGTGGCATATCAAGAAACTGATTAAACAGCATGACCATTACACATGTGCACCTTGTGCTGGGGACAATGAAAGTCCACTCTAAAATGTGCAGTTTTGTCTCACAACATAATGCCACAGTTGTCTCAAGTTTTGAGGTAGCGTGCAATTGGCATGCTGACTGCAGGAATGTCCACCAGAGCTGTTGCCAGATAATTTATGTTCCCTTGGTGGTGGGGTTATGGTATGGGCAGGCATAACCTACAGACAACAAACACAATTGCATTTTATCGATGGTACAGAGACACCGTGATGAGATCCTGAGGCCTATTGTCGTGCCATTCATCCACCACCATCACCTCCATGTTTCAGCATGATAATGCACGGCCCCATGTCGCAAGGATCTGTACACAATTCCTGGAAGCTGAAAATGTCCCAGTTCTTCCATGGCCTGCATACTCTTCAGCCATGTCACCCATTGTGTCTGTTTGGGATGCTCTGGATCGACGTGTACGACAGCGTGTTCCAGTTCCCGCCGATATCCAGCAACTTCGCACAGCCATTGAAGAGGAGTGGGACAACATTCCACAGGCCACAATCAACAGCCTGATCAACTCTATGCGAAGGAGATGCATTGCACTGCATGAGGCAAATAGTGGTCACACCAGATACTGACTGGTTTTCGGATCCACATCCCTAGCTTTTATTTTTAAGATACGTATCTGTGTCCCCAGTCATGTGAAATCCATAGATTCCGGCCAAATGAATTAATTTCAAATGACAGATTTCCTTATATGAACTGTAACTTAGGAAAAATCTTTGAAATTGTTGCATGTTGTGTTTCTATTTTTGTTCAGTGTATATCTATCATTGATAGGTTTAGGTTAGACTGAACTTGAATGACATGCCTGTGACTCCAACATATTTCAATGGAGTCTACTGTGGTACTACTATAGCCATCTGACATAACTTTGATACCGTAGATGTCTATAGAGCACACTATCAACGTCTTCACTTAACTTCTTATGGCTGGGGGCAGTATTGAGTAGCTTGGATGAATAAGGTGCCCAGAGTAAACTGCATGCTACTCATTCTCAGAAGCTAAGATATGCATATGATTATTCTATTTGGATAGGAAACACTCTGAAGTTTCAAAAACTGTTTGAATGTCTGTGAGTATAACAGAACTCATATGGCAAGCAAAAACCTGAGAAAAAAGTGGGAAATCTGAGGTTTGACATGTCTCTACGGACTGTAACGGAACCTTTTTACTTTTCGTCTGCTCGTGTGTCATGGATTTGGATTACTGGGCTGAACGCGCTAACAACAAGGAGGTATTTGGACATAAAGATGAACTTTATTGAACAAATCAAACATTTATTGTCGAACTGGGATTCCTGGGAGTGCATTCTGATGAAGATCATCAAAGGTAAGTGAATATTTATAATGCTATTTCTTACTTCTGTTGACGACACAACATGGCGGATACCTGTTTGGGTTGTTTTGGTCTCTGAGCGCCGTACCCAGATTTTTGCATGGTTTGCTTTTTCCGTAAAGTTTTTAAAAATCTGACACAGCGGTTGCATTAACTTCTTGACGCTACCCATGTCGCAGGATCATTTTAGTCAACAACCGCTGAATAGCATAGCGCAACAGTCAAATAATATTACAAAAAATATTCATATTCATGAAATCACAAGTGCAATATTGCAAAACACAGTTTAGCCTTTTGTTAATCCACCTGTCGTCTCAGATTTTGAAATTATGCTTTACAGCGAAAGCAATCCAAGCGTTTGTAAGTTTATCGATAGCCTAGCATAGTATTATGTACACTTAGTATCAGGAAGCTTGGTCACGAAAATCAGAAAAGCAATCAAATGAAACGTTTACCTTTGACCTTTGGATGTTTTCACTCACGAGACTCCCAGTTACACAACAAATGTTCCTTTTGTTCCATAAAGATTATTTTTATACCCAAAATACCTCCGTTTGTTTTTCGCGTTATGTTCAAAAATCCACAGGAAAGAGCGGTCACGACAACGCAGACGGAAATTCCAAATAGTCTTCATAATGTTCACAGAAACATGTCAAACGTTTTTTATAATCATTCCTCAGGTAGTTTTTAAAATATATATTTGATAATATATCAACCGAGTGTGTAGGTTTTTCAATTTCAGCGGGAGGAACAATGGCCGCTTTACTCTGTAGCGCAAAAACTCACTCTGAGAGCCCCCACCTATCCACTTATGCAATGTGATCTTTCACGCTCATTTTTCAAAATAAAAGCCTGAAACTATGTCTAAAGACTGTTGACACCTTAGGGAAGCCTGAGAAAAAGGAATCTGGTTGATATCCCTTTAAATGGAGGATAGCCATCACTTCCTGATTGGATTTTCCTCAGGGTTTCGCCTGCAATATCAGTTCTGTTATACTCACAGACAATATTTTGACAGTTCTGGAAACTTTAGAGTTTTCTTTCCTAATCTGTCAATTATATGCATATTCTTGCATCTGGTCCTGAGAAATAGGCCGTTTACTTTGGGAATGTTATTTTTCCAAACATAAAAATAGTGGCCCCTAGCTTCAAGAGGTTAAGGAGAAGTTTATCTAAAGTTCCATGTATAACACTTGTATTTTCATCAACATTTATGATGAGTATTTCTGTAAATTGATGTGGCTCTCTGCAAAATCGCCAGATGTTTTTGGAACTACTGAACATAACGCACCAAAGTATACTGAGATGTTTTTATATAAATATCGAACAAAACATACATGTATTGTGTAACATGAAGCCCTATGAGTGTCATCTGATGAAGATCATCGAAGGTTAGTGATTAATTCTATCTCTATTTCTGATTTTTGTGACTCCTCTCTTTGGCTGGAAAAATGTTTGTTTTTCTGTGACTTGGCTCTGACCTAACATAATCGTTTGTGGTGCTTTCGCCGTAAAGCCTATTTGAAATCAGACACTGTAGTGGAATTAACAAGAAGTGTATCTTTAAAATGGTGTGAAATGTTTGAGGAATTTTAATTGAGATTTCTGTTGTTTGAATTTGGCGCCCTGTACTTTCACTGGCTGTTGTCATATCAATCCCGTTATCCCAAAGAGTTTTTTAAGTGGAATTTGGTACAAGACACTATCTGGACCAGTGACACCAGCCCAAAGCAGTTGCAGAGAGAACAATTCAATGTTGTATCAACAATAAATAGCTTTCGTTGATTTAGTTTTTGATGCGTTGTTATTGTCTGCAGTGTTTTCCAGCAGTGAATAGCATCCTGTGGCGGACTGCACTAGCATCGAATAGTCCCCGCGATATGCAACTTTTCAGAGAAGTCAGAACCAATACACACAGTCAGTTAGGAAACACACACAGTCAGCTTACCGATCGTAGCAGCTGTACAGAGCCCATCTGTAAATAGCCCATCCAACTACCGAACTCATCCCCATATTGTTTTTATATACATTTTTGCTCTTTTGCACATCAGTATTTCTACTTGCACATCATCATCTGCACATCTATCACTCCGGTGTTAATTTGCTATATTGTAATTACTTCGCTACTATGGCCTATTTATTGCCTTACCTCCTTACGCAATTTGCACACACTGTATGTAGACATTTTTCTATTGTGTTATTGACTATGTTTGTTTATTCCATGTGTAACTCTGTGTTGTTGTTTGTGTCACACTGCTTTGCTTTATCTTGTCCAGGTCGCAGTTGTAAATGAGAACTTGTTCTCAACTGGCCTACCTGGTTAAATAAAGGTGGAATGAACTGACGGTTGGTCTCTGACACTATCCACAGGTGTGACCTACTAATTATGACTTAATTGTTCCATCATTGTAATGCCTTGCCTACTGGGTGTGTCAGGTCTATCTGTAATATCTACTGTATTTGTCTGTGTGTGTTTTGGCAAACCATGGATTGCCCCTGTGCAGAACTGTGAATCAATTTTATGGATGTCATTTAACTGGCCACAGACTGTAGCCAGCCAGTAATTTAGACATGCATTTCATTTCTCTTAAAACTATATTCTGTCATTGCCCACAAAAGGAAAACGGCCCAGCAGTGATTAAAGTGTTTGTGATGTCCCCGGAGGAGGACATACTGTATCAGCGTTAACCCTGCTGACACACAGACACGTGTACTATGGACAAACACACACACGCATGTACTATGGACACACACACACGTACTATGGACACAGACACACATGTACTATGGACACAGACACTGATGCTCCTGAAGCTTTCTCCAAGAGGAGGAGAGTCATGTTATCATGCAGGCCAAATTCTTGGCAGAAAGTTCCATTGTGAAGGGCCAAATTCCTGCTCGGTTAAATAAATAGGCGCCATCCCCACTGTAGCTGAGGAGAGGAGAGGGTCTTTCATAACTCACTCCTCTCTGTCCTTCCTTCCTTCCATCCGTCCGTCCTTCCTTCCTTCCTTCCTTCCTAGTGGCCTGGATATGTAATGTGTAGGGCTTTGTGACCCGACCAGGGAAACTCTGGGTTCTAAATGAGAGGGGTTCACCCAATACCTTCTGGTAGAGATGGCACGGCCTGGATATAGACGAGGTGTGTCTATGTGGGAGTGTATCCCCTTATTGGTTTGTCATTTCTTTGAGTGAATGTCTTGTCTCAGGGAGGAGGGAAAGAAGTGGAGTGGATAAGGAGTGAAAGGGAGAGGTTAAGAACAGTGGATAAGGAGTGAAAGGGAGAGGTTAAGAACAGTGGATAAGGAGAGAAAGGGAGAGGTTAAGAACAGTGGATAAGGAGTGAAAGGGAGAGGTTAAGAACAGTGGATAAGGAGTGAAAGGAAGAGGTTAAGAACAGTGGATAAGGAGTGAAAGGGAGAGGTTAAGAACAGTGGATAAGGAGTGAAAGGGAGAGGTTAAGAACAGTGGATAAGGAGTGAAAGGAAGAGGTTAAGAACAGTGGATAAGGAGTGAAAGGAAGAGGTTAAGAACAGTAGATACGGAGTGAAAGGAAGAGGTTAAGAACAGTAGATAAGGAGTGAAAGGGAGAGGTTAAGAACAGTGGATAAGGAGTGAAAGGGAGAGGTTAAGAACAGTGGATAAGGAGTGAAAGGAAGAGGTTAAGAACAGTGGATAAGGAGTGAAAGGGTGAGGTTAAGAACAGTGGATAAGGAGTGAAAGGAAGAGGTTAAGAACAGTGGATAATGAGTGAAAGGGAGAGGTTAAGAACAGTAGATAAGGAGTGAAAGGGAGAGGTTAAGAACAGTAGATAAGGAGTGAAAGGGAGAGGTTAAGAAAAGTGGATAAGGAGTGAAAGGAACAGGTTAAGAACAGTGGAGAAGGAGTGAAAGGAATGTCACCCAGCATGCCTCTACAGACCGACAGACAGACAAACAGGCAGACCTACAGGCAGACAGACAGAAAAGAGGAGACACCACAATCAAGCTCTTAAATGTCCCAGCTGATAGTGACTGTAACTGTGGTTACTCCAACAGCAACAGGAAGCTTACTGCAGCCTCTCACCTCTGAGGATTTGGGACAAGAGGAGGAAACCAACCTAAACTACACACATTACACTGTATTCACTGGGAACACACACACACACTGTACAAAGTCATACATGATCTATGGTAATAGTTAATGGGTCAGGTATATTCTTTGTAAGTTGTGGATCTTACTTTGACTCTCCTACACACCTTGGAAACGTTTAATGCCCGACTTTAAAACATTTTGGCCTGTGTGTGTGTGTAGGATACAGCGGTGTGGCTGGGCTGTTATGAAGCCGTCCGTCTGTCCTGCCGTACATACAGGAAATGGAGCAGTTGGGAACACATCCAGGCGGCCCGTGCCACTGCGATCCCCATCCCAATGTCAGCCAAGAATATCCCTGCCAAGGAAATTCCCACTTCAATCCAAAGTCTGAATTCGACCTGGGCCCAGTTCTCTGTACGCAGGGCTCAGGAACATTGTAATTGAAGGAGAGACTGCGACACGAGCTAGAGGGGGAACTATTTCAGACCTGGAACGCTATATCCTAGTCCAACTATTCCTGAGACACGAGCCAGATGGGAACTATTCCTGAGACACGAGCCAGATGGGAACTATTCCTGAGACACGAGCCAGATGGGACACTATTCCTGAGACACGAGCCAGATGGGGCACTATTCCTGAGACACGAGCCAAATGGTTGAACTATTCCTGAGACACGAGCCAGATGGGGAACTATTCCTGAGACACGAGCCAGATGGGAGACTATTCCTGAGACTGAGACACGAGCCAGATGGGGCACTATTCCTGAGACACGAGCCAGATGGAGAACTATTCCTGAGACTGAGACACGAGCCAGATGGGGGACTATTCCTGAGACACGAGCCAGAGGGGAACTATTCCTGAGACACGAGCCAGATGGGGGACTATTCCTGAGACACGAGCCAGATGGGGGACTATTCCTGAGACACGAGCCAGAGGGGAACTATTCCTGAGACTGAGACACGAGCCAGATGGGGAACTATTCCTGAGACACGAGCCAGAGGGGAACTATTCCTGAGACTGAGACACAAGCCAGATGGGGACCTATTCCTGAGACACGAGCCAGATGGGGCACTATTCCTGAGACACGAGCCAGATGGGAAACTATTCCTGAGACACGAGCCAGATGGGAAACTATTCCTGAGTCACGAGCCAGATGGGGAACTATTCCTGAGACACGAGCCAGATAGGGCACTATTCCTGAGACACGAGCCAGATGGGGAACTATTCCTGAGACACGAGCCAGATGGGGCACTATTCCTGAGACACGAGCCAGATGGGGCACTATTCCTGAGACACGAGCCAGATGGGGCACTATTCCTGAGACACGAGCCAGATGGGGAACTATTACTGAGACACGAGCCAGATGGGGAACTATTCCTGAGACACGAGCCAGATGGGGAACTATTACTGAGACACGAGCCAGATGGGGAACTATTACTGAGACACGAGCCAGATGGGGTCTATTCCTGAGACACGAGCCAGATGGGGTCTATTCCTGAGACACAAGCCAGATGGGAAACCATTCCAGAGACTGTGAGACACGAGCCAGATGGGGGGCCATTCCAGAGACTCTGAGACACGAGCCAGATGGGCAACCATTCCAGAGACTGTGAGACACGAGCCAGATGGGGTCTATTCCTGAGACACAAGCCAGATGGGGGACCATTCCAGAGACTGAGACACACGAGCCAGATGGGGAACCATTCCAGAGACTGTGAGACACGAGCCAGATGGGGGGCCATTCCAAAGAATCAGAGACACGAGCCAGATGGGGAACCATTCCAGAGACTGTGAGACACGAGCCAGATGGGGGGCCATTCCAGAGACTGTGAGACACGAGCCAGATGGGAAACCATTCCAGAGACTGTGAGACACGAGCCAGATGGGGGGCCATTCCAGAGACTGTGAGACACGAGCCAGATGGGGGGCCATTCCAGAGACTGTGAGACAGGAGCCAGATGGGGGGCCATTCCAGAGACTGTGAGACACGAGCCAGATGGGGAACCATTCCCGAACCCGGAGAGCTGTATCTCAGTGATCTCGGTTTTAGACACGCAGCGGAATTACAAGTTTCAGGAGATGCTCAGAAACACGGCATTGGAATTAGGTTCTCTAATTCTATAAAATAGACACACAGAAGCACACACACACCTGATGAACCACATCTCAATTTCCTCTGAAATATTTGTGATTATAACCAAAGGCTTTTCTGCTCTCTCTTTTGTTAATTTGATTGGATGAATCCAGGAGATGGGAGGAGCTAATATATTATGAAGAGGGGTGGGTCTAGGGGAGAAGGAAGAAAGGGTGAAACCATCTATTCATTCAAGGTCAAAGTGTGAGATGTCAGGGAGTGCATGACTTTAGGAATGTCCTCTTCAGAACTGGGGTCAGCTGAAGCCACAGAAGAGAGACCACAGGAGTGGCAGCCATCTTAGAAAACGAGAAGCGACAAAAGCCACACTGCTGACAAACTGAGCAAGATGTGGCCACAGCTACATCCAGCCAAACCTCATCACGCGCACACACACACAAACACACACATACATACATGCACACATACATGCACACACGCGCACAAACACACATACATACATGCACACACACGCACAAACACACACATACATACATGCACACACATGCATATGTAACAGTATAACTTTAGTCTGTCGCCCCGACCCGGGCGCGAACCAGGGACCCTCTGCACACACAGACAAGTCACCCACGAAGCATCATTACCCATCGCTCCACAAAAGCCGCGGCCCACTACTTCAAGGTCTCAAAGCGAGTGACGTCACCGATTGAAACGCTATTAGTGCGCACCACCGCTAACTAGCTAGCCATTTCACATCGGTTACACATACATACATACATACATACATACATACATACATACATACATACATACATACATACACACACACTAGAGGTCGACTGATTATGATTTTTCAAAGCCCACACCGAAACCGATTATTGGAGGACCAAAAATGGCGATACCAATTAATCGGACAATTTTTTTGTACATTTTTTTTTGTAATAATGACAATTACAACAATACTGAATGAACACTTATTTTAACTTAGATTTTATTGATATATTATATTATTTCGCCTCAAGTAAATAATGAGACATGTTCAATTTGGTTTAAATAATGCAAAAACAAAGTGTTGAAGAAAGTAAAAGTGCAATATGTGCTATGTAAGAAAGCTAACGTTTCAGTTCCTCGCTCAGAACATGAGAACATATGAAATCTGGTGGTTCCTTTTAACATGAGTCTTCAATATTCCCAGGTAAGAAGTTTTAGGTTGTAGTTATTATAGGAATTATAGGACTATTTCCCTCTATACCATTTGTATTTCATTAACCTTTGACTATTGGATGTTCTTATAGGCATTTTAGTATTGCCAGTGTAACAGTATAGCTTCCGTCCCTCTCCTCGCTCCTCTGTGGGCTCGAACCAGCAACACAACGACAACAGCCACCATCGAAGCAGCGTTACCCATGCAGAGCAAGGGGAACAACTACTAGAAGGCTCAGAGCGAGTGACGTTTGAAACGCTGTTAGCTCGCGCTAACTAGCTAGCCGTTTCACTTCGGTAACACCAGCCTCATCTCAGGAGTTGATAGGCTTGAAGTCATAAACAGAGCAATGCTTGACGCTGTGAAGAGCTGCTGGCAAACCGCACGAAAGTGCTGTTTGAATTAATGTTTACGCGCCTGCTTCTGCCTACCACCGCTCAGTCAGATACTTAGATACTTGTATGCTTGTATGCTCAGTCAGATTATATGCAACGCAGGACACGCTAGATAATATCTAGTAATATCATCAACCATGTGTAGTTAACTAGTGATTATGATTGATTGTTTTTTATAAGATAAGTTTAATTAGCTAGCAACTTACCTTGGCTTACTGCATTCACGTAACAGGCAGTCTCCTTGTGGAGTGCAACGAGAGAGAGGCAGGTCGTTATTGCGTTGGACTAGTTAACTGTAAGGTTGCAAGATTGGATCCCCCGAGCTGACAAGGTGAAAATCTGACAGAACTGAATTTAGCCTCAGTCAATCATGCAACTATTTCAGCAGCCATGTTTGATGCCTAACTGCCTAACTTTGACTGTGTCTGAAAAACAGAACAACCACCAAGTAATGACATGGCATTCAGCAGGAAATTGAGACCTTGAATTTCCGCAGGCAGCATATTTTTCATAAAGATATTGAACCCAACTAAAATGTTTATGATGCATAAGTATATGTGTGTGAAATATGGACATACTGTAGGAGGTAAACTGATAGTTAGGAAAGGAGAAGAGATGAGGAAAGTAGCACCTGCCTCGACTGTAACACCCATGACTAAACCTCTGCTCATACACAGTCCACACACATTTAACATTCCCGAGAGCTGGTTATCATTCCCACCATAGGAGTCATGCCCATAAGAGGCACAAGGGCACGTGCCCCTCAGATTTGTCCTGTTTTTAAAACATTTGTGATAGACCACTGCCCTACTCAGGAGGCCCTAAGGCTCTGCATCACAGTGAAGCTGTGCCACTAGAGATTCTGGGTTGGAGTCCAGGCTCTGTCGCAGCCGGCTGTGACTGGGAGACCCATGGGGGTGGTGCACAATTGGCCCAGCGTCGTCCGGGTTAGGAGAGGTTTGGCAGGCAGGGATGTCCTGGTCCCATCGCGCTCTAGCAACTCCTGTGGCGGCCCGGAGGCAGTGCACGCTGACATGGTCACCAGGTGTACGGTGTTTCCTCTGACACATCGGTGCGGCTGGCTTCTGGGTTAAGTGGGCAGTGTGTCAAGAAGCAGTGTGGCTTGGTTGGGTTGTGTTTCGGCTCTCGACCTTCGCCTCTCCGCAGTCCGTACGGGGTTCCTTCGCCTCCCCAGTCCGTGCGGGAGTCCCTTCGCCTCTCCCAGTCCGTACGGGAGTCCCTTCGCCTCTCCCCAGTCCGTACGGGAGTCCCTTCGCCTCTCCCCAGTCCGTACGGGAGTCCCTTCGCCTCTCCCCAGTCCGTACGGGAGTCCCTTCGCCTCTCCCCAGTCCGTACGGGAGTCCCTTCGCCTCTCCCCAGTCCGTACGGGAGTCCCTTCGCCTCTCCCCAGTCCGTTCCCTAACCTGAGCTCACTGTATATATGGTGTATCTATCAATGGGGCCATGTGATTCATTCCCTAACCTGAGCTCACTGTAGATACACCATATATATCAATGGGGTCATGTGATTCATTCCCTAACCTGAGCTCACTGTAGATACACCATATCTATCAATGGGGCCATGTGATTCATTCCCTAACCTGAGCTCACTGTAGATATGGTGTATCTATCAATGGGGCCATGTGATTCATTCCTAACCTGAGCTCACTGTAGATACACCATATCTATCAATGGGGCCATGTGATTCATTCCCTAACCTGAGCTCACTGTATATATGGTGTATCTATCAATGGGGCCATGTGATTCATTCCCTAACCTGAGCTCACTGTAGATACACCATATCTATCAATGGGGCCATGTGATTCATTCCCTAACCTGAGCTCACTGTATATATGGTGTATCTATGTATCTTCCCCTAACCTCAATGTAGATACACCATATCTATCAATGGGCCATGTGATTCATTCCCTAACCTGAGCTCACTGTAGATACACCATATCTATCAATGGGGCCATGTGATTCATTCCCTAACCTGAGCTCACCGTAGATACACCATATCTATCAATGGGGCCATGTGATTCATTCCCTAACCTGAGCTCACTGTAGATACACCATATATATCAATGGGGTCATGTGATTCATTCCCTAACCTGAGCTCACTGTAGATACACCATATCTATCAATGGGGCCATGTGATTCATTCCTAACCTGAGCTCACTGTAGATATGGTGTATCTATCAATGGGGCCATGTGATTCATTCCCTAACCTGAGCTCACTGTAGATACACCATATCTATCAATGGGGCCATGTGATTCATTCCCTAACCTGAGCTCACTGTATATATGGTGTATCTATCAATGGGGCCATGTGATTCATTCCCTAACCTGAGCTCACTGTATATATGGTGTATCTATCAATGGGGCCATGTGATTCATTCCCTAACCTGAGCTCACTGTAGATACACCATATCTATCAATGGGGCCATGTGATTCATTTCCTAACCTGAGCTCACTGTAGATACACCATATCTATCAATGGGGCCATGTGATTCATTCCCTAACCTGAGCTCACCGTAGATACACCATATCTATCAATGGGGCCATGTGATTCATTCCCTAACCTGAGCTCACTGTATATATGGTGTATCTATCAATGGGGCCATGTGATTCATTCCCTAACCTGAGCTCACTGTAGATACACCATATCTATCAATGGGGCCATGTGATTCATTCCCTAACCTGAGCTCACTGTAGATACACCATATCTATCAATGGGGCCATGTGATTCATTCCCTAACCTGAGCTCACTGTATATATGGTGTATCTATCAATGGGGCCATGTGATTCATTCCCTAACCTGAGCTCACTGTATATATGGTGTATCTATCAATGGGGCCATGTGATTCATTCCCTAACCTGAGCTCATTGTACATCCTTGACAGAGGCTGCTAAGTGTGTCATGCTGTGTTGCTGAGGGAAACGGGGACAGTGTAGCTCTGCACCACTAGTGTCCCTCTTCTGTTTCCATTGTGACATCAGATGTCGTACTCCAACTTGCCGGAGAACTGGATGAAACCACTGACTTGCGAGTTGATGTGATGAGCACCACTGCATGTAGTTTAGAGGGGATATCCTGTCCACTAATTCTATGGCTCTGTGTGTTATCCTGTCCACTAATTCTATGGCTCTGTGTGTTATCCTGTCCACTAATTCTATGGCTCTGTGTGTTATCCTGTCCACTAATTCTATGGCTCTGTGTGTTATCCTGTCCACTAACTCTATGGCTCTGTGTGTTATCCTGTCCACTAACTCTATGGCTCTGTGTGTTATCCTGTCCACTAATTCTATGGCTCTGTGTGTTATCCTGTCCACTAACTCTATGGCTCTGTGTGTTATCCTGTCCACTAATTCTATGGCTCTGTGTGTTATCCTGTCCACTAATTCTATGGCTCTGTGTGTTATCCTGTCCACTAACTCTATGGCTCTGTGTGTTATCCTGTCCACTAACTCTATGGCTCTGTGTGATATCCTGTCCACTAACTCTATGGCTCTGTGTGTTATCCTGTCCACTAACTCTATATGGCTCTGTGTGTTATCCTGTCCACTAATTCTAATTCTATGGCTCTGTGTGATATCCTGTCCACTAACTCTATGGCTCTGTGTGTTATCCTGTCCACTAATTCTAACTCTATGGCTCTGTGTGTTATCCTGTCCACTAACTCTATGGCTCTGTGTGTTATCCTGTCCACTAACTCTATGGCTCTGTGTGTTATCCTGTCCACTAACTCTATGGCTCTGTGTGTTATCCTGTCCACTAACTCTATGGCTCTGTGTGTTATCCTGTCCACTAACTCTGTCTCTGTGTGACTAACTAACTCTATGGCTCTGTGTGTTATCCTGTCCACTAATTCTATGGCTCTGTGTGTTATCCTGTCCACTAATTCTATGGCTCTGTGTGTTATCCTGTCCACTAATTCTATGGCTCTGTGTGTTATCCTGTCCACTAATTCTATGGCTCTGTGTGTTATCCTGTCCACTAACTCTATGGCTCTGTATGTTATCCTGTCCACTAATATTAATTATATGGCTCTGTGTGTTATCCTGTCCACTAACTCTATGGCTCTGTGTGTTATCCTGTCCACTAATACTAATTCTATGGCTCTGTGTGTTTGTCTCTCTGACGCACCACGAGTGAGGGATGTCACCATGTCATTCCAGTGGAATTTTACCCCAGTGACATCACATAGTCTCTACTGTGTCTCTGTAAGAGATTGTATGTATCTGGTTGGCTTCTCTCGCCTCCCCAGTCAGATGAACACTGCACAAGCTGAGAGGGTGGAATATTATCTTGATTGTGCCTCATTAAACCCCCTCCCTCCCCAATAGAAGTCAAAGATAAGACAAGGAGAATGCTGGCAGGGATAATGTACCCCAGGAGATACCTATATTATAAAATAGAGCACTCGCAGACTTATTCCAGTCACTCTTTTTGTGACTGTTGTGGTTTCATGCCTCCTATATCCCTGTTTCTTTAACCCCAAGGGTTTTCTCAGTGTGTCATGACATCATGGGCCCAGAAAAATACTTGACACACTTTGGCTGTGATTTCAGACTTCACCCAAAACCACCGTGGAATGATGCACATGTTTATACCATCTATTCATTTAGTTGTCTTTTTCAGCCCGCTAACAAAACAAAAACTTGACCGTCAAACAGTGGGCATCATATCCTATGTTTTTCATTGGTCAATCAAAGATGGAGGAGTTTGGCAAAGCCCAATAATTACTGTTTAACACAGCTGACCAGATTTAAATTGTGTTTCTCCTTCTCTCCGCTGTTCTTAACTTCCTGTTCCTCTCTCTCCTTAGTTTTTTCATTTTCAGTGCCATCTTCTGCGTTTGTGTTGGTTCTTTATTATGGTCCGATGCATTTTTGGAGTTTTCAGTTATTTTCAGTTACTTCACACTCTATTCCTCAGTCCATCGCTCTACATCTGCGTGCCTCTCATTGCCTCTACATCTGCATGCCTCTCATTGCCTCTCTACATCTGCGTGCCTCTCATTGTCTCTCTACATCTGCATGCCTCTCATTGTCTCTCTACATCTGCATGCCTCTCATTTCCTCTCTACATCTGCATGCCTCTCATTGCCTCTACATCTGCATGCCTCTCATTTCCTCTCTACATCTGCGTGCCTCTCATTTCCTCTCTACATCTGCGTGCCTCTCATTTCCTCTCTACATCTGCGTGCCTCTCACGTCCTCTCTACATCTGTATGCCTCTCATTTCCTCTCTACATCTGTATGCCTCTCATTGTCTCTCTACATCTGCATACCTCTCATTTCCTCTCTACATCTGCATACCTCTCATTTCCTCTCTACATCTGCATACCTCTCATTTCCTCTCTACATCTGCATGCCTCTCATTGTCTCTCTACATCTGCATACCTCTCATTTCCTCTCTACATCTGCATACCTCTCATTTCCTTTCTACATCTGCATACCTCTCATTTCCTTTCTACATCTGCATACCTCTCATTTCCTCTCTACATCTGCATGCCTCTCATTGTCTCTCTACATCTGCATACCTCTCATTTCCTCTCTACATCTGCATGCCTCTCATTGTCTCTCTACATCTGCATACCTCTCATTTCCTTTCTACATCTGCATACCTCTCATTTCCTTTCTACATCTGCATACCTCTCATTTCCTTTCTACATCTGCATACCTCTTCATTCCTCTCTACATCTGCATACCTCTCATTTCCTCTCTACATCTGCATGCCTCTCATTTCCTTTCTACATCTGCATGCCTCTCATTTCCTCTCTACATCTGCATGCCTCTCATTTCCTCTCTACATCTGCATGCCTCTCATTGTCTCTCTACATCTGCATACCTCTCATTTCCTTTCTACATCTGCATACCTCTCATTTCCTTTCTACATCTGCATACCTCTCATTTCCTTTCCACATCTGCATACCTCTCATTTCCTTTCCACATCTGCATACCTCTTCATTCCTCTCTACATCTGCATGCCTCTCATTTCCTTTCTACATCTGCATACCTCTCATTTCCTTTCTACATCTGCATACCTCTTCATTCCTCTCTACATCTGCATACCTCTCATTTCCTCTCTACATCTGCATGCCTCTCATTTCCTTTCTACATCTGCATGCCTCTCATTTCCTCTCTACATCTGCATGCCTCTCATTTCCTCTCTACATCTGCATGCCTCTCATTGTCTCTCTACATCTGCATACCTCTCATTTCCTTTCTACATCTGCATACCTCTCATTTCCTTTCTACATCTGCATACCTCTCATTTCCTTTCCACATCTGCATACCTCTCATTTCCTTTCCACATCTGCATACCTCTTCATTCCTCTCTACATCTGCATACCTCTCATTTCCTCTCTACATCTGCATGCCTCTCATTTCCTTTCTACATCTGCATGCCTCTCATTTCCTCTCTACATCTGCATGCCTCTCATTTCCTCTCTACATCTGCATACCTCTCATTTCCTCTCTACATCTGCATGCCTCTCATTTCCTTTCTACATCTGCATACCTCTCATTTCCTTTCTACATCTGCATACCTCTCATTTCCTTTCTACATCTGCATACCTCTTCATTCCTCTCTACATCTGCATACCTCTCATTTCCTCTCTACATCTGCATGCCTCTCATTTCCTTTCTACATCTGCATGCCTCTCATTTCCTCTCTACATCTGCATGCCTCTCATTTCCTCTCTACATCTGCATACCTCTCATTTCCTCTCTACATCTGCATGCCTCTCATTTCCTTTCTACATCTGCATACCTCTCATTTCCTCTCTACATCTGCATGCCTCTCATTTCCTTTCTACATCTGCATGCCTCTCATTTCCTCTCTACATCTGCATGCCTCTTCATTCCTCTCTACATCTGCATGCCTCTTCATTCCTCTCTACATCTGCATGCCTCTTCATTCCTCTCTACATCTGCATGCCTCTTCATTCCTCTCTACATCTGCATACCTCTCATTGCCTCTCTACATCTGCATGCCTCTCATTGTCTCTCTACATCTGCATACCTCTCATTGCCTCTCTACATCTGCATGCCTCTCATTTCCTCTCTACATCTGCGTGCCTCTCATTGTCTCTCTACATCTGCGTGCCTCTTCATTCCTCTCTACATCTGCATGCCTCTCATTGTCTCTCTACATCTGCATACCTCTCATTTCCTCTCTACATCTGCATACCTCTCATTTCCTCTCTACATCTGCATGCCTCTCATTGTCTCTCTACATCTGCATGCCTCTCATTGTCTCTCTACATCTGCGTGCCTCTTCATTCCGCTCTACATCTGCATGCCTCTTCATTTCCTCTCTACATCTGCATGCCTCTCATTTCCTCTCTACATCTGCATGCCTCTCATTGTCTCTCTACATCTGCATGCCTCTTCATTCCATCTGCCTCTTCATTCTCTCTACATCTGCATGCCTCTTCATTCCTCTCTACATCTGCATGCCTCTTCATTCCTCTCTACATCTGCATGCCTCTTCATTCCTCTCTACATCTGCATGCCTCTCATTTCCTCTCTACATCTGCATGCCTCTCATTTCCTCTCTCTACATCTGCGTGCCTCTCACGTCCTCTCTACATCTGCATGCCTCTCATTTCCTCTCTACATCTGTATCTGCCTCTCATTGTCTCTCTACATCTGCGTGCCTCTTCATTCCTCTCTACATCTGCATGCCTCTTCATTTCCTCTCTACATCTGCATGCCTCTCATTTCCTCTCTACATCTGCATGCCTCTCATTGTCTCTCTACATCTGCATGCCTCTTCATTCCTCTCTACATCTGCATGCCTCTCATTTCCTAAACATCTGCATACCTCTCATTTCCTCTCTACATCTGCATACCTCTCATTGCCTCTCTACATCTGCATACCTCTCATTGCCTCTCTACATCTGCATGCCTCTCATTTCCTCTCTACATCTGCATGCCTCTTCATTCCTCTCTACATCTGCATGCCTCTTCATTCCTCTCTACATCTGCATACCTCTCATTGCCTCTCTACATCTGCATGCCTCTCATTTCCTCTCTACATCTGCATGCCTCTCACTTCCTCTCTACATCTGCATGCCTCTTCATTCCTCTCTACATCTGCATACCTCTCATTGCCTCTCTACATCTGCATGCCTCTCATTTCCTCTCTACATCTGCATGCCTCTCACTTCCTCTCTACATCTGCATGCCTCTTCATTCCTCTCTACATCTGCATACCTCTCATTGCCTCTCTACATCTGCATGCCTCTCATTGTCTCTCTACATCTGCATACCTCTCATTGCCTCTCTACATCTGCATGCCTCTCATTTCCTCTCTACATCTGCGTGCCTCTCATTGTCTCTCTACATCTGCGTGCCTCTTCATTCCTCTCTACATCTGCGTGCCTCTCATTGTCTCTCTACATCTGCATACCTCTCATTTCCTCTCTACATCTGCGTGCCTCTCATTTCCTCTCTACATCTGCGTGCCTCTCATTTCCTCTCTACATCTGCATGCCTCTCATTTCCTCTCTACATCTGCATGCCTCTCATTTCCTCTCTACATCTGCATGCCTCTCATTTCCTCTCTACATCTGCATGCCTCTCATTTCCTCTCTACATCTGCATGCCTCTCATTTCCTCTCTACATCTGTATGCCTCTCATTTCCTCTCTACATCTGCATGCCTCTCACTTCCTCTCTACATCTGCATGCCTCTCATTGCCTCTCTACGTCTGCATGAAAGTGAATGAGTGAATTGGTTAGCGGGATGGGGAGAGAGAGGAGGAGAGAGAGGAGGGATGGAAGAGAGAGGGAAAGAGGAGGGATGGAAGAGTCAGAGAGAGGAGGGATGGAAGAGAGAGAGAGAGAGAGGAGGGGTGGAAGAGAGGGGAGGGGGGAGAGAGGAGGGGGAGAGATGAGAGGGAGAGAGAGGAGGGAGGGAGGGAGAGAGCGGAGGGAGGGAGAGAGAAGGGATGGGAGGGAGAGAGAGGAGGATGGAAAAGAGAGGAGGGAGAGGAGGGATGGAAGAGGGGAGGGGGAGAGAAAGGAGGAATGGAAGAGAGAGAGAGAGGGGAGGGATGGAAGAGAGGGGCGGAGAGAGGGTGGATGGAAGAGAGGGAGGGAGAGAGGGAGGGATGGAAGAGAGGGGAGGGAGAGAGAGGAATGGATGGAAGAGAGAGGAGGGATGGAAAAGAGAGGAGAGAGAGAGGAGGGAGGGTAGAGGAGGGATGGAAGAGGGGGGAGAGAGAGGAGAGATGGAAAAGAGGGGAGGGGGGAGAGAAAGGAGGAATGGAAGAGAGAGAAGGAGAGAGAGGGGGAGAGAGGAGAGAGGAGGGAGGGAAGAGAGAGGGGGGATACAAAGTAGAAAACATTTAGGTCAATGTTCTCTGGTTTCACTCCTGGAAACCATTCAAAGGATTCTCTTGATCAGAGCTTGATGATTGGTGGATTACTTTCATCTGGGGTGTTGGTGCTGGACTGCAGCAGACATGTTCACACCCCATGGTTCCTAAAAGGACGCTCCCAAATCATTCCAATTTATTACTTGACAAGTTCCAAAACGGCAACTGTTAATTGCTTGTCCGGTTTTGTTCCTTCTCGTGGTTTTATTGATCAGGAGGTTTTCTCAAGCTGTCCCAAAGCCACAGCTTCTTAAGGCAGAGTAGCAATATGCTTGGCCAACGATTAGCCTACATCCAACCCCTTTAACCAAGGGTCTAAATATCACGCCTTATCGGCTAATGTAAACCTGTCTCTGTCGACCTCTCCTCTTTCTCTCTCTGTCCTTCTCTCTCTCTATCCATCTTTCCCTCTCTCTCGCTCACCCTCAGTTTAGAGAGGCAACTCCTCTCATCATTTTTGTTGTTTGAAGTGGTGTTTTTTAAAACTCTCAGATGGTCGTTCTCCCTCTCAGATGGTCTCCCTCTGTTTATCTCCCTCTCAGATGGTCGTTCTCCCTCTCAGTTTATCGTTCTCCCTCTCAGTTTATCGTTCTCCCTCTCAGATGGTCGTTCTCCCTCTCAGTTTATCGTTCTCCCTCTCAGTTTATCGTTCTCCCTCTCAGATGGTCGTTCTCCCTCTCAGTTTATCGTTCTCCCTCTCAGATGGTCGTTCTCCCTCTCAGTTTATCGTTCTCCCTCTCAGATGATCGTTCTCCCTCTCAGATGATCGTTCTCCCTCTCAGATGATCGTTCTCCCTCTCAGATGATCGTTCTCCCTCTCAGTTTATCGTTCTCCCTCTCAGTTTATCGTTCTCCCTCTCAGTTTATCGTTCTCCCTCTCAGATGGTCGTTCTCCCTCTCAGATGGTCGTTCTCCCTCTCAGATGGTCGTTCTCCCTCTCAGTTTATCGTTCTCCCTCTCAGTTTATCGTTCTCCCTCTCAGATGGTCGTTCTCCCTCTGTTTATCGTTCTCCCTCTCAGATGATCGTTCTCCCTCTCAGTTTATCGTTCTCCCTCTCAGATGGTCGTTCTCCCTCTCAGATGGTCGTTCTCCCTCTCAGATGATCGTTCTCCCTCTGTTTATCGTTCTCCCTCTCAGATGGTCGTTCTCCCTCTCAGATGGTCGTTCTCCCTCTCAGATGATCGTTCTCCCTCTCAGATGATCGTTCTCCCTCTCAGATGGTCGTTCTCCCTCTCAGATGGTCGTTCTCCCTCTCAGATGGTCGTTCTCCCTCTCAGATGGTCGTTCTCCCTCTGTTTATCGTTCTCCCTCTCAGTTTATCGTTCTCCCTCTCAGTTTATCGTTCTCCCTCTCAGATGGTCGTTCTCCCTCTCAGTTTATCGTTCTCCCTCTCAGTTTATCGTTCTCCCTCTCAGATGGTCGTTCTCCCTCTCAGATGGTCGTTCTCCCTCTCAGTTTATCGTTCTCCCTCTCAGTTTATCGTTCTCCCTCTCAGATGGTCGTTCTCCCTCTCAGATGATCGTTCTCCCTCTGTTTATCGTTCTCCCTCTCAGATGGTCGTTCTCCCTCTCAGATGGTCGTTCTCCCTCTCAGATGATCGTTCTCCCTCTGTTTATCGTTCTCCCTCTCAGATGGTCGTTCTCCCTCTCAGATGATCGTTCTCCCTCTCAGTTTATCGTTCTCCCTCTCAGATGGTCGTTCTCCCTCTCAGTTTATCGTTCTCCCTCTCAGTTTATCGTTCTCCCTCTCAGTTTATCGTTCTCCCTCTCAGTTTATCGTTCTCCCTCTGTTTATCGTTCTCCCTCTCAGATGGTCGTTCTCCCTCTCAGATGATCGTTCTCCCTCTCAGTTTATCGTTCTCCCTCTGTTTATCGTTCTCCCTCTCAGTTTATCGTTCTCCCTCTCAGTTTATCGTTCTCCCTCTGTTTATCGTTCTCCCTCTCAGATGGTCGTTCTCCCTCTCAGTTTATCGTTCTCCCTCTCAGTTTATCGTTCTCCCTCTCAGATGGTCGTTCTCCCTCTCAGTTTATCGTTCTCCCTCTCAGATGGTCGTTCTCCCTCTCAGATGGTTGTTCTCCCTCTCAGTTTATCGTTCTCCCTCTCAGTTTATCGTTCTCCCTCTCAGATGATCGTTCTCCCTCTCAGTTTATCGTTCTCCCTCTCAGATGGTCGTTCTCCCTCTGTTTATCTTTCTCCCTCTCAGATGGTCGTTCTCCCTCTCAGATGGTCGTTCTCCCTCTCAGATGATCGTTCTCCCTCTCAGATGGTCGTTCTCCCTCTCAGATGATCGTTGTCCCTCTCAGTTTATCGTTCTCCCTCTCAGATGGTCGTTCTCCCTCTCAGATGGTCGTTCTCCCTCTCAGATGGTCGTTCTCCCTCTCAGATTATCGTTCTCCCTCTGTTTATCGTTCTCCCTCTCAGATGATCGTTCTCCCTCTCAGATGGTCGTTCTCCCTCTCAGATGGTCGTTCTCCCTCTCAGATGGTCGTTCTCCCTCTGTTTATCGTTCTCCCTCTGTTTATCGTTCTCCCTCTCAGATGGTCGTTCTCCCTCTGTTTATAGTTCTCCCTCTCAGATGATCGTTCTCCCTCTCAGATGGTCGTTCTCCCTCTCAGATGGTCGTTCTCCCTCTCAGATGGTCGTTCTCACTCTTAGATGGTCGTTCTCCCTCTCAGTTTATCGTTCTCCCTCTCAGATGATCGTTCTCCCTCTCAGATGGTCGTTCTCCCTCTCAGATGGTTGTTCTCCCTCTCAGATTATCGTTCTCCCTCTCAGATGATCGTTCTCCCTCTCAGTTTATCGTTCTCCCTCTCAGATGGTCGTTCTCCCTCTCAGATGGTCGTTCTCCCTCTCAGATGGTCGTTCTCCCTCTCAGATGGTTCTCCCTCTCAGTTCTCTCCCTCTCAGATGATCGTTCTCCCTCTGTTTATCGTTCTCCCTCTCAGATGGTCGTTCTCCCTCTGTTTATAGTTCTCCCTCTCAGATGGTCGTTCTCCCTCTCAGATGATCGTTCTCCCTCTCAGATGGTTGTTCTCCCTCTGTTTATCGTTCTCCCTCTCAGATGGTCGTTCTCCCTCTCAGTTTATCGTTCTCCCTCTCAGATGATCGTTCTCCCTCTCAGATGGTCGTTCTCCCTCTCAGATGGTCGTTCTCCCTCTCAGTTTATCGTTCTCCCTCTCAGTTTATCGTTCTCCCTCTCAGATGATCGTTCTCCCTCTCAGATGATCGTTCTCCCTCTCAGTTTATCGTTCTCCCTCTCAGTTTATCGTTCTCCCTCTCAGATGGTCGTTCTCCCTCTCAGATGATCGTTCTCCCTCTCAGTTTATCGTTCTCCCTCTCAGATGGTCGTTCTCCCTCTCAGTTTATCGTTCTCCCTCTCAGTTTATCGTTCTCCCTCTCAGATGGTCGTTCTCCCTCTCAGTTTATCGTTCTCCCTCTCAGATGGTCGTTCTCCCTCTCAGTTTATCGTTCTCCCTCTCAGATGGTCGTTCTCCCTCTCAGATGGTCGTTCTCCCTCTCAGATTATCGTTCTCCCTCTCAGATGGTCGTTCTCCCTCTCAGTTTATCGTTCTCCCTCTCAGATGGTCGTTCTCCCTCTCAGTTTATCGTTCTCCCTCTCAGATGATCGTTCTCCCTCTCAGTTTATCGTTCTCCCTCTGTTTATCTTTCTCCCTCTCAGATGATCGTTCTCCCTCTCAGATGGTCGTTCTCCCTCTCAGTTTATCGTTCTCCCTCTCAGTTTATCGTTCTCCCTCTCAGATGGTCGTTCTCCCTCTCAGTTTATCGTTCTCCCTCTCAGATGATCGTTCTCCCTCTCAGATGATCGTTCTCCCTCTCAGATGGTCGTTCTCCCTCTCAGATGATCGTTCTCCCTCTCAGATGATCGTTCTCCCTCTCAGTTTATCGTTCTCCCTCTCAGATGGCCGTTCTCCCTCTCAGATGATCGTTCTCCCTCTCAGATGATCGTTCTCCCTCTCAGATGGTCGTTCTCCCTCTCAGATGATCGTTCTCCCTCTCAGTTTATCGTTCTCCCTCTCAGATGGTCGTTCTCCCTCTCAGATGATCGTTCTCCCTCTCAGATGATCGTTCTCCCTCTCAGAGGGTCGTTCTCCCTCTCAGATGGTCGTTCTCCCTCTCAGATGATCGTTCTCCCTCTCAGTTTATCGTTCTCCCTCTCAGATGATCGTTCTCCCTCTCAGTTTATCGTTCTCCCTCTCAGATGGTTGTTCTCCCTCTCAGATGGTCGTTCTCCCTCTCAGATGGTCGTTCTCCCTCTCAGTTTATCGTTCTCCCTCTCAGATGGTCGTTCTCCCTCTCAGATGGTCGTTCTCCCTCTCAGTTTATCGTTCTCCCTCTCAGATGATCGTTCTCCCTCTCAGATGGTCGTTCTCCCTCTCAGATGGTCGTTCTCCCTCTCAGTTTATCGTTCTCCCTCTCAGATGATCGTTCTCCCTCTCAGTTTATCGTTCTCCCTCTCAGATGGTCGTTCTCCCTCTGTTTATCGTTCTCCCTCTCAGATGGTCGTTCTCCCTCTGTTTATCGTTCTCCCTCTCAGATGGTCGTTCTCCCTCTGTTTATCGTTCTCCCTCTCAGATGGTCGTTCTCCCTCTCAGTTTATCGTTCTCCCTCTGTTTATCGTTCTCCCTCTCAGATGATCGTTCTCCCTCAGTTTATCGTTCTCCCTCTCAGATGATCGTTCTCCCTCTCAGATGATCGTTCTCCCTCTCAGATGGTCGTTCTCCCTCTCAGTTTATCGTTCTCCCTCTCAGATGATCGTTCTCCCTCTCAGATGGTCGTTCTCCCTCTCAGTTTATCGTTCTCCCTCTCAGATGGTCGTTCTCCCTCTCAGATGGTCGTTCTCCCTCAGTTTATCGTTCTCCCTCTCAGATGGTCGTTCTCCCTCTCAGTTTATCGTTCTCCCTCTCAGATGATCGTTCTCCCTCTCAGTTTATCGTTCTCCCTCTCAGATGGTCGTTCTCCCTCTCAGATGGTCGTTCTCCCTCTCAGATGATCGTTCTCCCTCTCAGTTTATCGTTCTCCCTCTCAGTTTATCGTTCTCCCTCTCAGTTGATCGTTCTCCCTCTCAGTTTATCGTTCTCCCTCTCAGTTTATCGTTCTCCCTCTGATGGTTGTTCTCCCTCTCAGATGGTTGTTCTCCCTCTCAGATGGTTGTTCTCCCTCTCAGATGGTCGTTCTCCCTCTCAGATGGTCGTTCTCCCTCTCAGATTATCGTTCTCCCTCTGTTTATCGTTCTCCCTCTCAGATGGTTGTTCTCCCTCTCAGATGGTTGTTCTCCCTCTCAGATGGTCGTTCTCCCTCTCAGATGGTCGTTCTCCCTCTCAGATGGTCGTTCTCCCTCTCAGTTTATCGTTCTCCCTCTCAGTTTATCGTTCTCCCTCTCAGTTTATCGTTCTCCCTCTCAGATGGTCGTTCTCCCTCTCAGATGGTCGTTCTCCCTCTCAGATGATCGTTCTCCCTCTCAGTTTATCGTTCTCCCTCTCAGATGATCGTTCTCCCTCTCAGTTTATCGTTCTCCCTCTCAGATGGTTGTTCTCCCTCTCAGATGGTCGTTCTCCCTCTCAGATGGTCGTTCTCCCTCTCAGTTTATCGTTCTCCCTCTCAGATGGTCGTTCTCCCTCTCAGATGGTCGTTCTCCCTCTCAGTTTATCGTTCTCCCTCTCAGATGATCGTTCTCCCTCTCAGATGGTCGTTCTCCCTCTCAGATGGTCGTTCTCCCTCTCAGTTTATCGTTCTCCCTCTCAGATGATCGTTCTCCCTCTCAGATTATCGTTCTCCCTCTCAGATGATCGTTCTCCCTCTCAGTTTATCGTTCTCCCTCTCAGATGGTCGATTCTCCCTCTCAGATGGTCTCCCTCTCTTTATCCCTCTCAGATGGTCGTTCTCCCTCTCAGATGATCGTTCTCCCTCTGTTTATCGTTCTCCCTCTCAGATGGTCGTTCTCCCTCTGTTTATAGTTCTCCCTCTCAGATGGTCGTTCTCCCTCTCAGATGATCGTTCTCCCTCTCAGATGGTTGTTCTCCCTCTGTTTATCGTTCTCCCTCTCAGATGGTCGTTCTCCCTCTCAGTTTATCGTTCTCCCTCTCAGATGATCGTTCTCCCTCTCAGATGGTCGTTCTCCCTCTCAGATGGTCGTTCTCCCTCTCAGATGGTCGTTCTCCCTCTCAGATGGTCGTTCTCCCTCTCAGTTTATCGTTCTCCCTCTCAGTTTATCGTTCTCCCTCTCAGATGATCTCCCTTCTCCCTCTCAGATGATCGTTCTCCCTCTCAGTTTATCGTTCTCCCTCTCAGTTTATCGTTCTCCCTCTCAGATGGTCGTTCTCCCTCTCAGATGATCGTTCTCCCTCTCAGTTTATCGTTCTCCCTCTCAGATGGTCGTTCTCCCTCTCAGTTTATCGTTCTCCCTCTCAGTTTATCGTTCTCCCTCTCAGATGGTCGTTCTCCCTCTCAGTTTATCGTTCTCCCTCTCAGATGGTCGTTCTCCTCTCAGTTTATCGTTCTCCCTCTCAGATGGTCGTTCTCCCTCTCAGATGGTCGTTCTCCCTCTCAGATTATCGTTCTCCCTCTCAGATGGTCGTTCTCCCTCTCAGTTTATCGTTCTCCCTCTCAGATGGTCGTTCTCCCTCTCAGTTTATCGTTCTCCCTCTCAGATGATCGTTCTCCCTCTCAGTTTATCGTTCTCCCTCTGTTTATCTTTCTTCTCCTCTCAGATGGTCGTTCCCTCTCAGATGATCGTTCTCCCCTCTCAGATGGTCGTTCTCCCTCTCAGTTTATCGTTCTCCCTCTCAGTTTATCGTTCTCCCTCTCAGATGGTCGTTCTCCCTCTCAGTTTATCGTTCTCCCTCTCAGATGATCGTTCTCCCTCTCAGATGATCGTTCTCCCTCTCAGATGGTCGTTCTCCCTCTCAGATGATCGTTCTCCCTCTCAGATGATCGTTCTCCCTCTCAGTTTATCGTTCTCCCTCTCAGATGGCTCCCTCTCAGTTTATCGTTCTCCCTCTCAGATGATCGTTCTCCCTCTCAGATGATCGTTCTCCCTCTCAGATGGTCGTTCTCCCTCTCAGATGATCGTTCTCCCTCTCAGTTTATCGTTCTCCCTCTCAGATGGTCGTTCTCCCTCTCAGATGATCGTTCTCCCTCTCAGATGATCGTTCTCCCTCTCAGAGGGTCGTTCTCCCTCTCAGATGGTCGTTCTCCCTCTCAGATGATCGTTCTCCCTCTCAGAGGGTCGTTCTCCCTCTCAGATGGTCGTTCTCCCTCTCAGATGATCGTTCTCCCTCTCAGTTTATCGTTCTCCCTCTCAGATGATCGTTCTCCCTCTCAGTTTATCGTTCTCCCTCTCAGATGGTTGTTCTCCCTCTCAGATGGTCGTTCTCCCTCTCAGATGGTCGTTCTCCCTCTCAGTTTATCGTTCTCCCTCTCAGATGGTCGTTCTCCCTCTCAGATGGTCGTTCTCCCTCTCAGTTTATCGTTCTCCCTCTCAGATGATCGTTCTCCCTCTCAGATGGTCGTTCTCCCTCTCAGATGGTCGTTCTCCCTCTCAGTTTATCGTTCTCCCTCTCAGATGATCGTTCTCCCTCTGTTTATCGTTCTCCCTCTCAGATGGTCGTTCTCCCTCAGTTTATCGTTCTCCCTCTCAGATGGTCGTTCTCCCTCTCAGTTTATCGTTCTCCCTCTGTTTATCGTTCTCCCTCTCAGATGATCGTTCTCCCTCAGTTTATCGTTCTCCCTCTCAGATGATCGTTCTCCCTCTCAGATGATCGTTCTCCCTCTCAGATGGTCGTTCTCCCTCTCAGTTTATCGTTCTCCCTCTCAGATGATCGTTCTCCCTCTCAGATGGTCGTTCTCCCTCTCAGTTTATCGTTCTCCCTCTCAGATGGTCGTTCTCCCTCTCAGATGGTCGTTCTCCCTCTCAGTTTATCGTTCTCCCTCTCAGATGGTTCTCCCTCTCAGATTCTCCCTCTCAGATGATCGTTCTCCCCTCTCAGTTTATCGTTCTCCCTCTCAGATGGTCGTTCTCCCTCTCAGATGGTCGTTCTCCCTCTGTTTATCGTTCTCCCTCTCAGATGGTCGTTCTCCCTCTGTTTATCGTTCTCCCTCTCAGATGGTCGTTCTCCCTCTGTTTATCGTTCTCCCTCTCAGATGGTCGTTCTCCCTCTCAGTTTATCGTTCTCCCTCTGTTTATCGTTCTCCCTCTCAGATGATCGTTCTCCCTCTCAGTTTATCGTTCTCCCTCTCAGATGATCGTTCTCCCTCTCAGATGGTCGTTCTCCCTCTCAGTTTATCGTTCTCCCTCTCAGATGGTCTCCCTCTCAGATGGTTTTTCTCCCTCTCAGATGGTCGTTCTCCCTCAGTTTATCGTTCTCCCTCTCAGATGGTCGTTCTCCCTCTCAGTTTATCGTTCTCCCTCTCAGATGATCGTTCTCCCTCTCAGTTTATCGTTCTCCCTCTCAGATGGTCGTTCTCCCTCTCAGATGATCGTTCTCCCTCTCAGTTTATCGTTCTCCCTCTCAGTTTATCGTTCTCCCTCTCAGTTGATCGTTCTCCCTCTCAGTTTATCGTTCTCCCTCTCAGTTTATCGTTCTCCCTCTCAGATGGTTGTTCTCCCTCTCAGATGGTTGTTCTCCCTCTCAGATGGTCGTTCTCCCTCTCAGATTATCGTTCTCCCTCTGTTTATCGTTCTCCCTCTCAGATGGTTGTTCTCCCTCTCAGATGGTTGTTCTCCCTCTCAGATGGTCGTTCTCCCTCTCAGATGGTCGTTCTCCCTCTCAGTTTATCGTTCTCCCTCTCAGTTTATCGTTCTCCCTCTCAGTTTATCGTTCTCCCTCTCAGATGGTCGTTCTCCCTCTCAGATGGTCGTTCTCCCTCTGTTTATCGTTCTCCCTCTCAGATGGTCGTTCTCCCTCTGTTTATCGTTCTCCCTCTCAGATGGTCGTTCTCCCTCTGTTTATCGTTCTCCCTCTCAGATGGTCGTTCTCCCTCTCAGTTTATCGTTCTCCCTCTGTTTATCGTTCTCCCTCTCAGATGATCGTTCTCCCTCAGTTTATCGTTCTCCCTCTCAGATGATCGTTCTCCCTCTCAGATGATCGTTCTCCCTCTCAGATGGTCGTTCTCCCTCTCAGTTTATCGTTCTCCCTCTCAGATGATCGTTCTCCCTCTCAGATGGTCGTTCTCCCTCTCAGTTTATCGTTCTCCCTCTCAGATGGTCGTTCTCCCTCTCAGATGGTCGTTCTCCCTCAGTTTATCGTTCTCCCTCTCAGATGGTCGTTCTCCCTCTCAGTTTATCGTTCTCCCTCTCAGATGATCGTTCTCCCTCTCAGTTTATCGTTCTCCCTCTCAGATGGTCGTTCTCCCTCTCAGATGGTCGTTCTCCCTCTCAGATGATCGTTCTCCCTCTCAGTTTATCGTTCTCCCTCTCAGTTTATCGTTCTCCCTCTCAGTTGATCGTTCTCCCTCTCAGTTTATCGTTCTCCCTCTCAGTTTATCGTTCTCCCTCTCAGATGGTTGTTCTCCCTCTCAGATGGTTGTTCTCCCTCTCAGATGGTCGTTCTCCCTCTCAGATGGTCGTTCTCCCTCTCAGATTATCGTTCTCCCTCTGTTTATCGTTCTCCCTCTCAGATGGTTGTTCTCCCTCTCAGATGGTTGTTCTCCCTCTCAGATGGTCGTTCTCCCTCTCAGATGGTCGTTCTCCCTCTCAGATGGTCGTTCTCCCTCTCAGTTTATCGTTCTCCCTCTCAGTTTATCGTTCTCCCTCTCAGTTTATCGTTCTCCCTCTCAGATGGTCGTTCTCCCTCTCAGATGGTCGTTCTCCCTCTCAGATGATCGTTCTCCCTCTCAGTTTATCGTTCTCCCTCTCAGATGATCGTTCTCCCTCTCAGTTTATCGTTCTCCCTCTCAGATGGTTGTTCTCCCTCTCAGATGGTCGTTCTCCCTCTCAGTTTATCGTTCTCCCTCTCAGATGGTCGTTCTCCCTCTCAGATGGTCGTTCTCCCTCTCAGTTTATCGTTCTCCCTCTCAGATGATCGTTCTCCCTCTCAGATGGTCGTTCTCCCTCTCAGATGGTCGTTCTCCCTCTCAGTTTATCGTTCTCCCTCTCAGATGATCGTTCTCCCTCTCAGTTTATCGTTCTCCCTCTCAGATGGTCGTTCTCCCTCTGTTTATCGTTCTCCCTCTCAGATGGTCGTTCTCCCTCTGTTTATCGTTCTCCCTCTCAGATGATCGTTCTCCCTCTCAGATGGTCGTTCTCCCTCTCAGTTTATCGTTCTCCCTCTGTTTATCGTTCTCCCTCTCAGATGATCGTTCTCCCTCAGTTTATCGTTCTCCCTCTCAGATGATCGTTCTCCCTCTCAGATGATCGTTCTCCCTCTCAGATGGTCGTTCTCCCTCTCTCAGTTCTCCCTCGTTTCTCCCTCTCAGATGATCGTTCTCCCTCTCAGATGGTCGTTCTCCCTCTCAGTTTATCGTTCTCCCTCTCAGATGGTCGTTCTCCCTCTCAGATGGTCGTTCTCCCTCAGTTTATCGTTCTCCCTCTCAGATGGTCGTTCTCCCTCTCAGTTTATCGTTCTCCCTCTCAGATGGTCGTTCTCCCTCTCAGATGGTCGTTCTCCCCCTCAGATGATCGTTCTCCCTCTCAGTTTATCGTTCTCCCTCTCAGTTTATCGTTCTCCCTCTCAGTTGATCGTTCTCCCTCTCAGTTTATCGTTCTCCCTCTCAGATTATCGTTCTCCCTCTCAGATGGTTGTTTCTCCCTCTCAGATGGTTGTTCTCCCTCTCAGATGGTCGTTCTCCCTCTCAGATGGTCGTTCTCCCTCTCAGATTATCGTTCTCCCTCTGTTTATCGTTCTCCCTCTCAGATGGTTGTTCTCCCTCTCAGATGGTTGTTCTCCCTCTCAGATGGTCGTTCTCCCTCTCAGATGGTCGTTCTCCCTCTCAGATGGTCGTTCTCCCTCAGATCAGTTTCCCTCGTTCTCCCTCTCAGTTTATCGTTCTCCCTCTCAGTTTATCGTTCTCCCTCTCAGATGGTCGTTCTCCCTCTCAGATGGTCGTTCTCCCTCTCAGTTTATCGTTCTCCCTCTCAGATGGTTGTTCTCCCTCTCAGATGATCGTTCTCCCTCTCAGATGGTCGTTCTCCCTCTCAGATGGTCGTTCTCCCTCTCAGATGGTCGTTCTCCCTCTCTGTTTATCGTTCTCCCTCTCAGTTTATCGTTCTCCTTCTCAGTTTATCGTTCTCCCTCTCAGATGATCGTTCTCCCTCTCAGATGGTCGTTCTCCCTCTCAGTTTATCGTTCTCCCTCTCAGATGATCGTTCTCCCTCTCAGATGATCGTTCTCCCTCTCAGATGGTCGTTCTCCCTCTCTGTTTATCGTTCTCCCTCTCAGATGGTTGTTCTCCCTCTCAGATGATCGTTCTCCCTCTCAGATTATCGTTCTCCCTCTGTTTATCGTTCTCCCTCTGTTTATCGTTCTCCCTCTCAGATGGTCGTTCTCCCTCTGTTTATAGTTCTCCCTCTCAGATGGTCGTTCTCCCTCTGTTTATAGTTCTCCCTCTCAGATGGTCGTTCTCCCTCTCAGTTTATCGTTCTCCCTCTCAGATGATCGTTCTCCCTCAGTTTATCGTTCTCCCTCTCAGATGGTCGTTCTCCCTCTCAGATGGTCGTTCTCCCTCAGTTTATCGTTCTCCCTCTCAGATGGTCGTTCTCCCTCAGTTTATCGTTCTCCCTCTCAGATGATCGTTCTCCCTCTCAGATGGTCGTTCTCCCTCTCAGATGGTCGTTCTCCCTCTCAGATGGTCGTTCTCCCTCTCAGTTTATCGTTCTCCCTCTCAGATGATCGTTCTCCCTCAGTTTATCGTTCTCCCTCTCAGATGGTCGTTCTCCCTCTCAGAGGGTCGTTCTCCCTCAGTTTATCGTTCTCCCTCTCAGATGGTCGTTCTCCCTCAGTTTATCGTTCTCCCTCTCAGATGATCGTTCTCCCTCTCAGATGGTCGTTCTCCCTCTCAGATGGTCGTTCTCCCTCTCAGATGGTCGTTCTCCCTCTCAGATGATCGTTCTCCCTCTCAGTTTATCGTTCTCCCTCTCAGATGGTCGTTCTCCCTCTCAGTTTATCGTTCTCCCTCTTAGATGGTCGTTCTCCCTCTCAGAGGGTCGTTCTCCCTCAGTTTATCGTTCTCCCTCTCAGATGGTCGTTCTCCCTCTCAGATGGTCGTTCTCCCTCTCAGATGGTCGTTCTCCCTCAGTTTATCGTTCTCCCTCTCAGATGGTCGTTCTCCCTCAGTTTATCGTTCTCCCTCTCAGATGGTCGTTCTCCCTCTCAGATGGTCGTTCTCCCTCTCAGATGGTCGTTCTCCCTCTCAGATGATCGTTCTCCCTCTCAGATGGTCGTTCCTCTCAGATGGTCGTTCTCCCTCTCAGATGGTCGTTCTCCCTCTCAGATGGTCGTTCTCCCTCTCAGATGGTCGTTCTCCCTCAGTTTATCGTTCTCCCTCTCAGATGGTCGTTCTCCCTCTCAGATGATCGTTCTCCCTCTCAGAGGGTCGTTCTCCCTCTCAGATGATCGTTCTCCCTCTCAGATGATCGTTCTCCCTCTCAGATGGTTGTTCTCCCTCTCAGATGATCGTTCTCCCTCTCAGATGGTCGTTCTCCCTCTCAGATGGTCGTTCTCCCTCAGTTTATCGTTCTCCCTCTCAGATGGTCGTTCTCCCTCTCAGATGATCGTTCTCCCTCTCAGATGGTCGTTCTCCCTCTCAGATGATCGTTCTCCCTCTCAGATGGTCGTTCTCCCTCTCAGATGGTCGTTCTCCCTCTCAGATGGTCGTTCTCCCTCAGTTTATCGTTCTCCCTCTCAGATGATCGTTCTCCCTCTCAGATGATCGTTCTCCCTCTCAGTTTATCGTTCTCCCTCTCAGATGGTCGTTCTCCCTCTCAGATGATCGTTCTCCCTCTCAGATGGTCGTTCTCCCTCTCAGATGGTCGTTCTCCCTCTCAGATCATCGTTCTCCCTCTCAGATGGTCGTTCTCCCTCTCAGATCGTCGTTCTCCCTCTCAGATCATCGTTCTCCCTCTCAGATCGTCGTTCTCCCTCTCAGATGGTCGTTCTCCCTCTCAGATGGTCGTTCTCCCTCTCAGATGGTCGTTCTCCCTCTCAGATGGTCGTTCTCCCTCTCAGTTCATCTTTCTCCCTCTGTTTATCGTTCTCCCTCTCAGATGGTCGTTCTCCCTCTCAGATCATCATTCTCCCTCTCAGATCATCGTTCTCCCTCTCAGTTCATCTTTCTCCCTCTGTTTATCGTTCTCCCTCTCAGTTCATCTTTCTCCCTCTGTTTATCGTTCTCCCTCTGCTTATCTTTCTCCCTCTCCTGAAATGATTCCCCGGAACCCTGTCATTTGACACAGCCGCCATGTTTAGGTCCTCGGGCGAAAAATCTGAAACTCAAATGTTGTATGTGAAAATGTTTTGTATGTGCTTGTGGGTACTAAGAGATCGTTGGTCGTTGGTTCAGAGGCATGGATCTGCAGAGGTTGTTTCTGGAAGTGTGTGAGACTGGGAGGATGGGAGTGCTTTCCAGACCTGTGTTAAGTTACAGCCGAGACACACACACACCCCCCACTGCCCTCAGTTTAGTCATGGTACACAGATGTAAATATCCAACTGTTTAGTAGGACTGTGTAGAGCAGATGTAAATATCCAACTGTTTAGTAGGACTCTGTAGAGCAGATGTAAATATTAAACTGTTTAGTAGGACTGTGTAGAACAGATGTAAATATTAAACTGTTTAGTAGGACTGTGTAGAACAGATGTAAATATTAAACTGTTTAGTAGGACTGTGTAGAACAGATGTAAATATTAAACTGTTTAGTAGGACTGTGTAGAGGATGTAAATATTAAACTGTTTAGTAGGACTGTGTAGAGCAGATGTAAATATTAAACTGTTTAGTAGGACTGTGTAGAGCAGATGTAAATATTAAACTGTTTAGTAAGACTGTGTAGAGGATGTAAATATTAAACTGTTTAGTAGGACTGTGTAGAGCAGATGTAAATATTAAACTGTTTAGTAAGACTGTGTAGAGCAGATGTAAATATTAAACTGTTTAGTAGGACTGTGTAGAGCAGATGTAAATATTAAACTGTTTAGTAGGACTGTGTAGAGCAGATGTAAATATTAAACTGTTTAGTAAGACTGTGTAGAGGATGTAAATATTAAACTGTTTAGTAGGACTGTGTAGAACAGATGTAAATATTAAACTGTTTAGTAGGACTGTGTAGAACAGATGTAAATATTAAACTGTTTAGTAGGACTGTGTAGAACAGATGTAAATATTAAACTGTTTAGTAGGACTGTGTAGAACAGATGTAAATATTAAACTGTTTAGTAGGACTGTGTAGAGCAGATGTAAATATTAAACTGTTTAGTAGGACTGTGTAGAACAGATGTAAATATTAAACTGTTTAGTAGGACTGTGTAGAACAGATGTAAATATTAAACTGTTTAGTAGGACTGTGTAGAGGATGTAAATATTAAACTGTTTAGTAGGACTGTGTAGAACAGATGTAAATATTAAACTGTTTAGTAGGACTGTGTAGAGGATGTAAATATTAAACTGTTTAGTAGGACTGTGTAGAGGATGTAAATATTAAACTGTTTAGTAGGACTGTGTAGAACAGATGTAAATATTAAACTGTTTAGTAGGACTGTGTAGAACAGATGTAAATATTAAACTGTTTAGTAGGACTGTGTAGAGGATGTAAATATTAAACTGTTTAGTAGGACTGTGTAGAACAGATGTAAATATTAAACTGTTTAGTAGGACTGTGTAGAGGATGTAAATATTAAACTGTTTAGTAGGACTGTGTAGAACAGATGTAAATATTAAACTGTTTAGTAGGACTGTGTAGAGGATGTAAATATTAAACTGTTTAGTAGGACTGTGTAGAGGATGTAAATATTAAACTGTTTAGTAGGACTGTGTAGAACAGATGTAAATATTAAACTGTTTAGTAAGACTGTGTAGAGGATGTAAATATTAAACTGTTTAGTAGGACTGTGTAGAGCAGATGTAAATATTAAACTGTTTAGTAGGACTGTGTAGAACAGATGTAAATATTAAACTGTTTAGTAGGACTGTGTAGAGCAGATGTAAATATTAAACTGTTTAGTAGGACTGTGTAGAGGATGTAAATATTAAACTGTTTAGTAGGACTGTGTAGAACAGATGTAAATATTAAACTGTTTAGTAGGACTGTGTAGAACAGATGTAAATATTAAACTGTTTAGTAGGACTGTGTAGAACAGATGTAAATATTAAACTGTTTAGTAGGACTGTGTAGAGGATGTAAATATTAAACTGTTTAGTAGGACTGTGTAGAGCAGATGTAAATATCCAACTGTTTAGTAGGACTGTGTAGGGCAGATGTAAATATTAAACTGTTTAGTAGGACTGTGTAGAACAGATGTAAATATTAAACTGTTTAGTAGGACTGTGTAGAACAGATGTAAATATTAAACTGTTTAGTAGGACTGTGTAGAACAGATGTAAATATTAAACTGTTTAGTAGGACTGTGTAGAGGATGTAAATATTAAACTGTTTAGTAGGACTGTGTAGAACAGATGTAAATATTAAACTGTTTAGTAGGACTGTGTAGAACAGATGTAAATATTAAACTGTTTAGTAGGACTGTGTAGAACAGATGTAAATATTAAACTGTTTAGTAGGACTGTGTAGAACAGATGTAAATATTAAACTGTTTAGTAGGACTGTGTAGAGGATGTAAATATTAAACTGTTTAGTAGGACTGTGTAGAGGATGTAAATATTAAACTGTTTAGTAGGACTGTGTAGAGGATGTAAATATTAAACTGTTTAGTAGGACTGTGTAGAACAGATGTAAATATTAAACTGTTTAGTAGGACTGTGTAGAGGATGTAAATATTAAACTGTTTAGTAGGACTGTGTAGAGCAGATGTAAATATTAAACTGTTTAGTAGGACTGTGTAGAACAGATGTAAATATTAAACTGTTTAGTAGGACTGTGTAGAGCAGATGTAAATATTAAACTGTTTAGTAGGACTGTGTAGAGCAGATGTAAATATTAAACTGTTTAGTAAGACTGTGTAGAGGATGTAAATATTAAACTGTTTAGTAGGACTGTTTAGTACTGAACAGATGTAAATATTAAACTGTTTAGTAGGACTGTGTAGAGGATGTAAATATTAAACTGTTTAGTAGGACTGTGTAGAGGATGTAAATATTAAACTGTTTAGTAGGACTGTGTAGAACAGATGTAAATATTAAACTGTTTAGTAGGACTGTGTAGAGGATGTAAATATTAAACTAGGACTGTGTAGGAGAACAGATGTAAATATTAAACTGTTTAGTAGGACTGTGTAGAGCAGATGTAAATATCCAACTGTTTAGTAGGACTGTGTAGAGCAGATGTAAATATTAAACTGTTTAGTAGGACTGTGTAGAACAGATGTAAATATTAAACTGTTTAGTAGGACTGTGTAGAACAGATGTAAATATTAAACTGTTTAGTAGGACTGTGTAGAACAGATGTAAATATTAAACTGTTTAGTAGGACTGTGTAGAACAGATGTAAATATTAAACTGTTTAGTAGGACTGTGTAGAACAGATGTAAATATTAAACTGTTTAGTAGGACTGTGTAGAGCAGATGTAAATATTAAACTGTTTAGTAGGACTGTGTAGAACAGATGTAAATATTAAACTGTTTAGTAGGACTGTGTAGAGCAGATGTAAATATTAAACTGTTTAGTAGGACTGTGTAGAGGATGTAAATATTAAACTGTTTAGTAGGACTGTGTAGAACAGATGTAAATATTAAACTGTTTAGTAAGACTGTGTAGAGGATGTAAATATTAAACTGTTTAGTAGGACTGTGTAGAACAGATGTAAATATTAAACTGTTTAGTAGGACTGTGTAGAGCAGATGTAAATATTAAACTGTTTAGTAGGACTGTGTAGAGGATGTAAATATTAAACTGTTTAGTAGGACTGTGTAGAGGATGTAAATATTAAACTGTTTAGTAGGACTGTGTAGAACAGATGTAAATATTAAACTGTTTAGTAGGACTGTGTAGAACAGATGTAAATATCCAACTGTTTAGTAGGACTGTGTAGAGCAGATGTAAATATTAAACTGTTTAGTAGGACTGTGTAGAACAGATGTAAATATTAAACTGTTTAGTAGGACTGTGTAGAGGATGTAAATATTAAACTGTTTAGTAGGACTGTGTAGAGCAGATGTAAATATTAAACTGTTTAGTAGGACTGTGTAGAACAGATGTAAATATTAAACTGTTTAGTAGGACTGTGTAGAACAGATGTAAATATTAAACTGTTTAGTAGGACTGTGTAGAACAGATGTAAATATTAAACTGTTTAGTAGGACTGTGTAGAACAGATGTAAATATTAAACTGTTTAGTAGGACTGTGTAGAACAGATGTAAATATTAAACTGTTTAGTAGGACTGTGTAGAGCAGATGTAAATATTAAACTGTTTAGTAGGACTGTGTAGAACAGATGTAAATATTAAACTGTTTAGTAAGACTGTGTAGAGCAGATGTAAATATTAAACTGTTTAGTAAGACTGTGTAGAGGATGTAAATATTAAACTGTTTAGTAGGACTGTGTAGAACAGATGTAAATATTAAACTGTTTAGTAGGACTGTGTAGAGGATGTAAATATTAAACTGTTTAGTAGGACTGTGTAGAACAGATGTAAATATTAAACTGTTTAGTAGGACTGTGTAGAGGATGTAAATATTAAACTGTTTAGTAGGACTGTGTAGAGCAGATGTAAATATTAAACTGTTTAGTAGGACTGTGTAGAACAGATGTAAATATTAAACTGTTTAGTAGGACTGTGTAGAACATGTAAATATTAAACTGTTTAGTAGGACTGTGTAGAACAGATGTAAATATTAAACTGTTTAGTAGGACTGTGTAGAACAGATGTAAATATTAAACTGTTTAGTAGGACTGTGTAGAACAGATGTAAATATTAAACTGTTTAGTAGGACTGTGTAGAACAGATGTAAATATTAAACTGTTTAGTAGGACTGTGTAGAGGATGTAAATATTAAACTGTTTAGTAGGACTGTGTAGAGGATGTAAATATTAAACTGTTTAGTAGGACTGTGTAGAGCAGATGTAAATATTAAACTGTTTAGTAGGACTGTGTAGAACAGATGTAAATATTAAACTGTTTAGTAGGACTGTGTAGAACAGATGTAAATATTAAACTGTTTAGTAGGACTGTGTAGAACAGATGTAAATATTAAACTGTTTAGTAGGACTGTGTAGAACAGATGTAAATATTAAACTGTTTAGTAGGACTGTGTAGAACAGATGTAAATATTAAACTGTTTAGTAGGACTGTGTAGAGGATGTAAATATTAAACTGTTTAGTAGGACTGTGTAGAGCAGATGTAAATATTAAACTGTTTAGTAGGACTGTGTAGAGGATGTAAATATTAAACTGTTTAGTAGGACTGTGTAGAGGATGTAAATATTAAACTGTTTAGTAGGACTGTGTAGAGGATGTAAATATTAAACTGTTTAGTAGGACTGTGTAGAGGATGTAAATATTAAACTGTTTAGTAGGACTGTGTAGAGCAGATGTAAATATTAAACTGTTTAGTAGGACTGTGTAGAACAGATGTAAATATTAAACTGTTTAGTAGGACTGTGTAGAACAGATGTAAATATTAAACTGTTTAGTAGGACTGTGTAGAACAGATGTAAATATTAAACTGTTTAGTAGGACTGTGTAGAACAGATGTAAATATTAAACTGTTTAGTAGGACTGTGTAGAACAGATGTAAATATTAAACTGTTTAGTAGGACTGTGTAGAACAGATGTAAATATTAAACTGTTTAGTAGGACTGTGTAGAGGATGTAAATATTAAACTGTTTAGTAGGACTGTGTAGAACAGATGTAAATATTAAACTGTTTAGTAGGACTGTGTAGAGGATGTAAATATTAAACTGTTTAGTAGGACTGTGTAGAACAGATGTAAATATTAAACTGTTTAGTAAGACTGTGTAGAGGATGTAAATATTAAACTGTTTAGTAGGACTGTGTAGAACAGATGTAAATATTAAACTGTTTAGTAGGACTGTGTAGAACAGATGTAAATATTAAACTGTTTAGTAGGACTGTGTAGAGGATGTAAATATTAAACTGTTTAGTAGGACTGTGTAGAACAGATGTAAATATTAAACTGTTTAGTAAGACTGACTGTTTAGTAGGACTGTGTAGAACAGATGTAAATATTAAACTGTTTAGTAGGACTGTGTAGAGGATGTAAATATTAAACTGTTTAGTAGGACTGTGTAGAACAGATGTAAATATTAAACTGTTTAGTAGGACTGTGTAGAACAGATGTAAATATTAAACTGTTTAGTAGGACTGTGTAGAGGATGTAAATATTAAACTGTTTAGTAGGACTGTGTAGAGCAGATGTAAATATCCAACTGTTTAGTAGGACTGTGTAGAGCAGATGTAAATATTAAACTGTTTAGTAGGACTGTGTAGAGGATGTAAATATTAAACTGTTTAGTAGGACTGTGTAGAGGATGTAAATATTAAACTGTTTAGTAGGACTGTGTAGAACAGATGTAAATATTAAACTGTTTAGTAGGACTGTGTAGAACAGATGTAAATATTAAACTGTTTAGTAGGACTGTGTAGAACAGATGTAAATATTAAACTGTTTAGTAGGACTGTGTAGAACAGATGTAAATATTAAACTGTTTAGTAGGACTGTGTAGAACAGATGTAAATATTAAACTGTTTAGTAGGACTGTGTAGAGGATGTAAATATTAAACTGTTTAGTAGGACTGTGTAGAACAGATGTAAATATTAAACTGTTTAGTAGGACTGTGTAGAACAGATGTAAATATTAAACTGTTTAGTAGGACTGTGTAGAACAGATGTAAATATTAAACTGTTTAGTAGGACTGTGTAGAACAGATGTAAATATTAAACTGTTTAGTAGGACTGTGTAGAACAGATGTAAATATTAAACTGTTTAGTAGGACTGTGTAGAGCAGATGTAAATATTAAACTGTTTAGTAGGACTGTGTAGAACAGATGTAAATATTAAACTGTTTAGTAGGACTGTGTAGAACAGATGTAAATATTAAACTGTTTAGTAGGACTGTGTAGAGCAGATGTAAATATTAAACTGTTTAGTAGGACTGTGTAGAGGATGTAAATATTAAACTGTTTAGTAGGACTGTGTAGAACAGATGTAAATATTAAACTGTTTAGTAGGACTGTGTAGAGGATGTAAATATTAAACTGTTTAGTAGGACTGTGTAGAACAGATGTAAATATTAAACTGTTTAGTAGGACTGTGTAGAGGATGTAAATATTAAACTGTTTAGTAGGACTGTGTAGAGCAGATGTAAATATTAAACTGTTTAGTAGGACTGTGTAGAGCAGATGTAAATATTAAACTGTTTAGTAGGACTGTGTAGAACAGATGTAAATATTAAACTGTTTAGTAGGACTGTGTAGAACAGATGTAAATATTAAACTGTTTAGTAGGACTGTGTAGAGCAGATGTAAATATTAAACTGTTTAGTAGGACTGTGTAGAGCAGATGTAAATATTAAACTGTTTAGTAGGACTGTGTAGAGGATGTAAATATTAAACTGTTTAGTAGGACTGTGTAGAACAGATGTAAATATTAAACTGTTTAGTAGGACTGTGTAGAACAGATGTAAATATTAAACTGTTTAGTAGGACTGTGTAGAACAGATGTAAATATTAAACTGTTTAGTAGGACTGTGTAGAACAGATGTAAATATTAAACTGTTTAGTAGGACTGTGTAGAGGATGTAAATATTAAACTGTTTAGTAGGACTGTGTAGAGGATGTAAATATTAAACTGTTTAGTAGGACTGTGTAGAACAGATGTAAATATTAAACTGTTTAGTAGGACTGTGTAGAGGATGTAAATATTAAACTGTTTAGTAGGACTGTGTAGAGCAGATGTAAATATTAAACTGTTTAGTAGGACTGTGTAGAACAGATGTAAATATTAAACTGTTTAGTAGGACTGTGTAGAACAGATGTAAATATTAAACTGTTTAGTAGGACTGTGTAGAACAGATGTAAATATTAAACTGTTTAGTAGGACTGTGTAGAGGATGTAAATATTAAACTGTTTAGTAGGACTGTGTAGAGGATGTAAATATTAAACTGTTTAGTAGGACTGTGTAGAGGATGTAAATATTAAACTGTTTAGTAGGACTGTGTAGAGGATGTAAATATTAAACTGTTTAGTAGGACTGTGTAGAACAGATGTAAATATTAAACTGTTTAGTAGGACTGTGTAGAACAGATGTAAATATTAAACTGTTTAGTAGGACTGTGTAGAACAGATGTAAATATTAAACTGTTTAGTAGGACTGTGTAGAACAGATGTAAATATTAAACTGTTTAGTAGGACTGTGTAGAGCAGATGTAAATATTAAACTGTTTAGTAGGACTGTGTAGAACAGATGTAAATATTAAACTGTTTAGTAGGACTGTGTAGAGGATGTAAATATTAAACTGTTTAGTAGGACTGTGTAGAGCAGATGTAAATATTAAACTGTTTAGTAGGACTGTGTAGAGGATGTAAATATTAAACTGTTTAGTAGGACTGTGTAGAGGATGTAAATATTAAACTGTTTAGTAGGACTGTGTAGAACAGATGTAAATATTAAACTGTTTAGTAGGACTGTGTAGAGGATGTAAATATTAAACTGTTTAGTAGGACTGTGTAGAACAGATGTAAATATTAAACTGTTTAGTAGGACTGTGTAGAGGATGTAAATATTAAACTGTTTAGTAGGACTGTGTAGAACAGATGTAAATATTAAACTGTTTAGTAGGACTGTGTAGAACAGATGTAAATATTAAACTGTTTAGTAGGACTGTGTAGAGGATGTAAATATTAAACTGTTTAGTAGGACTGTGTAGAACAGATGTAAATATTAAACTGTTTAGTAGGACTGTGTAGAGGATGTAAATATTAAACTGTTTAGTAGGACTGTGTAGAACAGATGTAAATATTAAACTGTTTAGTAGGACTGTGTAGAACAGATGTAAATATTAAACTGTTTAGTAAGACTGTGTAGAGGATGTAAATATTAAACTGTTTAGTAGGACTGTGTAGAACAGATGTAAATATTAAACTGTTTAGTAGGACTGTGTAGAACAGATGTAAATATTAAACTGTTTAGTAGGACTGTGTAGAGCAGATGTAAATATTAAACTGTTTAGTAGGACTGTGTAGAGCAGATGTAAATATTAAACTGTTTAGTAGGACTGTGTAGAGCAGATGTAAATATTAAACTGTTTAGTAAGACTGTGTAGAGGATGTAAATATTAAACTGTTTAGTAGGACTGTGTAGAGCAGATGTAAATATTAAACTGTTTAGTAGGACTGTGTAGAGGATGTAAATATTAAACTGTTTAGTAAGACTGTGTAGAGCAGATGTAAATATTAAACTGTTTAGTAGGACTGTGTAGAGGATGTAAATATTAAACTGTTTAGTAGGACTGTGTAGAACAGATGTAAATATTAAACTGTTTAGTAGGACTGTGTAGAACAGATGTAAATATTAAACTGTTTAGTAAGACTGTGTAGAGGATGTAAATATTAAACTGTTTAGTAGGACTGTGTAGAGGATGTAAATATTAAACTGTTTAGTAGGACTGTGTAGGGCAGTAAGGAATGGCATACAAAGGCATACATCATTCAAATCACCAGGTGTGTGTGTGTTTAAGGTGAGCCCAGTACTGGACAGTGTGATGTTGACCCCAGACCACACAGCAAAACATATTAGTTAGTGTCACCGGTCATAACCAATACTTTACCCTGTCTAATCACTGTATGCATATATGTGTGTGTCTATGTGTGTGTGTGTGTATGCATGCTTGTGTGTGTGTGTGTGTGTGCATGCATGTTGTGTGTGTGTGTGTGTGTGTCTATGCATGCTTGTGTATGTGTGTGTGTCTATGCATGCGTGTGTGTGTGTATATACGTGAGCAGAGGGTGCTGGAGAGCATATAGGGGCAGGGCCAGTGAGCAGGAAGGGGTGTGGCTGGTGAGAGGGACAGTATAAATGACAGTTATTTAGTCACAGGTACACTGCAGCCAGCCTAGCCTAAGAGAGAGAATACTAAGTGTGTATGTACATGTATGTGTGTGTGTTCGGAGAGAGAGCGTGTGTGTGTGCCACTCTGAGTGCTCTGTAGGACTAGGCAGTGTAAGGTGTGTGCAAGGTCACTTTGCTTGTGTCACGGACCTCTCTGCCCAACTGAGAGAACAGTGTGTGTGTGTCTGGTAGAAAGAGAGAGACCCAAACAGTGTATGTATTTCCTTGACTCAGCATTGTAGCATCATCCGTAGCATCCTCAGTCTGTTGCCAGGGCAACTGAGTCCAAGTCCACTGCCAGTCTGGGGTGAGTTTGCCCACTCTCTCTCTCTCACTCTCTCTCTCTCTCTCTCTCTCTCTCTCTCTCTCTCTCTCTCTCTGTGTGTGTTTCACCCTCCATCTGTTTCTCTCTCTGTTTAAAACTGTGATTTAGGGGTAGTTTTATTGACCACAGAGAGGAGAGGAATCCTCTGAAAGTTAATTGTTCCTTTATTTAGCTGCTGGACAACTTTCCACTTTGTCTCAGTGGAACAGCACAGAGAAGGAAGGAGGGAGAGAGAGAGCGTTGCAGAGAGAGAGAGAGGGAAGGAGGGAGAGAGAGAGCGTTGCAGAGAGAGAGAGAGGGAAGGAGGGAGAGAGAGAGCGTTGCAGAGAGAGAGAGAGCGTTGCAGAGAGAGAGCGTTGCAGAGAGAGAGAGGGAAGGAGGGAGAGAGAGCGTTGCAGAGAGAGAGAGAGGGAAGGAGGGAGAGAGAGAGGGAAGGAGGGAGAGAGAGAGGGAATGAGGGAGAGAGAGAGGGAAGGAGGGAGAGAGAGAGGGAAGGAGGGAGAGAGCGTTGCACAGAGAAGGAAGGAGGCAGAGAGAGAGGGAAGGAGGGAGAGAGAGAGGGAAGGAGGGAGAGAGAGAGGGAAGGAGGGAGAGAGAGAGGGAAGGAGGGAGAGAGAGAGCGTTGCAGAGAGAGAGAGAGGGAAGGAGGGAGAGAGAGAGGGAAGGAGGGAGAGGAGAGGAGAGGAGGGAGAGAGAGAAGGAATGAGGAGAGAGAGAAGGAGGGAGAGGGAAGGAGGGAGAGAGAGAGGGAAGGAGGAGGACAGAGAAGGAAGGAGGCAGAGAGAGAGGAAGAGAGAGAGGGAAGGAGGGAGAGAGAGAGGGAAGGAGGGAGAGAGAGAGAGGGAAGGAGAGGAGAGGAGGGGGAGAGAGAGGGAAGGAGGGAGAGAGAGAGAGGGAAGGAGGGAGAGAGAGAGGGAATGAGGGAGAGAGAGAGGGAAGGAGGGAGAGGGAAGGAGCGAGAGAGAGAGGGAAGGAGGGAGAGAGCGTTGCACAGAGAAGGAAGGAGGCAGAGAGAGAGGAAGGAGGGAGAGAGAGAGGGAAGGAGGGAGAGAGAGAGGGAAGGAGAGAGAGAGAGGGAAGGAGGGAGAGAGAGAGGGAAGGAGGGAGAGAGAGAGGGAAGGAGGGAGAGAGAGGGAAGGAGGGGGAGAGAGAGCGTTGCAGAAAGAGGGAAGGAGAGAGATAGAGGGAAGGAGGGAGAGAGAGAGCATTGCAGAGAGAGGGAAGGAGAGAGAGAGAGGGAAGGAGGGAGAGAGAGAGCGTTGCAGAAAGAGGGAAGGAGGGAGAGAGAGAGCATTGCAGAGAGAGGGAAGGAGGGAGAGAGAGGGAAGGAGGGAGAGAGAGAGGGTTGCAGAAAGAGGGAAGGAGGGAGAGAGCATTGCAGAGAGAGGGAAGGAGGGAGAGAGAGAGCATTGCAGAGAGAGGGAAGGAGAGAGAGAGAGGGAAGGAGGGAGAGAGAGAGGGTTGCAGAAAGAGGGAAGGAGGGAGAGAGAGAGCATTGCAGAGAGAGGGAAGGAGGGAGAGAGAGAGCATTGCAGAGAGAGGGAAGGAGAGAGAGAGAGGGAAGGAGGGAGAGAGAGGGAAGGAGGGAGAGAGAGAGGGTTGCAGAAAGAGGGAAGGAGGGAGAGAGAGAGCATTGCAGAGAGAGGGAAGGAGGGAGAGAGAGAGCATTGCAGAGAGAGGGAAGGAGAGAGAGAGAGTGAAGGAGGGAGAGAGAGCGTTGCACAGAGAGGGAAGGACGGAGAGAGAGAGGGAAGGAGGGAGAGAGAGAGCATTGCAGAGAGAGGGAAGGAGAGAGAGAGGGAAGGAGGGAGAGAGAGAGTGTTGCAGAAAGAGGGAAGGAGGGAGAGAGAGCATTGCAGAGAGAGGGAAGGAGGGAGAGAGAGGGAAGGAGGGAGAGAGAGAGGGTTGCAGAAAGAGGGAAGGAGGGAGAGAGAGCATTGCAGAGAGAGGGAAGGAGGGAGAGAGAGAGCATTGCAGAGAGAGGGAAGGAGGGAGAGAGAGAGCATTGCAGAGAGAGGGAAGGAGAGAGAGAGAGGGAAGGAGGGAGAGAGAGAGGGTTGCAGAAAGAGGGAAGGAGGGAGAGAGAGCATTGCAGAGAGAGGGAAGGAGGGAGAGAGAGAGGGTTGCAGAGAGAGGGAAGGAGGGAATGGGGCATTTTAGCCCAGGAGAGTTTAATGGCTCACTCTCTTTTCCATTGAAACATATCTCCTGATGTCCAGTTTTAATCCTATTTATGCTAGAGCCAAAAATGTGGTCGGAGGCTCCATATGGAGGGTGTGACACAATTGCGGAGCCTCCAGAGGCAGGCAGAGGCCAAATGGAGCTCCGTACCACAATGCAGGGGGCTCTGTATAGCTCCATATAGCTCCGTATCGCACCGTATATCTACGTATAGCTCCAAATACATTTTCTATAGGATTGAGGGCTTTGTGATGGCCACTCCCCTCCAAGGTTGCGAGATCGAATCTCTGTTGTTCTGCCCCTGAACAAGGCAGTTAACCCACTGGTCCTAGGCCGTCATTGAAAATAAGAGTTTGTTCTTAACTGACCTGCCTAGTTAAATAACGGTAAAATAAATAAAAAATACCTTGACTTTGTTGTCATTTTGCCACAACTTTAGAAGTATGCTTGGGGTCATTGTCCATCTCTTGGTCATTGTCCATCTCTTGAAACGCGTCTCCTTCCACAGTTGTGGAGATCTTGGCTGATTTATTTTGAGTTTCCCATGATGTCAAGCAAAGAGGCACTGAGTTTGAAGGTACATCCACAGGTACACCTCCAATTGACTCAAATGATGTCAATTAGCCTATCAGAAGCTTCTAAAGACATGACATCATTGTATGGAATTTTCCAAGCTGTTTAAAGGCACAGTCAACTTAGTGTTTGTAAACTTCTGACCCACTGGAACTGTGATACAGTGAAATTATAAGTGAAATAATCTCTCTGTAAACAATTGTTGGAAAAATGACTTGTGTCATGCACAAAGTAGATGTCCTAACCAACTTGCCAAAACTATAGTTTGTTGACAAGAAATTTGTGGAGTGGTTGAAAAACAAGTTTTAATGACTCCAACCTAAGTGTATGTAAACTTCCGTCTTCAACTGTAATTATATGATGTATTCTTAGAAACCTCCATGACCAAACTATCTACTTGTGGCTCTGCTGTCACCTCAGAATATCTCTTTGTGTCACTGTCTGACCTGTGTCCACTGTCCATGAACACTGGCTGTTACCTCAATACTATTTACCAGCCTGTAACTGTCTCTGTCATTGTTGTGACAGTATTTATTATGTCAGGTTGTTACTGTAATGATTCAGGAGTGTGTTATGTCAGGTTGTTACTGTAATGATTCAGGAGTGTGTTATGTCAGGTTGTTACTGTAATGATTCAGGAGTGTGTTATGGTCAGGTTGTTACTGTAATGATTCAGGAGTGTGTTATGTCAGGTTGTTACTGTAATGATTCAGGAGTGTGTTATGTCAGGTTGTTACTGTAATGATTCAGGAGTGTGTTATGTCAGGTTGTTACTGTAATGATTCAGGAGTGTGTTATGTCAGGTTGTTACTGTAATGATTCAGGAGTGTGTTATGACAGGTTGTTACTGTAATGATTCAGGAGTGTGTTATGTCAGGTTGTTACTGTAATGATTCAGGAGTGTGTTATGACAGGTTGTTACTGTAATGATTCAGGAGTGTGTTATGTCAGGTTGTTACTGTAATGATTCAGGAGTGTGTTATGTCAGGTTATTACTGTAATGATTCAGGAGTGTGTTATGTCAGGTTGTTACTGTAATGATTCAGGAGTGTGTTATGTCAGGTTGTTACTGTAATGATTCAGGAGTGTGTTATGTCAGGTTGTTACTGTAATGATTCAGGAGTGTGTTATGTCAGGTTGTTACTGTAATGATTCAGGAGTGTGTTATGTCAGGTTATTACTGTAATGATTCAGGAGTGTGTTATGTCAGGTTGTTACTGTAATGATTCAGGAGTGTGTTATGTCAGGTTGTTACTGTAATGATTCAGGAGTGTGTTATGTCAGGTTGTTGCTGTAAACAGCAAGTAATGCAGATGTAGAAGCACGGTGGCTAGGAAAAACTCCCTAGAAAGGCATTAACCTAGGAAGAACCTAGAGAGGAACCAGGGGTGGCCAGTCCTCTTCTGGCTGTGCCGGGTGGAGATTATAACAGAACATGGCCAAGCTGTTCAAACGTTCATAGATGACCAGCAGGGTCAAATAATAATAAGCACAGTGGTTGTAGAGGGTGCAACAGGTCAGCACCTCAGGAGTAAATGTCAGTTGGCTTTTCATAGCCCATCATTCAGAGACATCAGGTGCGGTAGAAAGAGAGTCAAAAACAGCAGGTCTGGGACAAGGTAGCACGTCCTGTGAACAGGTCAGGTGTCCATGGCCACAGGCAGAACATTTTAAACTGGAGCAGCAGCACAGCCAGGTGGACTGGGGACAACAAGGAGTCATCAGGCCAGGTAGTCCTGAGGCATGGTCCTAAGGCTCAGGTCCTCCGGGAGGGAGAGAGAATTAGAGGGATCCTACTTAAATTCACACAGGACACCGGATAAGACAGGAGAAGGACTCCAGATATAACACATTCACCCCAGCACCCTGACACATGTTGAATCACGCTTTAGTCAGAGGTCTATCTCCTCAGGCAAAACCAGACTTCTTGATTATGCATTCGATTTCCTCCCTGACTATAGCTCACCCGTTGTCCCATGATCCTCTCTGTTCTAGATCATATGTTCATAGAAGAATACCTGGAAGAAGATGAGGAACCACCTTTGCTGCTCAGCTCTTGTCCTTCTCACGGTGTGTGTGTGTGTGTGGCTCAGCTCTTGTCCTTCTCACTGTGTGTGTGTGTAATTATTTGTGTCACTGATCTGTGTGTGTATTCCAGGTGTTTGGCCCTGGAGGGACTGTAGCCGTGCAGTGTCGGTGGGGGGAGGGGTGTGTGTGTCTGGAGTGCCCCAGTGGCCAAGAGCCAATCAAGGTAGGACAGAAGATCTAACATAACTCACCTCTCATTACCCTGTCATCCTAACTCACCTCTCATTACCCTGTCATCCTAACTCACCTCTCATTATCCTGTCATCATAACTCACCTTTCATTACCCAGTCATCATAACTCACCTCTCATCATAACTCACCTCTCATTACCCTGTCATCCTAACTCACCTCTCATTACCCTGTCATCCTAACTCACCTCTCATTACCCTGTCATCCTAACTCACCTCTCATTACCCTGTCATCCTAACTCACCTCTCATTACCCTGTCATCCTAACTCACCTCTCATTACCCTGTCATTCTAGCTCACCTCTCATTACCCTGTCATCCTAACTCACCTCTCATTACCCTGTCATCCTAACTCACCTCTCATTACCCTGTCATCCTAACTCACCTCTCATTTTTATTTTATTTATTTCACCTTTATTTAACCAGGTAGGCTAGTTGAGAACAGGTTCTCATTTGCAACTGCGACCTGGCCAAGATAAAGCATAGCAGTGTGAACAGACAACACAGAGTTACACATGGAGTAAACAATTAACAAGTCAATAACACAGTAGAGAAAAAAAGGAGTCTATATACAATGTGTGCAAAAGGCATGAGGAGGTAGGCGAATAATTACAATTTTGCAGATTAACACTGGAGTGATAAATGATCAGATGGTCATGTACAGGTAGAGATATTGGTGTGCAAAAGAGCAGAAAAGTAAATAAATAAAAACTGTGGGGATGAGGTAGGTGAAAATGGGTGGGCTATTTACCAATAGATTATGTACAGCTGCACCCTGTCATCCTAGCTCACCTCTCATTACCCTGTCATCCTAACTCACCTATCATTACCCTGTCATCCTAACTCACCTCTCATTACCCTGTCATCCTAACTCACCTCTCATTACCCTGTCATCCTAAATGTATTTTTATAACTTACTTGTCACTATACAGGCCAAACCCCCCCCACCCTCTCTTCCACTACATTACCACCGTCGATCCCTCTGTCAACAGAGGCCACCTCTACCTCTCCACTTTCTCCTCCTTCTCGCTACATGGAAGTTGTGTTTCTCCCCACTGGGAACAGTTGTCAATTCAACGTCTACTCCACGTTGGTTCAACGTAGTTTCATTGAAATGATGGTGAAACAACTTTTCCTAGTGGGTCTGCTCTTATTTTAGATACGACCAATATGCAGATGTAGGATCTTAATTTGATCACTCTTTTGTTGCTGAGAATTGTCCTCATCTGGAAGAACAGATGAGCTTCGGGATGAACATAAATTCACTGAAAACCTACGTTAACACATGGTTATATTGACAGTATTCCACTTTACATGTGGCGTTCTTTTGTCCCGGTAATAGACTAACCACCGATGAAGCAACATCATGGACGATACGTTAAAATCCTGTTGCTGCAGGATTGTTTTGCCACGACAGCACTGGTCAAATTAAGATCCCACATCTGTACTATGTTTTTGTTAATTTGTTGATACATGCCTAATATATATACAGTTGAAGTTGGAAGTTTACATACACTTAGGTTGGAGTCATTAAAACTACATTTTCAACCACTCCACAAATTTCTTGTTAACAAACTATAGTTTTGGCAAGTTGGTTAGGACATCTCCTTTGTGCCTGACACAAGTAATTTTTCCAACAATTGTTTACAGACAGATTATTTCACTTATAATTCACTGTATCACAATTCCAGTGGGTCAGAAGTTTACATACACTAAGTTGACTGTGCCTTTAAACAGCTTGGAAAATTCCAGAAAATGATGTCATGGCTTTTGAAGCTTCTGATAGGCTAATTGACATAATTTGAGTCAATTGGAGGTGTACCTGTGGATGTATTTCAAGGCCTACATTCAAACTCTGTTCCTCTTTGCTTGACATCATGGGGAAATCAAAGGAAATCAGCCAAGACCTCAGAAAAATAATTGTAGACCTCCACAAGTCTGGTTCATCCTTGGGAGCAATTTCCAATCGCCTGAAGGTACCACGTTCATCTGTACAAACAATAGTATGCAAGTATAAACACCATGGGACCACGCAGCCGTCATACCGCTCAGGAAGGAGACACGTTCTGTCTCCTAGAGATGAACGTACTTTGGTGCGAAAAGTGCAAATCGATCCCAGAACAACAGCAAAGGACCTTGTGAAGATGCTGGAGGAAACAGGTACAAAAGTATCTATATCCACAGTAAAATTAGTCCTTTATCGACATAACCTGAAAGGCCACTCAGCAAGGAAGAAGCCCCTGCTCCAAAACCGCCGTTAAAAAGTCAGACTACCGTTTGCAACTGCACATGGGGACAAATATCTTACTTTTTGGAGAACTGTCCTCTGGTCTGATGAAACAAAAATAGAACTATTTGGCCGTAATGACCATCGTTATGTTTGGAAGAAAAAGAAGGATGCTTGCAAGCCGAAGAACACCATCCCTACTGTATTATTGACTTGTTAATTGTTTACTCCATGTGTAACTCTGTGTTGTCTGTTCACACTGCTATGCTTTATCTTGGCCAGGTCGCAGTTGCAAATGAGAACTTGTTCTCAACTAGCCTACCTGGTTAAATAAAGTTAAAAAATCTCAACCGTGAAGCACGGGGGTGGCAGCATCATGTTGTGGGGGTGTTTTGCTGCAGGAGGGACTGGGTCACTTCACAAAATAGATGGCATCATGAGGGAGGTAAATTATGTGGATGTCTTGAGATGTTGCTTCAATATATCAGTCAGGAAGTTAAAGCTTGGTCGCAAATGGGTCTTCCAAATGGACAATAACCCCAAGAATACTTCCAAAGTTGTGGCAAAATGGCTTAAGGACAACAAAGTCAAGGTATTGGAGTGGCCATCACAAAGCCCTGACCTCAATCCTATGGAACATTTGTGGGCAGAACTGAAAAAGTGTTTTGTGAGCAAGGAGGCCCACAAACCTGACTGAGTTACACCAGCTGTGTCAGGAGAAATGGGCCAAAATTCACCCAACTTATTGTGGGAAGCGTGTTGAAGGCTACCCAAAACATTTGACCCAAGTTAAACAATTTAAAGACAATGCTACCAATTAGTAATTGAGTGTATGTAAACTTCTGACCCACTGGGAATGTGATGAAAGGAATAAAAGCTGAAATAAATAATTCTCTCTACTATTATTCTGACATTTCACATTCTTAAAATAATGTGGTGATCCTAACTGACCTAAAACAGGGAATTTTAACTGACAGGGATTTTAACTAACAGTGATTTTTTACTAGGATTAAATATCAGGAATTGTGAAAGTTTTACATTTATTTGACTACGGTGTATGTAAACTTCCGACATCAACTGTATATATAAAAAATAATCGGTTTCATATGAAAATGTGTACATATGAATCCAAAAAATAGGTAATGTATCTTAGTTCCTGTCCAAAACGGCAGTGTTAGTTATTTTGGAACAACTTATTGAACACAGAACCACATGTGACTGAAGTGTGTAATTACAGTGGTTCATGTACTCTGTTCTGAGATGTGAAGATGTGTTCTCAGGCTTGCTGGCAGGTCGAGGGGCCAGGCGAGGTGATGCGATGCCAATCTTGTCCAGC
>NC_088406.1:16069288-16169288 GCF_034236695.1 Oncorhynchus nerka
GCCCTCCGATTTGACACACTGAACTCTTATCAGAGAAGTAGTTGGTAAACCAGGCGAGGCAATCATTTGAGAAACCAAGGCTGTCGAGTCTGCCGATGAGGATGTGGTGATTGACAGAGTCGAAAGCCTTGGCCAGATCAATGAATACGGCTGCACAGTAATGGCTCTTATCGATGGCGGTTAAGATATCGTTTAGGACCTTGAGCGTGGCTGAGGTGCACCCATGACCAGCTCTGAAACCAGATTGCATAGTGGAGAAGGTACGGTGGGATCCTTTAATGACATACAATCCTGATTTAAGGTTAGATTGGATGACCAAATCCTTATCCCTATCCGGAGGATCAGAATCAAATTTTTCAGATGAGAAAAATCCCAATTCTAACATTTAACCCTATCCTATTGTCAAAATTAGATCATATCACTTTACAAAAACTGGGTCTCGACAGTAACCCTGACTCCTCAGACTCTATTTCAAACCTGGCATCTATTTACAAAGCCTTCCCCCAATATGGGTACCCTAGTTTTAGCTCTTCAATGGTTGCTTAGAAAGTCACACAGCTTTATACGTAAGGGGATACACATGGACATCGCATGTCCTGTTGCTCCACACTGGGAAGCAGAACACAAGGAGGCATCTCATGTCCTGTTGCTCCACACTGGGAAGCAGAACACAAGGAGGCATCTCATGTCCTGTTGCTCCACACTGGGAAGCAGAACACAAGGAGGCATCGCATGTCCTGTTGCTCCACACTGGGAAGCAGAACACGAGGCATCTCATGTCCTGTTGCTCCACACTGGGAAGCAGAACACAAGGAGGCATCGCATGTCCTGTTGCTCCACACTGGGAAGCAGAACACAAGGAGGCATCTCATGTCCTGTTGCTCCACACTGGGAAGCAGAACAGAAGGAGGCATCTCATGTCCTGTTGCTCACACACTGGGAAGCAGAACACAAGGAGGCATCTCATGTCCTGTTGCTCACACACTGGGAAGCAGAACACAAGGAGGGCCCTGAATGAACATACTATTATGTCTCTAAGGACAGAGAGAAATTAAGGTCCTCTGGTACAGACAGTAGCTGTGTCACGACTACACCTCTCACGATCATAGGGCACAAACACATCTCTTCTTTCAGCCCTTTTCATAGACAGTAGTCATGTTAGACTATAAGCCATGTAGACAGTGTGGTGGTGGGAACTAAACGTTGTTGTATTAACTCTGACGCTTGGGAATGACACATTCTAACCCCCTACAGGTCAGAGGGCAGCTCTCTGGAAATACAATGCATTCCAAATCATACAACACACACACACACACACACACACACACACACTCCTAATCTGGTTGGCAGTCTCCACCTCCTTGTCTGGTGCTGCTAGTGTCTGTCTCCACCTGTTTGTCTGGTGTTGCTAGTGTCTCAGTCTCCATTCCCTTGTCTAGTGTTGCTAGTGTCTCAGTCTCCATCTCCTTGTCTAGTGTTGCTAGTGTCTCAGTCTCCACCTCTTTGTCTAGTGTTGCTAGTGTCTCAGTCTCCATCTCCTTGTCTAGTGTTGCTAGTGTCTCAGTCTCCATCTCCTTGTCTAGTGTTGCTAGTGTCTCAGTCTCCATCTCCTTGTCTGGTGTTGCTAGTATCTCAGGCTCCATCTCCTTGTCTAGTGTTGCTAGTGGCTCAGTCTCCATCTCCTTGTCTGTTGTTGCTAGTATCTCAGTCTCCATCTCCTTGTCTAGTGTTGCTAGTGGCTCAGTCTCCATCTCCTTGTCTAGTGTTGCTAGTATCTCAGTCTCCATCTCCTTGTCTGTTGTTGCTAGTATCTCAGGCTCCATCTCCTTATCTGGTGTTGCTAGTGTCTCAGTCTCCATCTCCTTGTCTGTTGTTGCTAGTGTCTCAGTCTCCATCTCCTTGTCTGTTGTTGCTAGTGTCTCAGTCTCCATCTCCTTGTCTGGTGTTGCTAGTATCTCAGGCTCCATCTCCTTATCTGGTGTTGCTAGTGTCTCAGTCTCCATCTCCTTGTCTGGTGTTGCTAGTGTCTCAGTCTCCATCTCCTTGTCTGTTGTTGCTAGTGACTGTTCAGTTCAGTTGAGCGTACTAGTGCTTCACCCGTCTACCGAAAGTTGATGCTGTTGCTATGCAATCTCTTGCTAGCTAGTTAGCATAACACATAACTAGCTAGACATTTTACGACTTCGGGTGTGTTCTTAAAGTTAATCTAGAATGCCAGAATCCAGAGCGTTATCAGATTGTCTGTTCGTAAATTCAGAGCGTTTCACTCTCGGGGCTTACACTGGACGCTCTGGCCGAGGAGGAGGGTTGATCCAAGCGTTCTGACCTCACAACGGCAGTCAAGCACCCAAGCTAACTGGCTAACATTGACTAGCTTGCTAGCTACTTCCATCACAAATGAGAGAACACCTCACTCTGACCATTTTACTCACCCTAGCAGAGCTGGTTAGGATGTTTTCATGTTGTCTAGAGCGTTGGTGACTGTAACTGTGCTGCTGGCAACAATTTAATTACGCTTGTTTTTGCTGACGTTTACTAACACCGGCCATATTCAACGGGTGTTGTGTTCGTAAATTCATCAGTTATTCTGCGCTCTGGCACACTCAGACGAGAGTGCTCTGAAACCGGAGTAGATTGCCAGAATTAACAATGCCGATTGAGAACTCACAACGACTATACCACTTAGCTAAGAATGACGTAAATAATCAAATCAATAAATGCTGGCTAGTTAGTTAGATCGCATATAGTTAATATACGGCCTGGCAAATTCCATTTATTAGTAGCCAACTAACGTTAGGACGGTAACTAGCTAACATACCGGTACAAACTGTAATGCTATGCGGTTCGTAAGGATAGCGTAGCTAACAAATTGTCAGCCAACACAACGTGTAACGTAACTTAAATGTAGATAGATTGATAGAGAAGAAGGAGGGGTGGGTGTTTCTCCATGCTACAGGGCAGCTACGGTTTCACAATACAAGAACTGTGTTCCATTACTCATACTAACCTCACTAACCGTACTATTTGTGATGTAAATTGAGTATGTAGTATGCTTATTGGTCATAGTATGGATATAGTTAGTATGGATATAGTCAGTATGCTTATTGGTCATAGTATGGATATAGTTAGTATGCTTATTGGTCATAGTATGGATATAGTTAGTATGGATATAGTCAGTATGCTTATTGGTCATAGTATGGATATAGTTAGTATGGATATAGTCAGTATGCTTATTGGTCATAGTATGGATATAGTTAGTATGGATATAGTTAGTATGCTTATTGGTCATAGTATAGATATAGTTAGTATGGATATAGTTAGTATGGATATAGTTAGTATGGATATAGTTAGTATGGATATAGTCAGTATGCTTATTGGTCATAGTATGGATATAGTCAGTATGGATATAGTCAGTATGCTTATTGGTCATAGTATGGATATAGTTAGTATGCTTATTGGTCATAGTATGGATATAGTCAGTATGCTTATTGGTCATAGTATGGATATAGTCAGTATGCTTATTGGTCATAGTATGGATATAGTCCGTATGCTTATTGGTCATAGTATGGATATAGTTAGTATGCTTATTGGTCATAGTATGGATATAGTCAGTATGCTTATTGGTCATAGTATGGATATAGTCAGTATGCTTATTGGTCATAGTATGGATATAGTTAGTATGGATATAGTCAGTATGCTTATTGGTCATAGTATGGATATAGTTAGTATGGATATAGTCAGTATGCTTATTGGTCATAGTATGGATATAGTTAGTATGGATATAGTTAGTATGGATATAGTTAGTATGGATATAGTTAGTATGGATATAGTTAGTATGGATATAGTTAGTATGGATATAGTCAGTATGGATATTGGTCATAGTATGGATATAGTCAGTATGGATATAGTTAGTATGGATATAGTTAGTATGGATATAGTTAGTATGCTTATGGATATATGGATATAGTTAGTATGGATATAGTTAGTATGGATATAGTTAGTATGGATATAGTTAGTATGGATATAGTTAGTATGGATATATGGTCAGTATGGATATAGTCAGTATGCTTATTGGTCATAGTATGGATATAGTTAGTATGGATATATGGATATAGTATGGATATAGTTAGTATGGATATAGTTAGTATGGATATAGTTAGTATGGATATAGTTAGTATGGATATAGTTAGTATGGATATAGTTAGTATGGATATAGTTAGTATGGATATAGTCAGTATGGATATAGTCAGTATGGATATAGTTAGTATGGATATAGTTAGTATGGATATAGTTAGTATGGATATAGTTAGTATGGATATAGTTAGTATGGATATATGGATATAGTTAGTATGGATATAGTTAGTATGGATATAGTTAGTATGGATGGATATAGTTAGTATGGATATAGTCAGTATGGATATAGTCAGTGTGGATATAGTTAGTATGGATATAGTTAGTATGGATATAGTTAGTATGGATATAGTTAGTATGGATATAGTTAGTATGGATATAGTTAGTATGGATATAGTTAGTATGGATATAGTTAGTATGGATATAGTTAGTATGGATATAGTTAGTATGGATATAGTTAGTATGGATATAGTTAGTATGGATATAGTTAGTATGGATATAGTTAGTATGGATATAGTTAGTATGGATATAGTTAGTATGGATATAGTTAGTATGGATATAGTTAGTATGGATATAGTTAGTATGGATATAGTCAGTATGGATATAGTTAGTATGGATATAGTTAGTATGGATATAGTTAGTATGGATATAGTCAGTATGGATATAGTTAGTATGGATATAGTTAGTATGGATATAGTCAGTATGGATATAGTTAGTATGGATATAGTTAGTATGGATATAGTTAGTATGGATATAGTTAGTATGGATATAGTTAGTATGGATATAGTTAGTATGGATATAGTTAGTATGGATATAGTTAGTATGGATATAGTTAGTATGGATATAGTTAGTATGGATATAGTCAGTATGGATATAGTTAGTATGGATATAGTCAGTATGGATATAGTTAGTATGGATATAGTTAGTATGGATATAGTTAGTATGGATATAGTTAGTATGGATATAGTTAGTATGCTTATTGGTCATAGTATGGATATAGTTAGTATGGATATAGTTAGTATGGATATAGTTAGTATGGATATAGTTAGTATGGATATAGTCAGTATGGATATAGTTAGTATGGATATAGTCAGTATGGATATAGTTAGTATGGATATAGTTAGTATGGATATAGTTAGTATGGATATAGTTAGTATGGATATAGTCAGTATGGATATAGTTAGTATGCTTATTGGTCATAGTATGGATATAGTTAGTATGGATATAGTTAGTATGGATATAGTTAGTATGGATATAGTTAGTATGGATATAGTTAGTATGGATATAGTTAGTATGGTTATTGGTCATAGTATGGATATAGTTAGTATGGATATAGTTAGTATGGATATAGTTAGTATGCTTATTGGTCATAGTATGGATATAGTTAGTATGGATATAGTTAGTATGGATATAGTTAGTATGCTTATTGGTCATAGTATGGATATAGTTAGTATGGATATAGTTAGTATGGATATAGTTAGTATGGATATAGTTAGTATGGATATAGTCATAGTATGGATATAGTCAGTATGGATATTGTCATAGTATGGATATAGTTAGTATGGATATAGTTAGTATGGATATAGTTAGTATGGATATAGTTAGTATGGATATAGTTAGTATGGATATTGGTCATAGTATGGATATAGTTAGTATGGATATAGTTAGTATGGATATAGTTAGTATGGATATAGTTAGTATGGATTATTGGATATAGTTAGTATGGATATAGTTATTATGGATATAGTTAGTATGGATATAGTTAGTATGGATATAGTCAGTATGGATATAGTTAGTATGGATATAGTTAGTATGGATATAGTTAGTATGGATATAGTTAGTATGGATATAGTTAGTATGGATATAGTTATTATGGATATAGTTAGTATGGATATAGTCAGTATGGATATAGTTAGTATGGATATAGTTAGTATGGATATAGTCAGTATGGATATAGTTAGTATGGATATAGTTAGTATGGATATAGTTAGTATGGATATAGTCAGTATGGATATAGTTAGTATGGATATAGTTAGTATGGATATAGTTAGTATGGATATTGGTCAGTATGGATATAGTTAGTATGGATATAGTCAGTATGGATATAGTTAGTATGGATATTGGTTAGTATGGATATAGTTAGTATGGATATAGTTAGTATGGATATAGTTAGTATGGATATAGTTAGTATGGATATAGTTAGTATGGATATAGTTAGTATGGATATAGTTAGTATGGATATAGTTAGTATGGATATAGTTAGTATGGATATAGTCAGTATGGATATAGTTAGTATGGATATAGTTAGTATGGATATAGTTAGTATGCTTATTGGTCATAGTATGGATATAGTTAGTATGGATATAGTTAGTATGGATATAGTTAGTATGCTTATTGGTCATAGTATGGATATAGTTAGTATGGATATAGTTAGTATGCTTATTGGTCATAGTATGGATATAGTTAGTATGGATATAGTTATGGATATGTTATATGGTTGGTCATAGTATGGATATAGTTAGTATGGATATAGTTAGTATGGATATTGGTTAGTATGGATATAGTATAGCTTATTGGTCATAGTATGTATGTTAGTATGGTCATAGTATATGATATAGTTAGTATGGATATAGTTAGTATGCTTATTGGTCATAGTATGGATATAGTTAGTATGGATATAGTTAGTATGGATATAGTTAGTATGCTTATTGGTCATATAGTCAGTATGGATATAGTTAGTATGGATATAGTTAGTATGCTTATTGGTCATAGTATGGATATAGTTAGTATGGATATAGTCAGTATGCTTATTGGTCATAGTATGGATATAGTTAGTATGGATATAGTTAGTATGGATATAGTCAGTATGCTTATTGGTCATAGTATGGATATAGTTAGTATGGATATAGTCAGTATGCTTATTGGTCATAGTATGGATATAGTTAGTATGGATATAGTTAGTATGCTTATTGGTCGTAGTATAGATATAGTTAGTATGGATATAGTTAGTATGCTTATTGGTCATAGTATAGATATAGTTAGTATGGATATAGTTAGTATGGATATAGTTAGTATGCTTATTGGTCATAGTTTGGATATAGTTAGTATGGATATAGTCAGTATGCTTATTGGTCATATGGATATGTTAGTATATAGTTAGTATGGATATAGTATAGTTAGTATGCTTACTGGTATGGATATAGTTATATGGATATTGTAATGACCATGACTAGATCATAAATAGATGCAATTGTCCAGACAGAGTTAGTATGAGTATGGATATAGTTAGTATGGATATAGTTAGTATGCTTATTGGTCATAGTTTGGATTTATTGAACCAATGCTTACACAGGCTACTGTTTGGGCCGGTTTATTGAACCAACTTTACACAGGCTAATTTGGGCCGACAGATAACCCACAAGCCAATCGTGACCTTCTCTTGTGAAGCCCAGACGTAAGAGAGAGAGAACAAAGGCTGAACCTGGTCTTAACTTCCAATGCCCAACCCCCCTCCACGCCACTCCGCCAACCACCAGGATGCCCGGCATCAGAACATTCCAGGCATTCCCGTGATTGGCAGATAGCAGGTTGATTGACATGTCGGACCCCGCGAACACCGGGTACTGGTCAGTACAACACAACCACCTCCTAGCCTAGCACATAACACACAGCTGTCTGTGCGGGTCGCTACAGTATGGATATAGTTAGTATGCTTACTGGTCATAGTATAGATATAGTTAGTATGCTTACTGGTCATAGTATGGATATAGTTAGTATGGATTAGTCATGGCTTATGGTCATAGTATGGATATAGTTAGTATGGATATAGTTAGTATGCTTATTGGTCATAGTATGGATATAGTTAGTATGCTTATTGGTCGTAGTATAGATATAGTTAGTATGCTTATTGGTCGTAGTATAGATATAGTTAGTATGCTTATTGGTCGTAGTATAGATATAGTTAGTATGCTTATTGGTCGTAGTATGGATATAGTTAGTATGGATATAGTTAGTATGGATATAGTTAGTATGCTTATTGGTCATAGTATAGATATAGTTAGTATGCTTATTGGTCGTAGTATGGATATAGTTAGTATGCTTATTGGTCGTAGTATGGTTAGGGTTAGTATGCTTATTGGTCATAGTATGGATATAGTTAGTATGGATATAGTTAGTATGGATATAGTTAGTATGGATATAGTTAGTATGGATATAGTTAGTATGGATATAGTCAGTATGGATATAGTTAGTATGGATATAGTCAGTATGGATATAGTTAGTATGCTTATTGGTCGTAGTATGGTTAGGGTTAGTATGCTTATTGGTCGTAGTATGGATATAGTTAGTATGCTTATTGGTCGTAGTATGGTTAGGGTTAGTATGCTTATTGGTCATAGTATGGATATAGTTAGTATGGATATAGTTAGTATGGATATAGTTAGTATGGATATAGTTAGTATGGATATAGTCAGTATGGATATAGTTAGTATGGATATAGTCAGTATGGATATAGTTAGTATGGATATAGTCAGTATGAATATAGTTAGTATGCTTATTGGTCATAGTATGGATATAGTTAGTATGGATATAGTTAGTATGGATATAGTTAGTATGGATATAGTTAGTATGGATATAGTTAGTATGGATATAGTCAGTATGAATATAGTTAGTATGCTTATTGGTCATAGTATGGATATAGTTAGTATGGATATAGTTAGTATGGATATAGTTAGTATGGATATAGTCAGTATGGATATAGTTAGTATGGATATAGTCAGTATGGATATAGTCAGTATGGATATAGTTAGTATGGATATAGTTAGTATGGATATAGTTAGTATGGATATAGTCAGTATGGATATAGTCAGTATGGATATAGTTAGTATGGATATAGTTAGTATGGATATAGTTAGTATGGATATAGTTAGTATGGATATAGTTAGTATGGATATAGTTAGTATGGATATAGTTAGTATGCTTATTGGTCATAGTATGGATATAGTTAGTATGCTTATTGGTCGTAGTATGGATATAGTTAGTATGCTTATTGGTCGTAGTATGGATATAGTTAGTATGCTTATTGGTCGTAGTATGGATATAGTTAGTATGCTTACTGGTCATAGTATGGATATAGTTAGTATGGATATAGTCAGTATGCTTATTGGTCATAGTATGGATATAGTTAGTATGGATATAGTTAGTATGCTTATTGGTCATAGTATGGATATAGTTAGTATGGATATAGTTAGTATGCTTATTGGTCGTAGTATAGATATAGTTAGTATGCTTATTGGTCATAGTATAGATATAGTTAGTATGCTTATTGGTCATAGTATAGATATAGTTAGTATGCTTATTGGTCATAGTATAGATATAGTTAGTATGCTTATTGGTCATAGTATAGATATAGTTAGTATGGATATAGTTAGTATGCTTATTGGTCGTAGTATAGATATAGTTAGTATGCTTATTGGTCGTAGTATAGATATAGTTAGTATGCTTATTGGTCATAGTATGGATATAGTTAGTATGGATATAGTTAGTATGCTTATTGGTCATAGTATGGATATAGTTAGTATGCTTATTGGTCGTAGTATAGATATAGTTAGTATGCTTATTGGTCGTAGTATAGATATAGTTAGTATGCTTATTGGTCGTAGTATAGATATAGTTAGTATGCTTATTGGTCGTAGTATGGATATAGTTAGTATGGATATAGTTAGTATGGATATAGTTAGTATGCTTATTGGTCGTAGTATGGATATAGTTAGTATGGATATAGTTAGTATGGATATAGTTAGTATGCTTATTGGTCATAGTATAGATATAGTTAGTATGCTTATTGGTCGTAGTATGGATATAGTTAGTATGCTTATTGGTCGTAGTATGGTTAGGGTTAGTATGCTTATTGGTCATAGTATGGATATAGTTAGTATGCTTATTGGTCATAGTATGGATATAGTTAGTATGCTTATTGGTCGTAGTATGGATATAGTTAGTATGCTTATTGGTCGTTAGTATGGATATAGTTAGTATGCTTATTGGTCGTAGTATGGATATAGTTAGTATGCTTATTGGTCATAGTATGGATATAGTTAGTATGCTTATTGGTCGGATATAGTTAGTATATGGATATAGTTAGTATGCCAAATGGATATAGGTTCCTGGATGTCGTACTAAATTCGCCAAAATACGAAGTATATATGCAGTGGACACTGCAGTGGACACTATTTCCGTGCTTTTAGGGCCTTCAGAAGGGTCTTCAGAAAAAGCTTTCAGATTTGAAGAAAATGGCGAAAAATATGCAGTCAGTCTGACGAGACCGGATCCAAATTCATTGCTTTAACTAATTATGACAAATGTTTAAAAAATGTGGAGCAATGTAATAAAGTAATGACTTTTCAAATAAGTTTTAGCTACACTATCCTTAAGAACTGCATAGCATATACCACCCACCACTGAGACCTGTATGCTCTAGTCGGCTGGCCCTCGCTACATATTCGTCGCCAGACCCACTGGCTCCAGGTCATCTATAAGTCTATGCTAGGTAAAGCTCCACCTTATCTCAGTTCACGATAACAACACCCACCCGTAGCACATGTTCCAGCAGGTATATCTCACGGATCATCCCCAAAGCCCTCATTTGGCCGCTGCCAGTGACTGGAACAATTTGGAAAAATCGCTGAAGTTGGAGACTTTTATTTCCCTCACCAACTTTAAACATCTGCTATCTGAGCAGCTAACCGATTGCTGTACATACATAGTCCATCTGTAAATAGCCCACCCAATCTATCTACCTCATCCCCATACTGTTTTTATTTTATTAACGTTTCTGCTCTTTTGCACACCAGTATCTCTACTTGCACATCGTCATCTGCTCATTTATCACTCCAATGTTAATCTGCTAAATTGTAACTATTCGCTCCTATGGCCTATTTATTGCCTACCTCGTGCCTTTTGCACACACTGTATATAGACTTGATTTTTTTCTACTGTGTCATTGATTTGTTTATTGTGTTATTGACTTGTTTTTATTGTTTACTCCATGTGTAAACCTGTGTTGTCTGTGTCACACTGCTTTGCTTTATCTTGGCCAGGTCGCAGATGCAAATGAGAACTTGTTTTCAACTAGCCTACCTGGTTAAATAAAGGTGAAATATTATTATTATTATTTTTTACAGCAGTATATAACTGGAGGCTGAAAAGATTTGGCATGAGTCCTCAGATCCTCAAAAAGTTCTACAGCTGCACCATTGAGAGCATCCTGACTAGTTGCATCACTGCCTGGTATGATAACTGCTCGGCCTCCGACCGCAAGGCACTACAGAGGGTAGTGCGTAAGGCCCAGTACATCACTGGAGCCAAGCTTCCTGCCATCCAGGATGTCTATACCAGGCGGTGTCAGAGGAAGGCCCTACAAATTGTCAAAGACTCCAGCCACCCTAGTCATTGAATATTTTCTCTGCTACCACCAGATATAGTTAGTATGGATATAGTTAGTATGGATATAGTTAGTATGGATATAGTTAGTATGGATATAGTTAGTATGGATATAGTTAGTATGGATATAGTTAGTATGGATATAGTTAGTATGGATATAGTTAGTATGGATATAGTCAGTATGGATATAGTCAGTATGGATATAGTTAGTATGGATATAGTTAGTATGGATATAGTTAGTATGGATATAGTTAGTATGGATATAGTTAGTATGGATATAGTTAGTATGGATATAGTCAGTATGCTTACTGGTCATAGTATGGATATAGTCAGTATGGATATAGTTAGTATGGATATAGTTAGTATGGATATAGTTAGTATGGATATAGTTAGTATGGATATAGTTAGTATGGATATAGTTAGTATGGATATAGTTAGTATGGATATAGTCAGTATGCTTACTGGTCATAGTATGGATATAGTTAGTATGGATATAGTTAGTATGGATATAGTTAGTATGGATATAGTTAGTATGGATATAGTCAGTATGCTTACTGGTCATAGTATGGATATAGTTAGTATGGATATAGTTAGTATGGATATAGTTAGTATGCTTACTGGTCATAGTATGGATATAGTTAGTATGGATAGTTATATGGATATAGTTAGTATGGATATAGTTAGTATGGATATAGTTAGTATGGATATAGTTAGTATGGATATAGTCAGTATGCTTACTGGTCATAGTATGGATATAGTTAGTATGGATATAGTTAGTATGGATATAGTTAGTATGGATATAGTTAGTATGGATATAGTCAGTATGCTTACTGGTCATAGTATGGATATAGTTAGTATGGATATAGTTAGTATGGATATAGTTAGTATGCTTACTGGTCATAGTATGGATATAGTTAGTATGGATATAGTTAGTATGGATATAGTTAGTATGGATATAGTTAGTATGGATATAGTTAGTATGGATATAGTCAGTATGCTTACTGGTCATAGTATGGATATAGTTAGTATGGATATAGTTAGTATGGATATAGTCAGTATGGATATAGTTAGTATGGATATAGTTAGTATGGATATAGTCAGTATGCTTACTGGTCATAGTATGGATATAGTTAGTATGGATATAGTCAGTATGGATATAGTTATGGATATAGTTAGTATGGATATAGTTAGTATGGATATAGTCAGTATGCTTACTGGTCATAGTATGGATATAGTTAGTATGGATATAGTCAGTATGGATATAGTCAGTATGGATATAGTTAGTATGGATATAGTTAGTATGGATATAGTTAATATGGATATAGTTAGTATGGATATAGTCAGTATGCTTACTGGTCATAGTATGGATATAGTTAGTATGGATATAGTTAGTATGGATATAGTCAGTATGCTTACTGGTCATAGTATGGATATAGTTAGTATGCTTATTGGTCATAGTATGGATATAGTTAGTATGGATATAGTTAGTATGGATATAGTTAGTATGCTTACTGGTCATAGTATGGATATAGTCAGTATGCTTATTGGTCATAGTATGGATATAGTTAGTATGCTTACTGGTCATAGTATGGATATAGTTAGTATGGATATAGTTAGTATGCTTATTGGTCATAGTATGGATATAGTTAGTATGCTTATTGGTCGTAGTATGGATATAGTTGGTATGGATATAGTTAGTATGCTTATTGGTCGTAGTATAGATATAGTTAGTATGCTTATTGGTCGTAGTATAGATATAGTTAGTATGCTTATTGGTCGTAGTATAGATATAGTTAGTATGCTTATTGGTCATAGTATGGATATAGTTAGTATGCTTATTGGTCGTAGTTTGGATATAGTTAGTATACTTATTGGTCATAGTATGGATATAGTTAGTATGGATATAGTTAGTATGCTTATTGGTCGTAGTATAGATATAGTTAGTATGCTTATTGGTCGTAGTATGGATATAGTTAGTATGCTTATTGGTCATAGTATGGATATAGTTAGTATGGATATAGTTAGTATGCTTATTGGTCGTAGTATAGATATAGTTAGTATGCTTATTGGTCGTAGTATAGATATAGTTAGTATGCTTATTGGTCGTAGTATGGATATAGTTAGTATGGATATAGTTAGTATGCTTATTGGTCATAGTATGGATATAGTTAGTATGCTTATTGGTCGTAGTATGGATATAGTTAGTATGGATATAGTTAGTATGCTTATTGGTCGTAGTATAGATATAGTTAGTATGCTTATTGGTCGTAGTATAGATATAGTTAGTATGCTTATTGGTCGTAGTTTGGATATAGTTAGTATGCTTATTGGTCGTAGTATAGATATAGTTAGTATGCTTATTGGTCGTAGTTTGGATATAGTTAGTATACTTATTGGTCATAGTATGGATATAGTTAGTATGGATATAGTTAGTATGGATATAGTTAGTATGGATATAGTTAGTATGGATATAGTTAGTATGGATATAGTTAGTATGGATATAGTTAGTATGCTTATTAGTCGTAGTATGGATATAGTTAGTATGCTTATTGGTCATAGTATGGATATAGTTAGTATGGATATAGTTAGTATGCTTATTGGTCGTAGTATGGATATAGTTAGTATGGATATAGTTAGTATGCTAAAAGTTCCCAGATGTCGTACTAAATTCACCAAAATACAAAGTATATATGCAGTGGACACTATTTCGGTGCTTTTAGGGCCCATAATGCAAATTCTTCTGAAAATGGGCGTGGCTTCACAACGCTTTCAGATTTGAAGAAAATGGCGAAAAATAGTCAGACGACAGTGGATACAAATTCATTGCTTTAACTAATTATGACAAATGTTGAGAAAATGTTTGAGCAATGTAATAAAAGTAATGACTTTTCAAATAAGTTACGTTCCTTTCCTATCTCTCCTATCATCTACTTTTATTTTCCTTTCCTATCTCTCCTATCATCTACTTCTCCTTTCCGTTCCTATCTCTCCTATCATCTACTTCTCCTTTCCGTTCCTATCTCTCCTACCATCCACTTCTCCCCTCGTTTCCTTTCCTCTCCATCATATCACCCACTTCTCCTCCCCTTTCCTATCTCTCCTATCATCTACTTCTCCTCTCTTTTCCTTTCCTCTCCATCATATCATCCACTTCTCCTCCCCTTTCCTATCTCTCCTATCATCTACTTCTCCTCTCTTTTCCTTTCCTCTCCATCATATCATCCACTTCTCCTCTCCTTTCCTATCTCTCCTATCATCCACTTCTCCTCTCCTTTCCTCTCCATCATATCATCCACTTCTCCTCTCCTTTCCTCTCCATCATATCATCCACTTCTCCTCTCCTTTCCTCTCCATCATATCATCCACTTCTCCTCTCCTTTCCTCTCCATCATATCATCCACTTCTCCTCTCCTTTCCTCTCCATCATATCATCCACTTCTCCTCTCCTTTCCTATCTCTCCTATCATCCACTTCTCCTCTCCTTTCCTATCTCTCCTATCATCCACTTCTCCTCTCCTTTCCTCTCCATCATATCATCCACTTCTCCTCTCCTTTCCTATCTCTCCTATCATCCACTTCTCATCTCCTTTCCTATCTCTCCTATCATCCACTTCTCCTCTCCTTTCCTATCTCTCCTATCATCCACTTCTCCTCTCCTTTCCTTTCCTCTCCATCATATCATCCACTTCTCCTCTCCTTTCCTATCGCTCCTATCATCCACTTCTCCTCTCCTTTCCTATCTCTCCTATCATCCACTTCTCCTCTCCTTTCCTATCTCTCCTATCATCCACTTCTCCTCTCCTTTCCTCTCCATCATATCATCCACTTCTCCTCTCCTTTCCTCTCCATCATATCATCCACTTCTCCTCTCCTTTCCTCTCCATCATACCATCCACTTCTCCTCTCCTTTCCTATCTCTCCTATCATCCACTTCTCCTCTCCTTTCCTATCTCTCCTATCATCCACTTCTCCTTTCCTTCCTCTCCATCATATCATCCACGTCTCCTTTCCTATCTCTCCTATCATCCACTTCTCCTCTCCTTTCCTATCTCTCCTATCATCCACTTCTCCTCTCCTTTCCTATCTCTCCTATCATCCACTTCTCCTCTCCTTTCCTTTCCTCTCCATCATATCATCCACTTCTCCTCCCCTTTCCTATCTCTCCTATCATCTACCTCTCCTCTCTTTTCCTTTCCTCTCCATCATATCATCCACTTCTCCTCTCCGTTCCTATCTCTCCTATCGTCCTTCTCCTCTCCTTTCCTATCTCTCCTATCATCCACTGCTCATCTCCTTTCCTATCTCTCATATCATCCACTTCTCCTCTCCTTTCCTCTCCATCATATCATCCACTTCTCCTCTCCTTTCGTCTCCATCATATCATCCACTTCTCCTCTCCTTTCCTCCATCATATCATCCACTTCTCCTCTCCTTTCCTCTCCATCATATCATCCACTTCTCCTCTCCTTTCCTCTCCATCATATCATCCACTTCTCCTCTCCTTTCCTCTCCATCATATCATCCACTTCTCCTCTCCTTTCCTCTCCATCATCCCACTTCTCCTCTCCTTTCCTATCTTTCCTATCATCCACTTCTCTTTTCCTTTCCTCTCCCTATCATCCACTTCTCCTCTCCTTTCCTATCTCTCCTATCATCCACTTCTCCTCTCATTTCCTATCTCTCCTATCATCTCTTCCATATCATCCACGTCTCCTCTCCTTTCCTATCTCTCCTATCATCCACTTCTCATCTCCTTTCCTATCTCTCCTATCATCCACTTCTCCTCTCCTTTCCTATCTCTCCTATCATCCACTTCTCCTCTCCTTTCCTTTCCTCTCCATCATATCATCCACTTCTCCTCCCCTTTCCTATCTCTCCTATCATCTACTTCTCCTCTCTCCTTTCCTCTCCATCATATCATCCACTTCTCCTCTCTTTCCTATCTCTCCTATCATCCACTTCTCATCTCCTTTCCTATCTCTCCTATCATCCACTTCTCTCCTTTCCTATCTCTCCTATCATCCACTTCTCCTCTCCTTTCCTTTCTCTCCATCATATCATCCACTTCTCCTCTCCTTTCCTATCTCTCCTATCATCCACTTCTCTTCTCCTTTCCTATTCTCCTATCAACCACTCTCCTCTCATCCACTTCTCCTCTCCTTTCCTATCCATCATATCATCCACTTCTCCTCTCCTTTCCTCTCTCCATCATATCATCCACTTCTCCTCTCCTTTCCTCTCTCATCCTATCATCCACTTCTCCTCTCCTTTCCTCTCTCCTATCATCCACTTCTCCTCTCCTTTCCTTCTCTCTCATCCACTTCTCCTTTCCTTCCTCTCTCTCCTATCATCCACTTCTCCTCTCCTTTCCTTCTCCTCTCCTTTCCTATCTCATCCACTTCTCTCCTTTCCTATCTCTCCTATCATCCACTTCTCCTCTCCTTTCCTTTCCTCTCCATCATATCATCCACTTCTCCTCCCCTTTCCTATCTCTCCTATCATCTACCTCTCCTCTCTTTTCCTTTCCTCTCCATCATATCATCCACTTCTCCTCTCCGTTCCTATCTCTCCTATCGTCCTTCTCCTCTCCTTTCCTATCTCTCCTATCATCATGCTCATCTCCTTTCTCTCTCTATCATCCACTTCTCCTCTCCTTTCCTCTCCATCATATCATCCACTTCTCCTCTCCTTTCGTCTCCATCATATCATCCACTTCTCCTCTCCTTTCCTCCATCATATCATCCACTTCTCCTCTCCTTTCCTCTCCATCATATCATCCACTTCTCCTCTCCTTTCCTCTCCATCATATCATCCACTTCTCCTCTCCTTTCCTCTCCATCATATCATCCACTTCTCCTCTCCTTTCCTCTCCATCATATCATCCACCTCTCCTTTCCTTTCCTATCTTTCCTATCATCTACTTTTCTTTTCCGTTCCTATCTCTCCTATCATCCACTTCTCCTCTCCTTTCCTATCTCTCCTATCATCCACTTCTCCTCTCATTTCCTATCTCTCCTATCATCCACTTCTCCTTTCCTTTCCTCTCCATCATATCATCCACGTCTCCTCTCCTTTCCTATCTCTCCTATCATCCACTTCTCATCTCCTTTCCTATCTCTCCTATCATCCACTTCTCCTCTCCTTTCCTATCTCTCCTATCATCCACTTCTCCTCTCCTTTCCTTTCCTCTCCATCATATCATCCACTTCTCCTCCCCTTTCCTATCTCTCCTATCATCTACTTCTCCTCTCTTTTCCTTTCCTCTCCATCATATCATCCACTTCTCCTCTCTGTTCCTATCTCTCCTATCATCCACTTCTCATCTCCTTTCCTATCTCTCCTATCATCCACTTCTCTCCTTTCCTATCTCTCCTATCATCCACTTTTCCTCTCCTTTCCTTTCCTCTCCATCATATCATCCACTTCTCCTCTCCTTTCCTATCGCTCCTATCATCCACTTCTCTTCTCCTTTCCTATCTCTCCTATCAACCACTTCTCCTCTCCTTTCCTATCTCTCCTATCATCCACTTCTCCTCTCCTTTCCTCTCCATCATATCATCCACTTCTCCTCTCCTTTCCTCTCCATCATATCATCCACTTCTCCTCTCCTTTCCTCTCCATCATACCATCCACTTCTCCTCTCCTTTCCTATCTCTCCTATCATCCACTTCTCCTCTCCTTTCCTATCTCTCCTATCATCCACTTCTCCTTTCCTTTCCTCCATCCACTTCTCCTCCTTTCCTATCTCATCCTATCATCATCCACTCCTTTCCTCTCCTCTCCTCCTTTCCTCTCCTTTCCTATCTCTCCTATCATCCACTTCTCCTCTCCTTTCCTTTCCTCTCCATCTATCATCCACTTCTCCTCCCCTTTCCTATCTCTCCTATCATCTACTTCTCCTCTCTTTTTCCTTTCCTCTCCATCATATCATCCACTTCTCCTCTCCGTTCCTATCTCTCCTATCGTCCTTCTCCTCTCCTTTCCTATCTCTCCTATCATCCACTTCTCCTCTCATTTCCTATCTCTCCTATCATCCACTTCTCCTTTCCTTTCCTCTCCATCATATCATCCACTTCTCCTCTCCTTTCCTATCTCTCCTATCATCCACTTCTCATCTCCACTTCTCCTCCCCTATCTCTCCTATCATCCACTTCTCCTCTCCTTTCCTCTCCTTCATCCTATCTCCTCCCTTTCCTCTCCATCATATCATCCACTTCTCCTCTCCTCTCCTCTTCATCCACGTCTCCTCTCTCTCTATCATCCACTTCTCATCTCCTTTCCTATCTCTCCTATCATCCACTTCTCCTCTCCTTTCCTATCTCTCCTATCATCCACTTCTCCTCTCCTTTCCTTTCCTCTCCATCATATCATCCACTTCTCCTCTCCTTTCCTATCTCTCCTATCATCCACTTCTCCTCTCCTTTCCTATCTCTCCTATCATCCACTTCTCCTCTCTCTTTCCTATCTCTCCTATCATCCACTTCTCCTCTTTCCTCTCCATCATATCATCCTCATCTCTCCTATCATCCACTTCTCCTCTCCTTTCCTATCATCATCCACTTCTCCTCTCCTTTCCTATCTCTCCTATCATCCACTTCTCCTCTCCTTTCCTATCTCTCCATCATATCATCCACTTCTCCTCTCCTCCTTCATCCACTTCTCTCCTTTCCTATCTCCTATCATCCACTTCTCCTCTCCTTTCCTATCTCTCCTATCATCCACTTCTCCTCTCTCCATCCATCTTCTCCTTCCTCTCCATCATATCATCCACTTCTCCTCTCCTTTCCTATCTCTCCTATCATCCACTTCTCCTCTCCTTTCCTATCTCTCCTATCATCCACTTCTCCTCTCCTTTCCTCTCCATCATATCATCCACTTCTCCTCTCCTTTCCTATCTCTCCTATCATCCACTTCTCCTCTCCTTTCCTATCTCTCCTATCATCCACTTCTCCTCTCCTTTCCTCTCCATCATATCATCCACTTCTCCTCTCCTTTCCTCTCCATCATATCATCCACTTCTCTCTCCTTTCCTCTCCATCATATCATCCACTTCTCCTCTCCTTTCCTCTCCATCATATCATCCACTTCTCCTCTCCTTTCCTCTCCATCATATCATCCATTCTCCTCTCCTTTCCTCTCCATCATCATCCACTTCTCCTCTCCTTTCCTATCTCTCCTATCATCCACTTCTCCTCTCCTTTCCTATCGCTCCTATCATCCACTTCTCCTCTCCTTTCCTATCTCTCCTATCATCCACTTCTCCTCTCCTTTCCTATCTCTCCTATCATCCACTTCTCCTCTCCTTTCCTCTCCATCATATCATCCACTTCTCCTCTCCTTTCCTCTCCATCATACCATCCACTTCTCCTCTCCTTTCCTATCTCTCCTATCATCCACTTCTCCTCTCCTTTCCTATCTCTGCTATCATCCACTTCTCCTCTCCTTTCCTCTCCATCATATCATCCACTTCTCCTCTCCTTTCCTATCTCTCCTATCATCCACTTCTCCTCTCCTTTCCTATCTCTCCTACCATCCACTTATCCTCTCCTTTCCTATCTCTCCTATCATCCACTTCTCCTCTCCTATCATATCTCTCCTATCATCCACTTCTCCTTTCCTCTCCTTTCCTATCTCTCCTATCCTCTACTTCTCTTTTCCTTTCCTCTCCCTCCTACCATCCACTTCTCCTTTCCTTCCCTATCTCTCCTATCATCCACTTCTCCTTTCCTTTCCTATCTCTCCCTCCTACCATCCACTTCTCCTTTCCTATCTCTCCTATCCTCCACTTCTCCTTTCCTTTCCTCTCCCATCATATCATCCACTTCTCCTCTCCTCTCTCCCCTCCCTGCTCTCCATCCCTCGGTGTCAGTGTGTTGCTGTGTGTTTGGACATATTCCAGGTCTCAGGTCTTTAGGGTTTACTGTTGCGTGCAGCATTGAGGGCAGCTGCTGCAGTGGTGCAGAGACAGACAGAAAGAGAGAGACTGAGAGAGAGCGAGATGGGGGGGTAAAGAGAGAAGGATGGTGTCAAGTGATGGGTAATAGTGAAAATGAAAAGGAACTATGAAAGATGAAGAGGGGAGAGCGAAGAGCAATATTTGTTGATAGAGGGAATGAGGCAACAGAGGTTAGAACTCATCTAATTAACATCCCTCCTGTTCATCCATCTCTCTCTCTCTCTCTCTCTCCCTACTCTCTCTCTCTCTCTCCTTCTCTCTCCTTCTCTCTCTCTCTCTCCTTCTCTCTCCTCTATCTCTCTCTCTCTCCTCTCTCTCTCTCTCTGTATATATATGCTTACATAACAGTGCTGTCTGACAGTGGGCTAGTCCTGAGTGGGCTGAAGAGAAATCCCTTACACCAGCACTTTACCCATTCGTGTGTGTGTGTGTGTGTGTGAGACACCTTTTCCTACGTCAGTTCTCTTTTAACTCCACTCAAGGGGAACACTCATTTGAGAACATGGGGTTGTACAAGCTCTACAGAATACGTATCTGCTAGCATTAGCTGGCTGTGATACATATCTGCTAGCATTAGCTGGCTGTGATACATATCTGCTAGCATTAGCTGGCTGTGGAAGCACACAGAGATAGGTCAACTCAGGCTGCTGCTGAGATATTGTTGTCCATGGAGACCAACACACACACTCTAGCAAACACCAAGTGTTGAATGGAGCGTGTAGCAGAGTGAGCTATTCTAGTGCCCCCATCTGATCACCTCTGGTGCTATGGTGGGTTGGTGCCGGTTGCTACAGAGACATCTATTCTCTGTTGGTTGCTCTCATACATGGCCCATACCTTTATGAGAGAGAGAGAGAGAGAGAGAGATCATGAAGAGTGTGAGAGAGAGAGAGAGAGATCATGAAGAGTGTGAGAGAGAGAGAGATCATGAAGAGTGTGAGAGAGAGAGATCATGAAGAGTGTGAGAGAGAGAGAGATCATGAAGAGTGTGAGAGAGAGAGATCATGAAGAGTGTGTGAGAGAGAGAGATCATGAAGAGTGTGTGAGAGAGAGATCATGAAGAGTGTGAGAGAGAGATCATGAAGAGTGTGAGAGTGAGAGAGAGATCATGAAGAGTGTGAGAGAGAGAGATCATGAAGAGTGTGTGAGAGAGAGAGAGATCATGAAGAGTGTGTGAGAGAGAGAGAGAATTCACAAAATGGGACAAGCACCAAATTGAAACACTGCATGCAGGATTCTGCAAAAATATTGTCTGTGTAAAACACCAAACAATGCATGCAGAGTAGAATTAGGCCGATACCTGCTAATGATCAAAATACAGAAAAGAGGCTTAAATTCTACAACCACATTAACTGAAGCGATTCCGAAACCTTCCATAACAAAGCCATCACCCATAGAGAGATGAACCTGGAGAAGAGTCCCCTAAGCAAGCTGGTCCTGGGGCTCTGTTCACAAACACAAACAGACCCCACAGAGCCCCAGGACAGCAACGCAATTAGACCCAATCAAATCATGAGAAAACAAAAAGATTATTACTTGACACATTGGAAAGAATTAAGAAAAAACAGCGCAAAACTAGAATGCTATTTGGCCCTAAACAGAGAGTACACAGTGGCTGAATACCTGACTACCGTGACTGACCCTAAACAGAGAGAACACAGTGACAGAATACCTGACCACTGTGACTGACCCTAAACAGAGAGTACACAGTGACAGAATACCTGATTACCGTGACTGACCCTAAACAGAGAGTACACAGTGGCTGAATACCTGACTACTGTGACTGACCCTAAACAGAGAGAACACAGTGACAGAATACCTGACCACTGTGACTGAGCCTAAACAGAGAGAACACAGTGGCTGAATACCTGACTACTGTGACTGACCCTAAACAGAGAGAACACAGTGGCTGAATACCTGACTACTGTGACTGACCCTAAACAGAGAGAACACAGTGACAGAATACCTGACCACTGTGACTGACCCTAAACAGAGAGTACACAGTGACAGAATACCTGACCACTGTGACTGACCCTAAACAGAGAGTACACAGTGACAGAATACCTGATTACTGTGACTGACCCTAAACAGAGAGAACACAGTGACAGAATACCTGACTACCGTGACTGACCCTAAACAGAGAGTACACTGTGGCTGAATACCTGACTACTGTGACTGACCCTAAACAGAGAGTACACAGTGACAGAATACCTGACTACTGTGACTGACCCTAAACAGAGAGAACACAGTGACAGAATACCTGATTACCGTGACTGACCCTAAACAGAGAGTACACAGTGGCTGAATACCTGACTACTGTGACTGACCCTAAACAGAGAGAACACAGTGACAGAATATCTGACCACTGTGACTGACCCTAAACAGAGAGTACACAGTGACAGAATACCTGATTACCGTGACTGACCCTAAACAGAGAGTACACAGTGGCTGAATACCTGACTACTGTGACTGACCCTAAACAGAGAGAACACAGTGACAGAATACCTGACCACTGTGACTGAGCCTAAACAGAGAGAACACAGTGGCTGAATACCTGACTACTGTGACTGACCCTAAACAGAGAGAACACAGTGGCTGAATACCTGACTACTGTGACTGACCCTAAACAGAGAGAACACAGTGACAGAATACCTGACCACTGTGACTGACCCTAAACAGAGAGTACACAGTGACAGAATACCTGACCACTGTGACTGACCCTAAACAGAGAGTACACAGTGACAGAATACCTGATTACCGTGACTGACCCTAAACAGAGAGTACACAGTGACAGAATACCTGATTACTGTGACTGACCCTAAACAGAGAGAACACAGTGACAGAATACCTGACTACCGTGACTGACCCTAAACAGAGAGTACACTGTGGCTGAATACCTGACTACTGTGACTGACCCTAAACAGAGAGTACACAGTGACAGAATACCTGACTACCGTGACTGACCCTAAACAGAGAGTACACAGTGACAGAATACCTGACTACCGTGACTGACCCTAAACAGAGAGTACACAGTGACAGAATACCTGACTACCGTGACTGACCCTAAACAGAGAGTACACAGTGGCTGAATACCTGACTACTGTGACTGACCCTAAACAGAGAGTACACAGTGGCAGAATATCTGACCACTGTGACTGACCCAAACTTAAGGAAGCTTAGTGAGCATAGCCTTGCTATTGAGAAAGTTGGCAGACCTGGCTCTCGAGAGAAGACATGCTATGTGCACACTGATCACAAAATGAGGTGGAAACTGAGCTGCACTTCCTAACCTCCTGCCCAATGTATGACCATATTAGAGACACATATTTCCCTCAGATTACACAGATCCACAAAGAATTTGAAAACAAACCCAATTTTGATAAACTCCCATATCTACTGGGTGAAATACCACAGTGTGATGTCATAGCAGCAAGATTTGCGACCTGTTGCCACAAGAAAAGGGCAACCAGTGAAGAACAAACACTGTTGTAGGTACAACCCATAATTATGTTTATTTATTTTCCCTTTTGTTCTTTAACCATTTGGACATCGTTACAACACTGTAAAAATACATAATATGACATTTGAAATGTCTTTATTCTTTTGGAACTTCTGTAAGTGTGATGTTTACTGTTTTTTTTATTGTTTATTTCACTTTTGTTTATTGCTTTGGCAATATTAACATATGGTTCCCATGCCAATGTAGCCCTTAAATTGAAATTAAATTAGAGAGAGAGAATTTCAGAACTCCCGAACAGAACGGGAGATTTAGCAAGTTTACTCATCTCTGTCGGTGTGCAACAGCCCTACAGTTTTTTCACACTGAAGTGTCACTCAAACACATACATCACACTGAAGTGTCACTCAAACACATACATCACACTGAAGTGTCACTCAAACACATACATCACACTGAAGTGTCACTCAAACACATACATCACACTGAAGTGTCACTCAAACACATACATCACACCTATTCAAATAGACAAAGACCGTCTTCATGATTTCCTTTGCCTCCTCTTTAATGAGTTGAAAAGTAATTTTGGTTCAAATCCCTGTGGAATGTTTCCTTATTTCTAAACCCAGTTCAGTCCCTGTCTGGTTCTCCGGGCGGTTACTTAAAAATGGCCTGTCTTTTTCTCTGGGTAGTAATGTTGAATATTTCTCTCCCTCCGTCTCTCTTTCTTTCTCTCTTTCTCCCTCACTCCCTCTGCGTACCCCCCCCTCTCTCTCTCTCGCTCCCTCTCGCTCCCTCTCTCTCTGTAGGTAACGCTTGTCCCTACATCGTAGACGATCCTAATGAAGACACCATCAGTGTTCTAGTACGCCTCATCACAGAGAAGAAAGGTACGAGTTCATTTCTGATGACGTCACTGTTTCTGATGATGTCACTGTTTCTGATGATGTCATAGGCCTGAGCGTAAAGCAACCCCTAGCCTTTACCCCTTCTGTGTTGGTGATCTGAAAGTGAAAATGATGGGTGTGGGCTCTCCTATGCCCATTACAAGGCCAGGTTTAGGCATATTGCCTAGTCTGTTCAGATCTGCAAACACAGAGAGACGTCTCTGCTAATAGGTTTGTGGGTTTTGAAACCACTAACTTCATCAATACGAGATAATAGCCAATTGAGTTTGAGCGCGGTCATCACACTGATCTGATTTCATCCACTGTCAATAATATCTTCCCTAAAGAATCTCTCTCTGTGTGTGTGTGTGTGTGTGTGTGTGTGTGTGGGTGGTGGGTGGGTGCGTGCAATCACTCCTACAGTTATGTATGTAGTAATTCTAGGCAGTATTTGCTGAAGTGCTGTATGTGTTGTAGAGAATGCTGCTGCCCTGGAGGAGCTGCTACTGGAGTACGAGAGTAAACAGATGGCCATCAGCAAAGCCTCCTCAATCAAGTGAGAACCCTATATATAATACATGCATAGACATACCTACCTTAAACAGTGTTCTGCTTAGTCCTATTGGGTGAGAGCAATGCCTGTACTCAGAGCCTTCACAAAGTATTCATACCCCTTGACTTATTCTACGTTGTGTTACAGCCTGAATTCAAAATGGATGACATGTATTTATTGCTCACCCATCTACACACAATACACAATAATGACTAAGTGAAAATATGTTTTTAGATTTTTTGCAAATTTATTGAAAATTAAATACAGACGTATCTCATTGACATAAGTATTCACACCCCTGAGTCAATACTTTGTAGAAGCACCTTTGGCAGTAAATACAACTGTGAGTCTTTCTGGATAAGTCTCTAAGAGATTTCCACGCCTGGATTGTGTAACATTAGGCAATTTTTATTTTCTAAATATGTCAAGTTCTGTCAAAATGGCTGTTGGTCAATGTTAGACAGTCATTTTCAGGTGTTGCCATAGATTATCAAGCATATTTAAGACAAAACTGTAACTCTGCCACTCCGGAACATTCACTGTCTTCTTGGTAAGGGTATAGAACACAGGGTATAGAACACAGGTTACATGACAGGGTACAGAACACAGGTTACATGACAGGGTACAGAACACAGGTTACAGGACAGGGTATAGAACACAGGTTACAGGACAAGGTAAAGAACACAGGTTACAGGACAGGTATAGAGAACAGATTACAGGACAGGGTATTCAGGTTACAGGACAGGGTATAGAACACAGGTTACAGGACTGGGTATAGAGAACAGGTTACAGGACAGGGTATAGTGAACAGGTTACAGGACAGGGTATAGAACACAGGTTACAGGACAGGGTATAGAACACAGTGTATAGAACACAGGTTACAGGACAGGGTATAGAGAACAGGTTACAGGACAGGGTATAGAACACAGTGTATAGAACACAGGTTACAGGACAGTTACAGAACACAGGTTACATGACAGGGTACAGAACACAGGTTACATGACAGGGTTTTTGAACACAGGTTACAGGACAGGGTATAGAACACAGGTTACAGGACAAGGTAAAGAACACAGGTTACAGGACTGGGTATAGAGAACAGGTTACAGGACAGGGTATAGTGAACAGGTTACAGGACAGGGTATAGAACACAGGTTACAGGACAGGGTATAGAACACAGGGTATAGAACACAGGTTACAGGACAGGGTATAGAACACAGGTTACAGGACAGGGTATAGAACACAGGTTACAGGACAGGGTATAGAACACAGGTTACAGGACAGGGTATAGAACACAGGTTACAGGACAGGGTATAGAACACAGGTTACAGGACAGGGTATAGAACACAGGTTACAGAACAGGGTACAGAACACAGGTTATTCAGGACAGGGTATAGAACACAGGTTACAGGACAGGGTTTGAGAACAGGTTACAGGACAGGGTATATAACACAGGTTACAGGACAGGGTATAGAGAACAGGTTACAGGACAGGGTATAGAAACAGGTTACAGGACAGGATACAGAACACAGGTTACAGGACAGGGTACAGAACACAGGTTACATGACAGGGTACAGAACACAGGTTACAGGACAGGGGAAAGAACACAGGTTACAGGACAGGGTATAGAGAACAGGTTACAGGACAGGGTATATAACACAGGTTACAGGACAGGGTATAGAGAACAGGTTACAGGACAGGGTATAGAACACAGGTTACAGGACAGGGTATAGAGAACAGGTTACAGGACAGGATACAGAACACAGGTTACAGGACAGGGTACAGAACACAGGTTACATGACAGGGTACAGAACACAGGTTACATGACAGGGTACAGAACACAGGTTACAGGACAGGGTATAGAACACAGGTTACAGGACAAGGTAAAGAACACAGGTTACAGGACAGGGTATAGAAACAGATTACAGGACAGGGTATATCAGGTTACAGGACAGGGTATAGAACACAGGTTACAGGACTGGGTATAGAGAACAGGTTACAGGACAGGGTATAGTGAACAGGTTACAGGACAGGGTATAGAACACAGGTTACAGGACAGGGTATAGAACACAGTGTATAGAACACAGGTTACAGGACAGGGTATAGAGAACAGGTTACAGGACAGGGTATAGAACACAGTGTATAGAACACAGGTTACAGGACAGTGTACAGAACACAGGTTACATGACAGGGTACAGAACACAGGTTACATGACAGGGTACAGAACACAGGTTACAGGACAGGGTATAGAACACAGGTTACAGGACAAGGTAAAGAACACAGGTTACAGGACAGGGTATAGAGAACAGATTACAGGACAGGGTATAGCGAACAGGTTACAGGACAGGGTATAGAACACAGGTTACAGGACTGGGTATAGAGAACAGGTTACAGGACAGGGTATAGTGAACAGGTTACAGGACAGGGTATAGAACACAGGTTACAGGACAGGGTATAGAACACAGGGTATAGAACACAGGTTACAGGACAGGGTATAGAACACAGGTTACAGGACAGGGTATAGAACACAGGTTACAGGACAGGGTATAGAACACAGGTTACAGGACAGGGTATAGAACACAGGTTACAGGACAGGGTATAGAACACAGGTTACAGGACAGGGTATAGAACACAGGTTACAGAACAGGGTACAGAACACAGGTTACAGGACAGGGTATAGAACACAGGTTACAGGACAGGGTATAGAGAACAGGTTACAGGACAGGGTATATAACACAGGTTACAGGACAGGGTATAGAGAACAGGTTACAGGACAGGGTATAGAGAACAGGTTACAGGACAGGATACAGAACACAGGTTACAGGACAGGGTACAGAACACAGGTTACATGACAGGGTACAGAACACAGGTTACAGGACAGGGGAAAGAACACAGGTTACAGGACAGGGTATAGAGAACAGGTTACAGGACAGGGTATATAACACAGGTTACAGGACAGGGTATAGAGAACAGGTTACAGGACAGGGTATAGAACACAGGTTACAGGACAGGGTATAGAGAACAGGTTACAGGACAGGATACAGAACACAGGTTACAGGACAGGGTACAGAACACAGGTTACATGACAGGGTACAGAACACAGGTTACAGGACAGGGTATAGAACACAGGTTACAGGACAAGGTAAAGAACACAGGTTACAGGACAGGGTATAGAGAACAGATTACAGGACAGGGTATAGCGAACAGGTTACAGGACAGGGTATAGAACACAGGTTACAGGACAGGGTATAGAGAACAGGTTACAGGACAGGATACAGAACACAGGTTACAGGACAGGGTACAGAACACAGGTTACATGACAGGGTACAGAACACAGGTTACATGACAGGGTACAGAACACAGGTTACAGGACAAGGTAAAGAACACAGGTTACAGGACAGGGTATAGAGAACAGATTACAGGACAGGGTATAGCGAACAGGTTACAGGACAGGGTATAGAACACAGGTTACAGGACTGGGTATAGAGAACAGGTTACAGGACAGGGTATAGTGAACAGGTTACAGGACAGGGTATAGAACACAGGTTACAGGACAGGGTATAGAACACAGGGTATAGAACACAGGTTACAGGACAGGGTATAGAACACAGGTTACAGGACAGGGTATAGAACACAGGTTACAGGACAGGGTATAGAACACAGGTTACAGGACAGGGTATAGAACACAGGTTACAGGACAGGGTATAGAACACAGGTTACAGGACAGGGTATAGAACACAGGTTACAGAACAGGGTACAGAACACAGGTTACAGGACAGGGTATAGAACACAGGTTACAGGACAGGGTATAGAGAACAGGTTACAGGACAGGGTATATAACACAGGTTACAGGACAGGGTATAGAGAACAGGTTACAGGACAGGGTATAGAGAACAGGTTACAGGACAGGATACAGAACACAGGTTACAGGACAGGGTACAGAACACAGGTTACATGACAGGGTACAGAACACAGGTTACAGGACAGGGGAAAGAACACAGGTTACAGGACAGGGTATAGAGAACAGGTTACAGGACAGGGTATATAACACAGGTTACAGGACAGGGTATAGAGAACAGGTTACAGGACAGGGTATAGAACACAGGTTACAGGACAGGGTATAGAGAACAGGTTACAGGACAGGATACAGAACACAGGTTACAGGACAGGGTACAGAACACAGGTTACATGACAGGGTACAGAACACAGGTTACATGACAGGGTACAGAACACAGGTTACAGGACAGGGTATAGAACACAGGTTACAGGACAAGGTAAAGAACACAGGTTACAGGACTGGGTATAGAGAACAGGTTACAGGACAGGGTATAGCGAACAGGTTACAGGACAGGGTATAGAACACAGGTTACAGGACAGGGTATAGAACACAGTGTATAGAACACAGGTTACAGGACAGGGTATAGAGAACAGGTTACAGGACAGGGTATAGAACACAGTGTATAGAACACAGGTTACAGGACAGTGTATAGAACACAGGTTACAGGACAGGGTATATAACACAGATTACAGGACAGGGTATAGAACACAGGTTACAGGACAGGGTATAGAACACAGGTTACAGAACAGGGTACAGAACACAGGTTACAGGACAGGGTATGGAATACAGGGTATAGAACACAGGTTACAGGACAGGGTATAGAGAACAGGTTACAGGATAGGGTATATAACACAGGTTACAGGACAGGGTATAGAGAACAGGTTACAGGACAGGGTATAGAACACAGGTTACAGGACAGGGTATAGAGAACAGGTTACATGACAGGGTACAGAACACAGGTTACAGGACAGGGGAAAGAACACAGGTTACAGGACAGGGTATAGAACACAGGTTACAGGACAGGGTAAAGAACACAGGTTACAGGACAGGGTATAGAGAACAGGTTACAGGACAGGGTATAGAGAACAGGTTACAGGACAGGGTATAGAACACAGGGTATAGGACAGGGTATAGAACACAGGTTACAGGACAGGGTATAGAACACAGGGTATAGAACAGGGTATGGAACACAGGGTATAGAACACAGGTTACAGGACATGGTATAGAACACAGGTTACAGGACAGGGTATAAAACACAGGGTATAGAACACAGGTTATTGTATAGGGTATAGAACACAGGTTACAGGACAGTGTATAGAACACAGGTTACAGGACAGGGTATAGAACACAGGTTACAGGACAGGGTATAGAACACAGGTTACAGGACAGGGTATATACAACAGGTTACAGGACAGGGTATAGAACACAGGTTACAGGACAGGGTATAGAACACAGGTTACAGGACAGGGTAAAGAACACAGGTTACAGGACAGGGTATAGAGAACAGGTTACAGGACAGGGTATAGAACACAGGGTATAGGACAGGGTATAGAACACAGGTTACAGGACAGGGTATAGAACAGGGTATGGAACACAGGGTATAGAACACAGGTTACAGGACATGGTATAGAACACAGGTTACAGGACAGGGTATAAAACACAGGGTATAGAACACAGGTTATTGTATAGGGTATAGAACACAGGTTACAGGACAGTGTATAGAACACAGGTTACAGGACAGGGTATAGAACACAGGTTACAGGACAGGGTATAGAACACAGGTTACAGGACAGGGTATAGAACACAGGTTACAGGACAGGGTATAGAACACAGGTTACAGAACAGGGTACAGAACACAGGTTACAGGACAGGGTATAGAGAACAGGTTACAGGACAGGGTATAGAACACAGGGTATAGGACAGGGTATAGAACACAGGTTACAGGACAGGGTATAGAACACAGGGTATAGAACAGGGTATGGAACACAGGGTATAGAACACAGGTTACAGGACATGGTATAGAACACAGGTTACAGGACAGGGTATAAAACACAGGGTATAGAACACAGGTTATTGTATAGGGTATAGAACACAGGTTACAGGACAGTGTATAGAACACAGGTTACAGGACAGGGTATAGAACACAGGTTACAGGACAGGGTATAGAACACAGGTTACAGGACAGGGTATAGAACACAGGTTACAGGACAGGGTATAGAACACAGGTTACAGAACACAGGTTACAGGACAGGGGAAAGAACACAGGTTACAGGACAGGGTATAGAACACAGGTTACAGGACAGGGTATAGAACACAGGTTACAGGACAGGGTAAAGAACACAGGTTACAGGACAGGGTATAGAACACAGTGTATAGAACACAGGTTACAGGACAGTGTATAGAACACAGGTTACAGGACAGGGTATATAACACAGGTTACAGGACAGGGTATAGAACACAGGTTACAGGACAGGGTATAGAACACAGGTTACAGAACAGGGTACAGAACACAGGTTACAGGACAGGGTATGGAACACAGGGTATAGAACACAGGTTACAGGACAGGGTATAGAACACAGGTTACAGGATAGGGTATATAACACAGGTTACAGGACAGGGTATAGAGAACAGGTTACAGGACAGGGTATAGAACACAGGTTACAGGACATGGTATAGAACACAGGTTACAGGACAGGGTATAAAACACAGGGTATAGAACACAGGTTATTGTATAGGGTATAGAACACAGGTTACAGGACAGTGTATAGAACACAGGTTACAGGACAGGGTATAGAACACAGGTTACAGGACAGGGTATAGAACACAGGTTACAGGACAGGGTATAGAACACAGGTTACAGGACAGGGTATAGAACACAGGTTACAGAACAGGGTACAGAACACAGGTTACAGGACAGGGGAAAGAACACAGGTTACAGGACAGGGTATAGAACACAGGTTACAGGACAGGGTATAGAACACAGGTTACAGGACAGGGTAAAGAACACAGGTTACAGGACAGGGTATAGAACACAGTGTATAGAACACAGGTTACAGGACAGTGTATAGAACACAGGTTACAGGACAGGGTATATAACACAGGTTACAGGACAGGGTATAGAGAACAGGTTACAGGACAGGGTATAGAACACAGGTTACAGAACAGGGTACAGAACACAGGTTACAGGACAGGGTATAGAGAACAGGTTACAGGACAGGGTATAGGACACAGGGTATAGGACAGGGTATAGAACACAGGTTACAGGACAGGGTATAGAACACAGGTATAGAACAGGGTATGGAACAGGGGTATAGAACACAGGGTATAGAACACAGGTTACAGGACATGGTATAGAACACAGGTTACAGGACAGGGTATAAAACACAGGGTATAGGACACAGGTTATTGGATAGGGTATAGAACACAGGTTACAGGACAGTGTATAGAACACAGGTTACAGGACAGGGTATAGAAACAGGTTACAGGACAGGGTATAGAGAACAGGTTACAGGACAGGGTATAGAACACAGGTTACAGGACAGGGTATAGAACACAGGGTATAGAACACAGGTTACAGGACAGGGTATAGAGAACAGGTTACAGGACAGGGTATATAACACAGGTTACAGGACAGGGTATAGAACACAGGTTACAGGACAGGGTAAAGAACACAGGTTACAGGACAGGGTATAGAACACAGTGTATAGAACACAGGTTACAGGACAGTGTATAGAACACAGGTTACAGGACAGGGTATATAACACAGGTTACAGGACAGGGTATAGAGAACAGGTTACAGGACAGGGTATAGAACACAGGTTACAGAACAGGGTACAGAACACAGGTTACAGGACAGGGTATAGAGAACAGGTTACAGGACAGGGTATAGGACACAGGGTATAGGACAGGGTATAGAACACAGGTTACAGGACAGGGTATAGAACACAGGGTATAGAACAGGGTATGGAACACAGGGTATAGAACACAGGGTATAGAACACAGGTTACAGGACATGGTATAGAACACAGGTTACAGGACAGGGTATAAAACACAGGGTATAGAACACAGGTTATTGGATAGGGTATAGAACACAGGTTACAGGACAGTGTATAGAACACAGGTTACAGGACAGGGTATAGAGAACAGGTTACAGGACAGGGTATAGAGAACAGGTTACAGGACAGGGTATAGAACACAGGTTACAGGACAGGGTATAGAACACAGGGTATAGAACACAGGTTACAGGACAGGGTATAGAGAACAGGTTACAGGACAGGGTATATAACACAGGTTACAGGACAGGGTATAGCGAACAGGTTACAGGACAGGGTATAGAACACAGGTTACAGAACAGGGTACAGAACACAGGGTATAGAACACAGGTTATTGTATAGGGTATAGAACACAGGTTACAGGACAGTGTATAGAACACAGGTTACAGGACAGGGTATAGAACACAGGTTACAGGACAGGGTATAGAACACAGGTTACAGGACAGGGTATAGAACACAGGTTACAGGACAGGGTATAGAACACAGGTTACAGAACAGGGTACAGAACACAGGTTACAGGACAGGGTATAGAGAACAGGTTACAGGACAGGGTATAGAACACAGGGTATAGGACAGGGTATAGAACACAGGTTACAGGACAGGGTATAGAACACAGGGTATAGAACAGGGTATGGAACACAGGGTATAGAACACAGGTTACAGGACATGGTATAGAACACAGGTTACAGGACAGGGTATAAAACACAGGGTATAGAACACAGGTTATTGTATAGGGTATAGAACACAGGTTACAGGACAGTGTATAGAACACAGGTTACAGGACAGGGTATAGAACACAGGTTACAGGACAGGGTATAGAACACAGGTTACAGGACAGGGTATAGAACACAGGTTACAGGACAGGGTATAGAACACAGGTTACAGGACAGGGTACAGAACACAGGTTACAGGACAGGGGAAAGAACACAGGTTACAGGACAGGGTATAGAACACAGGTTACAGGACAGGGTATAGAACACAGGTTACAGGACAGGGTAAAGAACACAGGTTACAGGACAGGGTATAGAACACAGTGTATAGAACACAGGTTACAGGACAGTGTATAGAACACAGGTTACAGGACAGGGTATATAACACAGGTTACAGGACAGGGTATAGAACACAGGTTACAGGACAGGGTATAGAACACAGGTTACAGAACAGGGTACAGAACACAGGTTACAGGACAGGGTATGGAACACAGGGTATAGAACACAGGTTACAGGACAGGGTATAGAGAACAGGTTACAGGATAGGGTATATAACACAGGTTACAGGACAGGGTATAGAGAACAGGTTACAGGACAGGGTATAGAACACAGGTTACAGGACATGGTATAGAACACAGGTTACAGGACAGGGTATAAAACACAGGGTATAGAACACAGGTTATTGTATAGGGTATAGAACACAGGTTACAGGACAGTGTATAGAACACAGGTTACAGGACAGGGTATAGAACACAGGTTACAGGACAGGGTATAGAACACAGGTTACAGGACAGGGTATAGAACACAGGTTACAGGACAGGGTATAGAACACAGGTTACAGAACAGGGTACAGAACACAGGTTACAGGACAGGGGAAAGAACACAGGTTACAGGACAGGGTATAGAACACAGGTTACAGGACAGGGTATAGAACACAGGTTACAGGACAGGGTAAAGAACACAGGTTACAGGACAGGGTATAGAACACAGTGTATAGAACACAGGTTACAGGACAGTGTATAGAACACAGGTTACAGGACAGGGTATATAACACAGGTTACAGGACAGGTATAGAGAACAGGTTACAGGACAGGGTATAGAACACAGGTTACAGAACAGGGTACAGAACACAGGTTACAGGACAGGGTATAGAGAACAGGTTACAGGACAGGGTATAGGACACAGGGTATAGGACAGGGTATAGAACACAGGTTACAGGACAGGGTATAGAACACAGGGTATAGAACAGGGTATGGAACACAGGGTATAGAACACAGGGTATAGAACACAGGTTACAGGACATGGTATAGAACACAGGTTACAGGACAGGGTATAAAACACAGGGTATAGAACACAGGTTATTGGATAGGGTATAGAACACAGGTTACAGGACAGTGTATAGAACACAGGTTACAGGACAGGGTATAGAGAACAGGTTACAGGACAGGGTATAGAGAACAGGTTACAGGACAGGGTATAGAACACAGGTTACAGGACAGGGTATAGAACACAGGGTATAGAACACAGGTTACAGGACAGGGTATAGAGAACAGGTTACAGGACAGGGTATATAACACAGGTTACAGGACAGGGTATAGAACACAGGTTACAGGACAGGGTAAAGAACACAGGTTACAGGACAGGGTATAGAACACAGTGTATAGAACACAGGTTACAGGACAGTGTATAGAACACAGGTTACAGGACAGGGTATATAACACAGGTTACAGGACAGGGTATAGAGAACAGGTTACAGGACAGGGTATAGAACACAGGTTACAGAACAGGGTACAGAACACAGGTTACAGGACAGGGTATAGAGAACAGGTTACAGGACAGGGTATAGGACACAGGGTATAGGACAGGGTATAGAACACAGGTTACAGGACAGGGTATAGAACACAGGGTATAGAACAGGGTATGGAACACAGGGTATAGAACACAGGGTATAGAACACAGGTTACAGGACATGGTATAGAACACAGGTTACAGGACAGGGTATAAAACACAGGGTATAGAACACAGGTTATTGGATAGGGTATAGAACACAGGTTACAGGACAGTGTATAGAACACAGGTTACAGGACAGGGTATAGAGAACAGGTTACAGGACAGGGTATAGAGAACAGGTTACAGGACAGGGTATAGAACACAGGTTACAGGACAGGGTATAGAACACAGGGTATAGAACACAGGTTACAGGACAGGGTATAGAGAACAGGTTACAGGACAGGGTATATAACACAGGTTACAGGACAGGGTATAGCGAACAGGTTACAGGACAGGGTATAGAACACAGGTTACAGAACAGGGTACAGAACACAGGGTATAGAACACAGGTTATTGGATAGGGTATAGAACACAGGTTACAGGACAGTGTATAGAACACAGGTTACAGGACAGGGTATAGAGAACAGGTTACAGGACAGGGTATAGAGAACAGGTTACAGGACAGGGTATAGAGAACAGGTTACAGGACAGGGTATAGAGAACAGGTTACAGGACAGGGTATAGAGAACAGGTTACAGGACAGGGTATAGCGAACAGGTTACAGGACAGGGTATAGAACACAGGTTACAGGACAGGGTATAGAGAACAGGTTACAGGACAGGGTATAGTGAACAGGTTACAGGACAGGGTATAGAACACAGGTTACAGGACAGTGTATAGAACACAGGTTACAGGACAGGGTATAGAGAACAGGTTACAGGACAGGGTATAGAACACAGTGTATAGAACACAGGTTACAGGACAGTGTATAGAACACAGGTTACAGGACAGGGTATATAACACAGGTTACAGGACAGGGTATAGAACACAGGTTACAGGACAGGGTATAGAACACAGGTTACAGAACAGGGTACAGAACACAGGTTACAGGACAGGGTATAGAACACAGGGTATAGAACACAGGTTACAGGACAGGGTATAGAGAACAGGTTACAGGATAGGGTATATAACACAGGTTACAGGACAGGGTATAGAGAACAGGTTACAGGACAGGGTATAGAACACAGGTTACAGGACAAGGTATAGAGAACAGGTTACAGGACAGGGTACAGAACACAGGTTACAGGACAGGGTACAGAACACAGGTTACATGACAGGATACAGAACACAGGTTACAGGACAGGGGAAAGAACACCGGTTACAGGACAGGGTATAGAACACAGGTTACAGGACAGGGTATAGAACACAGAGTATAGAACACAGGTTACAGGACAGGGTATAGAGAACAGGTTACAGGACAGGGTATATAACACAGGTTACAGGACAGGGTATAGAGAACAGGTTACAGGACAGGGTATAGAACACAGGTTACAGAACAGGGTACAGAACACAGGTTACAGGACAGGGTATAGAACACAGGGTATAGAACACAGGTTACAGGACAGGGTATAGAGAACAGGTTACAGGACAGGGTATATAACACAGGTTACAGGACAGGGTACAGAACACAGGTTACATGACAGGGTACAGAACACAGGTTACAGGACAGGGTAAAGAACACAGGTTACAGGACAGGGTATAGAACACAGGTTACAGGACAGGGTATAGAACACAGGTTACAGGACAGGGTATAGAACACAGGGTACAGGACAGGGTATAGAACACAGGGTATGGAACACAGGGTATGGAACACAGGGTATAGAACACAGGTTACAGGACAGGGTATAGAACACAGGTTACAGGACATGGTATAGAACACAGGTTACAGGACAGGGTATAGAACACAGGGTATAGAACACAGGGTATAGAACACAGGGTATAGAACACAGGTTATTGGATAGGGTATAGAACACAGGTTATTGGATAGGGTTTAGAACACAGGTTATTGGATAGGGTATAGAACACAGGTTATTGGATAGGGTATAGAACACAGGTTATTGGATAGGGTATAGAACACAGGTTATTGGATAGGGTTTAGAACACAGGGTATAGAACACAGGGTATAGAACACAGGGTTTAGAACACAGGGTATAGAACACAGGTTATTGGATAGGGTATAGAACACAGGTTATTGGATAGGGTATAGAACACAGGTTATTGGAGAACACAGGTTATTGGATAGGGTATAGAACACAGGTTATTGGAGGGTATAGAACACAGGTTATTGGATAGGGTATAGAACACAGGTTATTGGATAGGGTATAGAACACAGGTTATTGGATAGGGTATAGAACACAGGTTATTGGATAGGGTATAGAACACAGGTTATTGGATAGGGTATAGAACACAGGTTATTGGATAGGGTTTAGAACACAGGTTATTGGATAGGGTATAGAACACAGGTTATTGGATAGGGTTTAGAACACAGGTTATTGGATAGGGTTTAGAACACAGGTTATTGGATAGGGTTTAGAACACAGATAACAGCAGAAGGATATAATGTGCAGCTTAATGGAAAATCCCTTCAGATGTTCTGAAATGTTCTGCTGTTCTCTCCTGTGAGTTTGACATTGCCTGTCAGCTTGCGTTCTGGAACGCTCTACATGCTCACACACACAAGCATTATGCACACACGCACACAAACACACATACCTTTTCTGTGGTCCAGGGGTAACCGGAGGTTAGTGGGGGTCGTTGGGGTCAGAGAAGAATCACAGGACCCTCCCACACAATGGAACAATAGGCAGCTCTGCACTGAGTGGTTTCATAAAGGTTGGGATGGCAGAGCCGCTTGGACACTGTGCATTTTAATTAAGGGAGGCTCTTTTTCACTGGTAGGCTAGGGGCTTCAGTAGACCAGGGGCTTCAGTAGACCAGGGGCTTCAGTAGACCAGGGGCTTCGGTAGGCCAAGGGTTTCAGTAGGCCAAGGGTTTCAGTAGACCAGGGGCTTCAGTAGACCAGGGGCTTCAGTAGACCAGGGGTTTCAGTAGACCAGGGGCTTCAGTAGACCAGGGGATTGAGTAGACCAGGGGCTTCAGTAGGCCAAGGGTTTCTGTAGGCCAGGGGTTTTCAGTAGGCCAGGGGCTTCAGTAGGCCAAGGGTTTCTGTAGGCCTGGGGCTTCAGTAGGCCAAGGGTTTCTGTAGGCCTGGGGCTTCAGTAGGCCAAGGGTTTCTGTAGGCCAGGGGTTTTCAGTAGGCCAGGGGCTTCAGTAGGCCAAGGGTTTCTGTAGACCAGGGGCTTCAGTAGGCCAAGGGTTTCTGTAGGCCTGGGGCTTCAGTAGGCCAAGGGTTTCTGTAGGCCAGGGGTTTTCAGTAGGCCAGGGGCTTCAGTAGGCCAGGGGCTTCAGTAGGCCAGGGGCTTCAGTAGGCCAGGGGATTGAGTAGGCCAGGGGATTGAGTAGACCAGGGGCTTCAGTAGGCCAGGGGATTCAGTAGGCCAGGGGCTTCAGTAGGCCAGGGGATTGAGTAGGCCAGGGGATTGAGTAGACCAGGGGCTTCAGTAGGCCAGGGGATTCAGTAGGCCAGGGGCTTCAGTAGACCAGGGGATTGAGTAGGCCAGGGGATTGAGTAGGCCAGGGGATTGAGTAGGCCAGGGGATTCAGTAGGCCAGGGGCTTCAGTAGACCAGGGGATTGAGTAGGCCAGGGGCTTCAGTAGGCCAGGGGATTCAGTAGGCTAGGAGCTTCAGTAGGCCCAGGGGCTTCAGTAGGCTAGGGGCTTCAGTAGACCAGGGGATTGAGTAGGCCAGGGGATTGAGTAGGCCAGGGGCTTCAGTAGGCCAGGGGCTTCAGTAGGCCAGGGGCTTCAGTAGGCCAGGGGCTTCAGTAGGCCAGGGGCTTCAGTAGACCAGGAGATTCAGTAGGCCAGGGGATTGAGTAGGCCAGGGGATTCAGTAGGCCAGGGGATTGAGTAGACCAGGGGATTGAGTAGACCAGGAGATTGAGTAGACCAGGAGATTGAGTAGGCCAGGGGATTGAGTAGGCCAGGGGATTGAGTAGGCCAGGGGATTGAGTAGGCCAGGGGATTGAGTAGGCCAGGGGATTGAGTAGGCCAGGGGATTGAGTAGGCCAGAGTAGGCCAGGGATAGGCCAGGGGATGAGTAGGCCAGGGGCTGAGTAGACCAGGAGATTGAGTAGACCAGGAGATTGAGTAGACCAGGAGATTGAGTAGACCAGGGGATTGAGTAGGCCAGGAGATTGAGTAGACCAGGGGATTGAGTAGGCCAGGGGATTGAGTAGGCCAGGGGATTGAGTAGGCCAGGGGATTGAGTAGGCCAGGGGATTGAGTAGGCCAGGGGATTGAGTAGGCCAGGGGATTGAGTAGGCCAGGGGCTGAGTAGACCAGGAGATTGAGTAGACCAGGAGATTGAGTAGACCAGGAGATTGAGTAGACCAGGGGATTGAGTAGGCCAGGAGATTGAGTAGGCCAGGGGCTGAGTAGGCCAGGGGCTTCAGTAGGCTAGTGGGGTTGGTTTCTGAAGAGGGCGATGTAGTTGGACAGAAACCAGATGTGGGGTATTGCTGTCTGTCCCTACCCTATTACACACACACACACACACACACACACACACACACACACACCAAAACCATGTAAAAGTGTGTGTTTTGCATGTGTGAAGCAGTATGGTCATTTCCCCGTCTGTGCATACCAGTGTGTGTGTATGTGTATGTGTGTGTGCCTGCATACCTGCTCATACATGTTCTCCCTCTCTCCCAACTCCAGGTTCCCGGTGCTGTCTCCGTTGACTCATTTCCTCTCCTTACCCAGACTATGTCCTCACCAGTCTCACCTCCACACCATCTCTGGTCTGTCTGGCCTGTCTGGCCCCCGACACGGCTACTGCTGCTCCCGCTGTGCCCAGAAGAAATGGCCCCCCATCCTCCTGCCCCCCCTCGGCCCCCTCAAACCCCCAAAGTTCCTCCTGACCCCCTCAAACCCCCTCAGTCTCTCCTGTTACCCCCTCTGGACCTCCAGAAGACCCCTCTCCTGCCCCCCGTGGACACACACCACTCCACCACTAAGATCTCCCAGACGCCCAGGGCCGGGTCAGGGTTACTCCCTGAAGGGAAGTGGAGGATTCCTGGGGAGGTGACCCGGTCTGTTGGGAGGTGAGGATGGAAACACACACACATACTGTTGCTAAGTGTGAGCATTGTGTACATACAGTTGAAGTCGAAAGTTTACATACACCTTAGCCAAATACATTTAAACCCAGTTTTTCACAATTCCTGACATTTAATCCTAGTAAAAATTCCCTGTCTTAGGTCAGTTAGGATCACCACTTTACTTTAAAAATGTGAAATGTTAGAATAATAGTAGAGAGAATTATATATTTCAGCTTTTATTTATTTCATCACATTCCCAGTGGGTCAGAAGTTTACATACACTCAATTAGATATTTGGTAGCATTGCCTTTAAATTGTTGGGTCAAATGTTTTGGTTAGCCTTCCACAAGCTTCCCACAATAAGTTGGGTGAATTTTGGCCCATTCCTCCTGACAGAGCTGGTGTAACTGAGTCAGGTTTGTGGGCCTCCTTGCTCGCAAACACTTTTTCAGTTCTGCCCACACAGTTTCTATGGGATTGAGGTCAGGGCTTTGTGATAGCCACTCCAATACCTTGACTTTGTTGTCCTTAAGCCATTTTGCCATAACTTTGGAAGTATTCTTGGGGTCATTGTCCATTTGGAAGACCCATATGCGACCAAGCTTTAACTTCCTGACTGTCTTGAGATGTTGCTTCAATATATTCACATAATTTTCCCTACCTCATGATGCCATCTATTTTGTGAAGTGCACCAGTCTCTCCTGCAGCAAAGCACCCCCACAACATGATGCTGCCACCCCCGTGCTTCACGGTTGGGATGGTGTTCTTCGGCTTGCAAGCCTCCCCCTTTTTCCTCCAAACATAACAATGGTCATTATGGCCAAACAGTTCTATTTTTGTTTCATCAGACCAGAGGACATTTCTCTAAAAAGTATGATCTTTGTCCCCATGTGCATTTGCAAACCGTAGTCTGGCTTTTTATGGCGGTTTTGGAGCAGTAGCTTCTTCCTTGCTGAGCGGCCTTTCAGGTTATGTAGATATAGGACCCGTTTTACTGTGGATATACAGTGGGGCAAAAAACAGTCAGCCACCAATTGTGCAAGTTCTCCTACTTAAAAAGATGAGAGGCCTGTAATGTTCATCATATATACACTTCAACTATGACAGACAAAATGAGAAGAAAAAATCCAGAAAATCACATTGTAGGATTTTTAATTTATTTATTTTCAAATTATGGTGGAAAATAAGTATTTGGTCAATAACAAAATTTTATCTCAATACTTTGTTATATACCCTTTGTTGGCAATGACAGAGGTCAAACGTTGACTCAAATGATGTCAATTATCCTATCAGACACTTCTAAAGCCATGACATCATTTTCTGTAATTTTCCAAGCTGTTTAAAGGCACAGTCAACTTAGTGTATGTAAACTTCTGACACACTGGAATTGTGATACAGTGAAATAATCTGTCTGTAAACAATTGTTGGAAAAATGACTTGTGTCATACACAAAGTAGATGTCCTAACCGACTTGCCAAAACTATAGTTTGTTAACAAGATATTTGTGGAGCGGTTGAAAAATGAGTTTTAATGACTCCAACCTAAGTGTATGTAAACTTTCGACTTCAACTGTACGTAGGCATATCCACATTTACATTTAAGTCATTTAGCAGACGCTCTTATCCATGCACCGTATATATCCATGCACCGTATATATCCATGCACTGTATATATCCATGCACCGTATATATCCATGCACCGTATATATCCATGCACCGTATATATCCATGCACTGTATATATCCATGCACCGTATATATCCATGCACCGTATATATCCATGCACCGTATATATCCATGCACCGTATATATCCATGCACCGTATATATCCATGCACCGTATATATCCATGCACCGTATATATCCATGCACCGTATATCCATGCACCAATCTTCCGTTTGATTGACAGGTTTCAGGTAGCTCAGATTCAGGAGCAGAGGCCTGGTTCCGTGGAGATGACGTTCTGCCCAGAGTCGAGTGACTCAGACTCAGTGGAGGATTCATCTCTGCTGGGGGCGAACAAGTCATCCTCGTCATCATCCTCACCAGCTGCCAGGGGTACACAGGAGGTGATGGTTACTTCCTGTCTTGCTGATACTCCCTCTCATTTTTATTTTCACCTCCTCTCTTCCTCTTTCCAGTCCACAGAACAATCTGCTTCTTGAGTTCTCTCAGGAGACCCTGGCAGCACACAGAGGAGATCATATTCTTCTAGTGACTGCTGAATTATGGAATAGTAACACATTGCCTGTCATTGTGGTGCTGGGTAGAACTCCCTCAACAACACACACTCACTCCCTAGTTAGTCATCAGTGACAAAAACACACATGTCTAGCTCAGCACGTTTAAATGTGACACACACAATCACGACACACTTACGGTTTGTCAGTGCTGACGAGTGAATGAATTAAATTGTATTTTTGCATCAAATTGCCAGTTGGCATCCCATCCCTGACAGTTAGTGAGGAAGCTACTGACCCCTGGTGGTGACATTGGGAACACACACACACACAAAGCACCTCTCAAGTCCTGCCTGTAAGTCACATTCCCATGAAGCAACATCCTGTGAGTCAACGATCAACCATTCTAATAATCTCGCTCTCTCTCTCTCTGTCTCTCTGTCTCTCTCTCTCTCTCTGTCTCTCTCCTATCTCTCTCTGTCTCTCTCTCTGTCTCTCTGTCTCTCTCTCTGTCTCTCTCTGTGTCTCTCTGTGTCTCTCTCTGTCTCTCTCTGTCTCTCTCTCCTATCTGTCTCTCTCTCTGTCTCTCTCTCTGTCTCTCTCTCGCTCTCGCTCTCTCTCTCTCTCTCTCCTATCTGTCTGTCTCTCTCTCTGTCTCTCTCTGTCTCTGTCTCTCTCGCTCTCTCTCTCTGTCTCCTATATGTCTCTGACTCTCTGTCTGTCTCTCTCTCTCTCTCTCTGTCTCTCTCTCTCTCTGTCTCTCTCTCTTTCCGTCTCTCTCTCTCTTTCCACTTGCTCTCTCTCTTACAGGTTAACAGCTAAACATTTGCAGAGAGGAATGCTGGGTAAAAATAACTCTACCTCGCTGATCGATGGATGTGATGGGATTCCAAAATGGCAACCAGAGAGGTTGTGATTTGGGAAGTTAGCCTGGGTGCCAGACAAAGGGAAACTCTTGTATTTTAACACAAACAAGTTGTATCTATTCCTATTGTCTTTAGAGGCAGGGAGAAGAGAGGAGGAACAAACTATGAATTAACCCAACCGTGTGGTCAACACAGTCTGCACTCGACACTGTGCAATACACACACACACACACACACACACACATGGGGGTAGGCCTACACACATAGAACACATACAAAAAAGAACAAGTATTATTATAGGAAACGACTCCAATTTGTAGTGTAGAGAACTTTTAATCATTTTTCTAACACTTTCAGCTGTTTTGACTTGTTATATTTGAAACGCTGATTAGCGTAAGTTTTAGGCCTTCTTGATAATGTTGAATGTAGTCTCCAACATTGATAGAGAGACATAATAATATACAAACAGCATGAACTACATGTTGTACTCTTTAGCTCTTATAGATGGCATTTAACTTCATTTAGTTTCTGATTAAAGTTGAACATGTGGTAACAGCAGTGTAAATGACTGTATATATGTACATAGGGCTGTGAATATTGAAACTCTTAGATTTGACCAGAGGAGGGTCGGACAGCGACAGGAAGAGAGTCAGGGAGAGGGTCAGGGAGAGAGTCAGGGAGAGAGTCAAGGAGAGAGTCAGGGAGGAGGTCAGGGAGAGAATCGGGGAGAGAGTCAGGACGGAGTCAGGGACAGGACAGAGTCAGGGACAGGACAGAGTCAGGGACAGAGTCAGGGACAGGACAGAGTCAGGAACAGAGTCAGGGACAGGACAGAGTCAGGGACAGAGTCAGGGACAGAGTCAGGGACAGGACAGAGTCAGGGACAGGACAGAGTCAGGGACAGGACAGGGACAGGACAGGGACAGAGTCGGGGACAGAGTCAGGGACAGGACAAAGTCAGGGACAGAGTCAGGGACAGGACAGAGTCAGGGACAGGACAGAGTCAGGGACAGGACAGAGTCAGGGACAGAGTCAGGGACAGGACAGAGTCAGGGACAGGAACAGAGTCAGTCAGGAACAGAGTCAGGGACAGGAACAGAGTCGGTCAGGAACAGAGTCAGTCAGGAACAGAGTCGGTCAGGAACAGAGTCGGTCAGGGACAGGACAGTCAGGGACAGGACAGTCAGGGACAGGACAGTCAGGGACAGCGTCAGTCAGGGACAGGACAGAGTCAGGGACAGGACAGAGTCAGTCAGGGACAGGGTCAGTCAGGAACAGAGTCAGGAACAGAGTCAGGGACAGCGTCAGTCAGGGACAGCACAGAGTCAGGGACAGCACAGAGTCAGGGACAGCACAGAGTCAGGGACAGCACAGGGTCAGTCAGGGACAGGGTCAGGAACAGAGTCAGTCAGGGACAGGGTCAGTCAGGGACAGGGTCAGTCAGGGACAGGGTCAGTCAGGAACAGAGTCAGGAACAGAGTCAGGAACAGAGTCAGGAACAGAGTCAGGGACAGAGTCAGGGACAGAGTCAGGGACAGAGTCAGGGACAGCGTCAGTCAGGGACAGCGTCAGTCAGGGACAGCACAGAGTCAGGGACAGCACAGAGTCAGGGACAGCACAGAGTCAGGGACAGCACAGAGTCAGGGACAGCACAGAGTCAGTCAGGGACAGGGTCAGGAACAGAGTCAGGAACAGAGTCAGGAACAGAGTCAGGAACAGAGTCAGGAACAGAGTCAGGAACAGAGTCAGGGACAGAGTCAGGGACAGCGTCAGTCAGGGACAGCACAGAGTCAGGGACAGGGTCAGTCAGGGACAGGGTCAGGAACAGAGTCAGTCAGGGACAGGGTCAGTCAGGGACAGGGTCAGTCAGGGACAGGGTCAGGAACAGAGTCAGGGACAGAGTCAGGGACAGCGTCAGTCAGGGACAGCGTCAGTCAGGGACAGCGTCAGTCAGGGACAGCGTCAGTGTCAGGGACAGCACAGAGTCAGGGACAGCACAGAGTCAGGAACAGAGTCAGGAACAGAGTCAGGAACAGAGTCAGGAACAGAGTCAGAGACAGCGTCAGTCAGGGACAGGGTGTGGGTTTGCCAGTAGTTTGCGGTGCCTCTTTTGACGCACTTAAGTATGTCCCAGGCATTTTGGGGGAGATATGCTTTGTCCTGTGACTTCCTCTCTCCTGGCGTGTCACAGATCTAGGATCAGTTGACCCTCCCAGCTACACTGACCATTGATCAGTGGCATCCTACTCCATGTGGCACTTAGCTCAAACCATGACCTCACTTCCTGCCTTGTGACAATTGCCTTTCAACAAACATAGACTAAGTTATTAGGATAATCAACAAGTCTCTTTTGCCCCCACAGATAAAGCACTACAGATGCATTATTCATTCCGTTTTCAGTCAACTGTTATTACGTATTGCTACAAACACACACAAACACACACACACACACACACACACTGTCTAACTCTTCCAAGGAGAGCATGCAGACAGACACTATCATCTCTGGGTAATCTGAGTAAAAACTGTATTCTCAGTCCTCCTAAAGGGAACTACATTATCATAGGAATATTTAGACTTTGACCATCTCAATGTCATTCCCTCAGCTGCATTTCAAGTGTTTTTACTTCCGTTTTTTGTTTGTTATTTGAATAGATTTCCGAGTAGTGGCTGACGTAGCTGCTTCACTGTGGAAACAGTTTGGGTTTTGAATAGATTTCCGAGTAGTGGCTGACGTAGCTGCTTCACTGTGGAAACAGTTTGGGTTTTGAATAGATTTCCGAGTAGTGGCTGACGTAGCTGCTTCACTGTGGAAACAGTTTGGGTTTTGAATAGATTTCCGAGTAGTGGCTGACGTAGCTGCTTCACTGTGGAAACAGTTTGGGTTTTGAATAGATTTCCGAGTAGTGGCTGACGTAGCTGCTTCACTGTGGAAACAGTTTGGGTTTTGAATAGATTTCCGAGTAGTGGCTGACGTAGCTGCTTCACTGTGGAAACAGTTTGGGTTTTGAATAGATTTCCGAGTAGTGGCTGACGTAGCTGCTTCACTGTGGAAACAGTTTGGGTTTTGAATAGATTTCCGAGTAGTGGCTGACGTAGCTGCTTCACTGTGGAAACAGTTTGGGTTTTGAATAGATTTCCGAGTAGTGGCTGACGTAGCTGCTTCACTGTGGAAACAGTTTGGGTTTTGAATAGATTTCCGAGTAGTGGCTGACGTAGCTGCTTCACTGTGGAAACAGTTTGGGTTTTGAATAGATTTCCGAGTAGTGGCTGACGTAGCTGCTTCACTGTGGAAACAGTTTGGGTTTTGAATAGATTTCTGGCGTAGCTGAGTAGTGGCTGATGTAGCTGCTTCACTGTGGAAACAGTTTGGGTTTTGAATAGATTTCCGAGTAGTGGCTGACATAGCTGCTTCACTGTGGAAACAGTTTGGGTTTTGAATAGATTTCCGAGTAGTGGCTGACGAAGCTGCTTCACTGTGGAAACAGTTTGGGTTTTGAATAGATTTCCGAGTAGTGGCTGACGTAGCTGCTTCACTGTGGAAACAGTTTGGGTTTTGAATAGATTTCCGAGTAGTGGCTGACGTAGCTGCTTCACTGTGGAAACAGTTTACATTTGATAAAGGGTGGATGGTGATCAGGATCTAGTTGAACTATTTTTTATATTCTGTATGTTGCTGTTTTTGCCATTTAGAACCATTGTCTGGATTTGATCATTTTTATTGGTTGAACATTTCCATGTTTTTATCTGATTTATTATAACATGTTATAAACTGAAGTGTTGCAGAAAGGAAAGGAAAACAACTAATCTTCTTTACATTGTAGATTTGTATTTATTATGATATTGCATTTTTCTCTATGATATTTCTACTCTTGAAATAAATGAGCGGTTTATTTTGACTGGTCTGCGTGTGGTTTGTGTTATAATGCATGAACTTTCCATGGTAAACACGCGTGTGAGTCTATATGAGCCCAAGGTAAACACGCGTGTGAGTCTATATGAGCCCACGGTAAACACGCGTGTGAGTCTATATGAGCCCAAGGTAAACACGCGTGTGAGTCTATATGAGCCCACGGTAAACACGCGTGTGAGTCTATATGAGCCCAAGGTAAACACGCGTGTGAGTCTATATGAGCCCACGGTAAACACGCGTGTGAGTCTATATGAGCCCAAGGTAAACACGTGTGTGAGTCTATATGAGCCCAAGGTAAACACGCGTGTGAGTCTATATGAGCCCAAGGTAAACACGCGTGTGAGTCTATATGAGCCCAAGGTAAACACGCGTGTGAGTCTATATGAGCCCAAGGTAAACACGCGTGTGAGTCTATATGAGCCCAAGGTAAACACGCGTGTGAGTCTATATGAGCCCAAGGTAAACACGCGTGTGAGTCTATATGAGCCCAAGGTAAACACGCGTGTGAGTCTATATGAGCCCAAGGTAAACACGCGTGTGAGTCTATATGAGCCCAAGGTAAACACGCGTGTGAGTCTATATGAGCCCAAGGTAAACACGCGTGTGAGTCTATATGAGCCCAAGGTAAACACGCGTGTGAGTCTATATGAGCCCAAGGTAAACACGCGTGTGAGTCTATATGAGCCCACGGTAAACACGCGTGTGAGTCTATATGAGCCCAAGGTAAACACGCGTGTGAGTCTATATGAGCCCAAGGTAAACACGCGTGTGAGTCTATATGAGCCCAAGGTAAACACGCGTGTGAGTCTATATGAGCCCAAGGTAAACACGCGTGTGAGTCTATATGAGCCCAAGGTAAACACGCGTGTGAGTCTATATGAGCCCAAGGTAAACACGCGTGTGAGTCTATATGAGCCCAAGGTAAACACGCGTGTGAGTCTATATGAGCCCAAGGTAAACACGCGTGTGAGTCTATATGAGCCCACGGTAAACACGCGTGTGAGTCTATATGAGCCCAAGGTAAACACGCGTGTGAGTCTATATGAGCCCAAGGTAAACACGCGTGTGAGTCTATATGAGCCCAAGGTAAACACGCGTGTGAGTCTATATGAGCCCAAGGTAAACACGCGTGTGAGTCTATATGAGCCCAAGGTAAACACGCGTGTGAGTCTATATGAGCCCAAGGTAAACACGCGTGTGAGTCTATATGAGCCCAAGGTAAACACGCGTGTGAGTCTATATGAGCCCAAGGTAAACACGCGTGTGAGTCTATATGAGCCCAAGGTAAACACGCGTGTGAGTCTATATGAGCCCAAGGTAAACACGTGTGTGAGTCTATATGAGCCCACGGTAAACACGCGTGTGAGTCTATATGAGCCCAAGGTAAACACGTGTGTGAGTCTATATGAGCCCACGGTAAACACGCGTGTGAGTCTATATGAGCCCAAGGTAAACACGCGTGTGAGTCTATATGAGCCCAAGGTAAACACGCGTGTGAGTCTATATGAGCCCAAGGTAAACACGTGTGTGAGTCTATATGAGCCCAAGGTAAACACGCGTGTGAGTCTATATGAGCCCAAGGTAAACACGCGTGTGAGTCTATATGAGCCCAAGGTAAACACGCGTGTGAGTCTATATGAGCCCAAGGTAAACACGCGTGTGAGTCTATATGAGCCCACGGTAAACACGCGTGTGAGTCTATATGAGCCCAAGGTAAACACGCGTGTGAGTCTATATGAGCCCAAGGTAAACACGCGTGTGAGTCTATATGAGCCCAAGGTAAACACGCGTGTGAGTCTATATGAGCCCAAGGTAAACACGCGTGTGAGTCTATATGAGCCCAAGGTAAACACGCGTGTGAGTCTATATGAGCCTATAAGGTAAACACGCGTGTGAGTCTATATGAGCCCAAGGTAAACACGCGTGTGAGTCTATATGAGCCCAAGGTAAACACGCGTGTGAGTCTATATGAGCCCACGGTAAACACGCGTGTGAGTCTATATGAGCCCAAGGTAAACACGCGTGTGAGTCTATATGAGCCCAAGGTAAACACGCGTGTGAGTCTATATGAGCCCAAGGTAAACACGCGTGTGAGTCTATATGAGCCCAAGGTAAACACGCGTGTGAGTCTATATGAGCCCAAGGTAAACACACGTGTGAGTCTATATGAGCCCAAGGTAAACACGCGTGTGAGTCTATATGAGCCCAAGGTAAACACGCGTGTGAGTCTATATGAGCCCAAGGTAAACACGTGTGTGAGTCTATATGAGCCCAAGGTAAACACGCGTGTGAGTCTATATGAGCCCAAGGTAAACACGCGTGTGAGTCTATATGAGCCCAAGGTAAACACGCGTGTGAGTCTATATGAGCCCAAGGTAAACACGCGTGTGAGTCTATATGAGCCCAAGGTAAACACGCGTGTGAGTCTATATGAGCCCAAGGTAAACACGCGTGTGAGTCTATATGAGCCCACGGTAAACACGCGTGTGAGTCTATATGAGCCCAAGGTAAACACGCGTGTGAGTCTATATGAGCCCAAGGTAAACACGCGTGTGAGTCTATATGAGCCCAAGGTAAACACGCGTGTGAGTCTATATGAGCCCAAGGTAAACACGCGTGTGAGTCTATATGAGGGCCCAAAAAATAAAGGCTGTCGACAAACATTGATTATGACATGGATGATGTCAACAAAAACTGCTCTAATATGGATGAAGTTGACAACCATTGATCCACTACCAGCACAGTAAATTGACATGATGTTAAATACGTTGACAGGATGTTAAATACGGTGACAGGATGTTAAATACGGTGACAGGATGTTAAATACGGTGACAGGATGTTAAATACGGTGACAGGATGTTAAGTACGTTGACAGGATGTTAAGTACGTTGACAGGATGTTAAATACGGTGACAGGATGTTAAATACGTTGACAGGATGTTAAGTACGGTGACAGGATGTTAAATACGGTGACAGGATGTTAAATACGTTGACAGGATGTTAAGTGAGCCTTTAGTGCCCTCTAGTGCAGTACGGGAAATCTTTGCACAAAGAAATACACTGAACAAAAATATAAACGCAACAGTTAAAGTGTTGGTCCCATATTTCATGACCTGAAATAGAAGATACCAGAAATGTTCCACACGCACAAAAAGCTTTTTTCTCTCTAATGTTGTGCACAAATTTACATACCTGTTATTGAGCATTTATCCTTTCCATCCACCTGACAGGTGTGGCATATCAAGAAGCTGAGTAAACATCATGATAATTACACAGATGCACCTTGTGCAGAGACAATAAAAGGCCACTCTAAAATATGCAAATTTGTCACACAACACAACGTCACTGATGTCTCAAGTTTTGAGGGAGCGTGCAATTGGCAGGCTGACCATGAATGTTCACCAGAGCTGTTGCAATAGAATTTAATGATAATTTCTCCAATGTGATTTTAGAGAATATGGCAGTACGTCCAACCGGCCTCAAACCACAGGCCACGTGTAATCACTCTGCTGCAGAGGATAAGTTCATTACAGTTATCTGCACCTCAGAAATTGCAGCCCAAATAAATGCTTCACAGAGTTCAAGTAACAGATACATCTCAACATCAACTGTTCAGAGACTGTGTGAATCAGGCCTTTATGGTTGAATTGCTGGAAAAGAAAATGCTACTAAAGGACACCAATAAGAAGAAGAGACTTGCTTGGGCCAAGAAACACGAGCGATGGACATTAGACCGGTGGAAATCTGTCCTTTGGTCTGCTGAGTCCAAATTTGAGACTTTTGGTTCCAACCTCCGTGTGTTTGTGAGACGCAGAGTAGGTGAACGGATGATCTCCGCAAGTGTGGTTCCCACCGGGAAGCATGGAGGAGGAGGTCTGATGGTGTGGGGGTCCTTCGCTAGTGACACTGTATGTGATTTATTTAGAATTCAAGGCACACTTACCCAGCATGGCTACCACAGCATTCTGCAGTGATACGCCATCCCATCTGGTTTGCGCTTAGTGGGACTATCATTTGCTCTTCAACAGGACAATTACCCAACATACCTCCAGACTGTTTAAGGGCTATTTGACTGAGAAGGAGAGTGATGGAGTGCATCAGATGACCTGGCCTCTACAATCACCTGACCTCAACTCATTTGAGATGGTTTGGGATGAGTTGGACCGCAGAGTGACAGAAAAGCAGCCATGATTTGTTGGATTTTGTTTAATTTGTTTAACATTTTTTTGGTTGCTACATGATTCCCATATGTGTTATTTCATAGTTTTGATGTCTTCACTATTATTCTACCCTGTAGAAATAAAGAAAACCCCTTGAATGAGTAGGTGTTCTAAACTTTTGACTGGTACTGTATATAAAAAATAATACTATATATGAATCAAAAAAATTAAGTTATTCAAGTATAAATGACCAAAGTTATGATAGATTGCTATAGATTTTTTGTTAATTACCAAAATTACTGAAGATTCTGGTAACTTTGGTAAATTACAGGTAGCTTTGTTTAAGCATGAGTTTTTTTCTCTGTAATTTGTAGTCGTGCCAGCAGTGAGCCTGTGTTGCTTCTATAAAACTATCTGGATTATATCCAGCACCATCTGTGTGTCTTTGGGATGTTAATTAATGATTTTCCAGACACACCCTAGAACCTGTCCAAGTCATGCCTGGGCCTGAACCTCTTTCTCTGACAGCTCTCAAGAGGAGGTCCTCTTCAGACTGACTTACAGTCTGTGTGTGGTGTATGCATTTCTGAAGATAGGTTTGTTAGATACACTACAATCAGTGGCCCCTAAATATATAATAACTGTCTATTGTGATTACAATAGTGATTAGAATATCACTAACATCACTATCATGTTTTTACAGCATATATGCTCTCTACACTGTCAGCATCAATCAGTGTATTTCTCTCTGCCGTTAGCTAAGGAAGCTAAGTCAGATTTCAATCAATGAGTTACAGTATACCCCTCTCACTTTCAAGTAATAAGTCTGGTATTTGTATTGTATGTGAAATCTCCCGTTATTTACCAGTCAGGGATAAAACATTCAATAAAATATGCCCACTTTGTTTGACACCGTTCATTCTCTTTCAAACAGTCGTCATCCCATAGAATTAGGAATAGTAGGATCTCTATGGGTCATCCGATCCGTATCGGATAATGATATTCAGTTCAAAGGAGCCAGTCATCAAATCAAATGTGTTTATATAGACCTTCTTACATCAGCTGATGTCTCAAAGTGCTGTACAGAAACCCAGCCTAAAAGCACAAACAGCAGGTAATGCAGGTGTAGAAGCACGGTGGCTGGGAAAAACTCCCTAGAAAGACCAAAACCTAGGAAGAAACCTAGAGAGGAACCAGGCTATGTGGGGTGGCCAGTCCTCTTCTGGCTGTGCCGGGTGGAGATTATAACAGAACATGGCCAAGATGTTTAAATGTTCATAAATGACCAGCGTGGTCAAATCATCCATCCAGTGTCTTTGTCCAACTGTGTTCTCTCCATTCCAATGGAATACACAATGTGTTCCATAGCTATTCAGATAATAGATTGATCTTCATGTCGGTCAGAGCTGCGTTGAGAGTGCCCCCGTCACACTTCCTGGTTTCATTTGTGATGCCCTGCTTCTGTGAGTGAAGTTGCTACGGAAACCCTGTCCAGCCATGAAGTAGAGGATGGGATCCACACAGCTGTTGGCGCTGGCCAAGGGGCGTGTCACCTTATAGGCCATGCTGGACACCTGCAGCAGCTCACAGCTCACCTGGGGATGAATAAAAACTCTTATGATTTAAACATTCATTCTGTTGACAATGTGCCTTTTAAAGAGCAACTGCCTTTAAAAAGCAGCAAATCCCTTTGAAAATGACCTATGAGGCATCCCTTTGAAAATGACCTATGAGGCATCCCTTTGAAAACAACCTATGAGGCATCCCTTTGAAAATGACCTATGAGGCATCCCTTTGAAAACGACCTATGAGGCATCCCTTTGAAAACGACCTATGATGCATCCCTTTGAAAACGACCTATGATGCATCCCTTTGAAAACGACCTATGAGGCATCCCTTTGAAAACGACCTATGAGGCATCCCTTTGAAAACGACCTATGAGGCATCCCTTTGAAAACGACCTATGTGGCATCCCTTTGAAAACGACCTATGTGGCATCCCTTTGAAAATGACCTATGATGCATCCCTTTGAAAACGACCTATGATGCATCCCTTTGAAAACGACCTATGATGCATCCCTTTGAAAACGACCTATGATGCATCCCTTTGAAAACGACCTATGTGGCATCCCTTTGAAAACGACCTATGATGCATCCCTTTGAAAACGACCTATGTGGCATCGATGGCAGATTTCTTGAATTATCTTAGATTCCTTCACGTGCCAATCGGCATGTTCAGTGGCTCTTTAAAGGCAATGTTACTAGGCTCACAGAGATCATACTTAAGTTCAATGCTGCAGATGTCGTCTCCGTAGTGGAAATTACATTTAAATGTCAATGACCTTTGAATCCCAGCCTATACAAGGATAATGACAATATCAACAACAACAATCATAATAGCAGTGGTTAAATTGAGCCTGAGCTACCTGGAACTCCAGAATCTTGGGTGAAAGGGAGAGCTACCTGGAGCCAGACTCCTGCATCTTGGGTAAAAGGGAGATCTACCTGGAGCCATACTCCTGCATCTTGGGTGACAGGGAGAGCTACCTGGAGCCAGACTCTTGCATCTTGGGTGACAGGGAGAGCTACCTGGAGCCAGACTCCTGCATCTTGGGTGACAGGGAGAGCTACCTGGAGTCAAACTCCTGCATCTTGGGTGACAGGGAGAGCTACCTGGAGCCAGACTCCTGCATCTTGGGTGACAGGAAGAGCTACCTGGAGCCAGACTCCTGCATCTTGGGTGACAGGGAGAGCTACCTGGAGCCAGACTCCTGCATCTTGGGTGACATGGAGAGCTACCTGGAGCCAGACTCCTGCATCTTGCGTGACAGGGAGAGCTACCTGGAGCCAGACTCCTGCATCTTGGGTGACAGGGAGAGCTACCTGGAGCCAGACTCCTGCATCTTGGGTGACAGGGAGAGCTACCTGGAGCCAGACTCCTGCATCTTGGGTGACAGGAAGAGCTACCTGGAGCCAGACTCCTGCATCTTGGGTGACAGGAAGAGCTACCTGGAGCCAGACTCCTGCATCTTGGGTGACAGGGAGAGCTACATGGAGCCAGACTCCTGCATCTTGGGTGACATGGAGAGCTACCTGGAGCCAGACTCCTGCATCTTGCGTGACAGGGAGAGCTACCTGGAGCCAGACTCCTGCATCTTGGGTGACAGGGAGAGCTACCTGGAGCCAGACTCCTGCATCTTGGGTGACAGGGAGAGCTACCTGGAGCCAGACTCCTGCATCTTGGGTGACAGGAAGAGCTACCTGGAGCCAGACTCCTGCATCTTGGGTGACAGGGAGAGCTACCTGGAGCCAGACTCCTGCATCTTGGGTGACAGGGAGAGCTACCTGGAGCCAGACTCCTGCATCTTGGGTGACAGGGAGAGCTACCTGGAGCCAGACTCCTGCATCTTGGGTGACAAGGAGAGCTACCTGGAGCCAGACTCCTGCATCTTGGGTGAAAGGTGAATCTACCTGGAGCCAGACTCCTGCATCTTGGGTGACAGGGAGAGCTACCTGGAGTCAAACTCCTGCATCTTGGGTGACAGGGAGAGCTACCTGGAGCCAGACTCCTGCATCTTGGGTGACAGGAAGAGCTACCTGGAGCCAGACTCCTGCATCTTGGGTGACAGGGAGAGCTACCTGGAGCCAGACTCCTGCATCTTGGGTGACAGGGAGAGCTACCTGGAGCCAGACTCCTGCATCTTGGGTGACAGGGAGAGCTACCTGGAGCCAGACTCCTGCATCTTGGGTGACAGGGAGAGCTACCTGGAGCCAGACTCCTGCATCTTGGGTGACAGGGAGAGCTACCTGGAGCCAGACTCCTGCATCTTGGGTGACAGGAAGAGCTACCTGGAGCCAGACTCCTGCATCTTGGGTGACAGGGAGAGCTACCTGGAGCCAGACTCCTGCATCTTGGGTGACAGGAAGAGCTACCTGGAGCCAGACTCCTGCATCTTGGGTGACAGGGAGAGCTACATGGAGCCAGACTCCTGCATCTTGGGTAAAAGGGAGAGCTACCTGGAGCCAGACTCCTGCATCTTGGGTAAAAGGGAGGGCTACCTGGAGCCAGACTCCTGCATCTTGGGTGACAGGGAGAGCTACCTGGAGCCAGACTCCTGCATCTTGGGTGACAGGGAGAGCTACCTGGAGCCAGACTCCTGCATCTTGGGTGACAGGGAGAGCTACCTGGAGCCAGACTCCTGCATCTTGGGTGACAGGGAGAGCTACCTGGAGCCAGACTCCTGCATCTTGGGTGACAGGGAGAGCTACCTGGAGCCAGACTCCTGCATCTTGGGTGAAAGGTGAATCTACCTGGAGCCAGACTCCTGCATCTTGGGTGACAGGGAGAGCTACCTGGAGCCAGACTCCTGCATCTTGGGCGAAAGGGAGAGCTACCTGGAGCCAGACTCCTGCATCTTGGGTGAAAGGGAGAGCTATCTGGAGCCAGACTCCTGCAACGACTTCCGGCGCCGACTGAGATGGCCGCCTCGCTTCGCGTTCCTAGGAAACTATGCAGTTTTTTGTTTTTTTACGTGTTATTTCTTACATTAGTACCCCAGGTCATCTTAGGTTTCATTACATACAGTCGAGAAGAACTACTGAATATAAGATCAGCGCCAACTCACCATCAGTACGACCAAGAATATGTTTTCCGCGACGCGGATCCGGTGTTCTGCCTTACAAACAGGACAACGGAATGGATCGCATGCAGCGACCCAAGGAAACGACTCCGAAAAAGAGGGAAACGAGGCGGTGTTCTGGTCAGACTCCGAAAAAGGGCACATCGCGCACCACTCCCCAGCATTCTTCTTGCCAATGTCCAGTCTCTTGACAACAAGGTTGACGAAATCCGAGCAAGGGTAGCATTCCAGAGACATCAGAGACATCAGAGACTGCAACGTTCTCTGCTTCACAGAAACATGGCTTACTGGGAAGACGCTATCTGATGCGGTGCAGCCAACGGGTTTCTCCACGCATCGCGCGGACAGAAACAAACATCTTTCTGGTAAGAAGAGTGGCGGGGGCGTATGCCTCATGACTAACGAGACATGGTGTGATGAAGGAAACATACAGGAACTCAAATCCTTCTGTTCACCTGATTTAGAATTCCTCACAATCAAATGTAGACCGCATTATCTTCCAAGAGAATTCTCCTCGATTATAATCACAGCCGTATATATCCCCCCCCAAGCAGACACATCGATGGCTCTGAACGAACTTTATTTAACTCTTTGCAAACTGGAAACCATTTATCCGGAGGCTGCATTCATTGTAGCTGGGGATTTTAACAAAGCTAATCTGAAAACAAGACTCCCTAAATTTTACCAGCATATCGATTGCGCAACCAGGGGTGGTAAAACCTTGGATCATTGTTACTCTAACTTCCGCGACGCATATAAGGCCCTGCCCCGCCCCCTTTCGGAAAAGCTGACCACGACTCCATTTTGCTGATCCCTGCCTACAGGCAGAAACTAAAACAAGAGGCTCCCACGCTGAGGTCTGTCCAACGCTGGTCAGACCAAGCTGACTCCACACTCCAAGACTGCTTCCATCACGTGGACTGGGACATGTTTCGTATTGCGTCAGATGGAAATATTGACGAATACGCTGATTCGGTGTGCGAGTTCATTAGAACGTGCGTCGAAGATGTCGTTCCCATAGCAACGATAAAAACATTCCCAAACCAGAAACCGTGGATTGATGGCAGCATTCGCGTGAAACTGAAAGCGCGAACCACTGCTTTTAATCAGGGCAAGGTGTCTGGTAATATGTCCGAATATAAACAATGCAGCTATTCCCTCCGCAAGGCTATTAATAAACAAGCTAAGCGTCAGTACAGAGACAAAGTGGAATCTCAATTCAATGGCTCAGCACAAGAGGCATGTGGCAGGGTCTACAGTCAATCACGGACTACAAGAAGAAACCCAGCCCAGTCACGGACCAGGATGTCTTGCTCCCAGGCAGACTAAATAACTTTTTTGCCCGCTTTGAGGACAATACAGTGCCACTGACACGGCCTGCAACGAAAACATGCGGTCTCTCCTTCACTGCAGCCGAGGTGAGTAAGACATTTAAACGTGTTAACCCTCGCAAGGCTGCAGGCCCAGACGGCATCCCCAGCCGCGCCCTCAGAGCATGCGCAGACCAGCTGGCCGGTGTGTTTACGGACATATTCAATCAATCCCTATACCAGTCTGCTGTTCCCACATGCTTCAAGAGGGCCACCATTGTTCCTGTTCCCAAGAAAGCTAAGGTAACTGAGCTAAACGACTACCGCCCCGTAGCACTCACTTCCGTCATCATGAAGTGCTTTGAGAGACTAGTCGAGGACCATATCACCTCCACCCTACCTGACACCCTAGACCCACTACAATTTGCTTACCGCCCAAATAGGTCCACAGACGATGCAATCTCAACCACACTGCCCTAACCCACCTGGACAAGAGGAATACCTATGTGAGAATGCTGTTCATCGACTACAGCTCGGCATTCAACACCATAGTACCCTCCAAGCTCGTCATCAAGCTCGAGACCCTGGGTCTCGACCCCGCCCTGTGCAACTGGGTACTGGACTTCCTGACGGGCCGCCCCCAGGTGGTGAGGGTAGGCAACAACATCTCCTCCCCGCTGATCCTCAACACGGGGGCCCCACAAGGGTGCGTTCTGAGCCCTCTCCTGTACTCCCTGTTCACCCACGACTGCGTGGCCATGCACGCCTCCAACTCAATCATCAAGTTTGCGGACGACACAACAGTGGTAGGCTTGATTACCAACAACGACGAGACGGCCTACAGGGAGGAGGTGAGGGCCCTCGGAGTGTGGTGTCAGGAAAATAACCTCACACTCAACGTCAACAAAACTAAGGAGATGATTGTGGACTTCAGGAAACAGCAGAGAGAACACCCCCCTATCCACATCGATGGATCAGTAGTGGAGAGGGTAGCAAGTTTTAAGTTCCTCGGCATACACATCACAGACAAACTGAATTGGTCCACTCACACTGACAGCGTCGTGAAGAAGGCGCAGCAGCGCCTCTTCAACCTCAGGAGGCTGAAGAAATTCGGCTTGTCACCAAAAGCACTCACAAACTTCTACAGATGCACAATCGAGAGCATCCTGGCGGGCTGTATCACCGCCTGGTACGGCAACTGCTCCGCCCTCAACCGTAAGGCTCTCCAGAGGGTAGTGAGGTCTGCACAACGCATCACCGGGGGCAAACTACCTGCCCTCCAGGACACCTACACCACCCGATGTTACAGGAAGGCCATAAAGATCATCAAGGACATCAACCACCCGAACCACTGCCTGTTCACCCCGCTATCATCCAGAAGGCGAGGTCAGTACAGGTGCATCAAAGCTGGGACCGAGAGACTGAAAAACAGCTTCTATCTCAAGGCCATCAGACTGTTAAACAGTCACCACTAACATTGAGTGGCTGCTGCCAACACACTGTCATTGACACTGACCCAACTCCAGCCACTTTAATAATGGGAATTGATGGGAAATGATGTAAATATATCACTAGCCACTTTAAACAATGCTACCTTATATAATGTTACTTACCCTACATTATTCATCTCATATGCATATGTATATACTGTACTCTAGATCATCGACTGCATCCTTATGTCACTAGCCACTTTAACTATGCCACTTTGTTTACTTTGTCTACATACTCATCTCATATGTATATACTGTACTCGATACCATCTACTGTATGCTGCTCTGTACCATCACTCATTCATATATCCTTATGTACATATTCCTTATCCCCTTACACTGTGTATAAGACAGTAGTTTTGGAATTGTTAGTTAGATTACTTGTTGGTTATCACTGCATTGTCGGAACTAGAAGCACAAGCATTTCGCTACACTCGCATTAACATCTGCTAACCATGTGTATGTGACAAATAAAATTTGATTTGATTTGATTTGCATCTTGGGTGAAAGGTGAATCTACCTGGAGCCAGACTCCTGCATCTTGGGTGACAGGGAGAGCTACCTGGAGCCATACTCCTGCATTTTGGGTGACAGGGAGAGCTACCTGGAGCCAGACTCCTGCATCTTGGGTAAAAGGGAGAGCTACCTGGAGCCAGACTCCTGCATCTTGGGTGACAGGGAGAGCTACCTGGAGCCAGACTCCTGCATCTTGGGTGACAGGGAGAGCTACCTGGAGCCAGACTCCTGCATCTTGGGTGAAAGGGAGATCTACCTGGAGCCAGACTCCTGCATCTTGGGTGACAGGTGAAGCCAGGCAGAGCCTTTAAAAGCGTATGATTCCAGTGGTTGTGGTACTGTACCTGGGAGGGATCCATCTGCTCCATGTATCTGAGGGAGTAGTACAGACTTCTGGTCAGGTGGAAGGGTAGGAAACACAGCATGAACACTGCTAACACGATGATTATCATCTTCACAGACTTGTGTTTGGAGCGATGAGCAGCGAGCCCCCCGACTCCCCTCGACTGGCTCCCTCCTGCCCCCCAGGTGGGCTCCAGAAGCTTCCTCACCATCAGTCCATAGCACACCATCACCACCATGAAAGGGAAGGCAAACATCAGGACAGACACCACCGAGCTGTACACCAGGAAGTCATGAAATAACTCTGGACTGGATGTGTCGAAACACACCCTCTCTGTCCCCTCGTCCCTGGTGCGTGAGAAGTAGAGCACGGGAGCCTGGCACATCAACACACACGCCCACACCGCCACAGACACCAGCCGGGCTCTCCGGGAGCTGACCCAGCTCAGTGACCTCATCGGGTAGCACACACCCAGGAAGCGGTGCAGGCTGATGCAGCACAGGAACAGGATGGAACCGTAGAGGTTAGCGTAGAACAGGAAGCGGATGAGTTTGCAGAACGGTTCGCTGAAGGGCCAGTCGTTCTCGTCGGCGTAGTAGTAGATTAGGAAGGGTAGGGTGAGGATGTAGAGGGTGTCGCACACTGTCAGGTTGAACATGTACACCGTGGAGGGCTTCCAGCGTTTTGTACGGAACAGGATCACGTACATGGCCGTGATATTCAGGGCTAGGCCAATCACGAACACCAGGGTGTAGCTGACAGGAAGCAGGATGTACTTGAAGTCCTCCTTGAATTGACAGCGCCAGCTGTGCCCGCTGCTCTCATTGGTTGAGTGGTTAGCGAAGGTAGCCATCTTTGAGGAGGATACAGATCTGAGGAGGATACAGATGTTAACTAATGCACACCCACTCACCCACATACCCACACACCCACATACCCACATACGCACACACCCACTCACCCACACACCCACATACCCACTCACCCACATACCCACACACCCACAGAATGAGAGAGAGAGAAGACAAGTGTGATAGTAAATATCAACTGTACTAGCCACTTGTATAACACTCCACAGTAAAGCTAAAGGAGTGCCAATGTCTCTGTTGACTTCAAATTGTATTTGTCACATACACATGGTTAGTTAATGCGAGTGTAGCAAAATGCTTGTGCTTCTAGTTCCGACAATGCAGTAATATATAACAAGTAATCTAACAAATTCACAACAACTACGCATGTATGAAGGCACATGCTGGAAGCAGAAGCTCATTTTGACATAATACCCATAATTCCTTCATTTGTATCTTTCCTCAATCCCTTTACGAGTCCAAGTTAAGAGAGGGTTGGAGTGGAGGAAGTTGGATGTTTTGTCCTTAGATAGTGATAGATGTTATAGCTGTTCCAACAGGTTTGGATCCCACAGAGAGCACTTTCAACGTTTAAGTTAATGATTCATCAGGAAGTTAGTGTCCTATTTTCACAGGTTCCGAGCGTGGAGACAGGATATGATAACTAAGGTTGCATAAGGAAGGTATATCACTGAAAACGTTCAAAGTTTACCAGTAAACTCCCAGAGTTTTGATATCTTTCAAGGATTTTATGTCAAATATATGAAATAAATAAATAAGATGATTTTAAAATAAGATATACAATGACAAAACTGTAAAACATCCTAAATATAAACTGTCAACTTAGTGAATATCACTGCTGTTCAACATTAGGGTTTCAGCATGAAATATTCTTCATATTTATTTTTGATAAACTTTGATTTATTTGACTATGTCACTATATATTTGTTGTCAATGTTTTGGTGTCAAACTGGTGGTAGTTGTGAATAAAGTCAATAGTTTGAAAAGTTGCTGAGTTAATAAAAAATAATGCCATTGTTGATTAGATGCTTTTGTCATTAATTAGGCCATTTTCTCTTGAACCATATGGTCTGTCTACTAGAAACTCATGAACCATATGGTCTGTCTACTAGAAACTCATGAACCATATGGTCTGTCTACTAGAAACTCATGAACAATATGGACACGGATATAATAAATTAATACTATATATGAATACATTTTCTTAAGTTATTCAAGTATAAAATACCAAAGTTACGATAGATTACTATAGATTTTCAGTTAATTACCACAATTATTATTATTATTATTATTATTTATTTTTATTATTTTTATTTTTTTTACCTTTATTTTACTAGGCAAGTCAGTTAAGAACAAATTCTTATTTTCAATGACGGCCTAGGAACAGTGGGTTAACTGCCTGTTCAGGGGCAGAACGACAGATTTGTACCTTGTCAGCTCAGGGATTCGAACTTGCAACCTTTCGGTAGCCGGGGCGGCTACCCTGCTGAAGATTCTGGTAAAGTTGTTAGTTTTGCAACCTTAATGATAACACAGAGAAATAGACATGGCATGGTACAGCATGAATGTATTGTTATATTCCCCAGTTTCTGTGTTGTGGGTTTGTGTATATGTATGTGTGTATTTCAGGAAATGGCTTCCTGGATTCCACCAAGCAGCTGATTGGTCAGCCCCATTGCAGATCGGAGCATTGATCCCGCCCTCTTGTTAGGGGATACAGCTGTCGGCAATTACCGACTCCTGCCGGCAGCTTGAAAAGCCAGAGTACCTTTGTTAGGAGAGAGAGCTTATTGGATGTCCTGTGTTGGTTGTGACTCAGAGACAGTTTTGTTGGAAGTATTTGTAGCCGCTACTTCTGAGTTATGTCTGTGCCAATAGGACTCAGTGTTTTTCATTATTGAAATTGTTCCCTTTACATGAGTAATTATTCTGTTTTTGTTCCCAGGGGGAGGGGAAGGCACCTTGGGAGTGTTTAGGGAAAAACCTGTGGCCATACATGTACCCGTGGAACGTACTCTGTCTATGCCACTAGGTAAGACCTGGGCAGGCCACCCCCGGTATTGTGGTTAGCGCGCCAGGAGGCGTTAAGAATAAGTAAGTGTGTAGGAGAGGGGGCTCTTTAACTTTCTTTGTTTCTTTGTTCCATCCAGTCCCTTTTCCCCGAATTACTGTGTAAAGGAAGAATAAATTCCCTGTAAACGGTAATATTCTCTGCCTCTGTCATCCTTACCTACAATCACATATCTCTTTCACTCCACAGGGAGTTGAGTGTAGCAGGGTGTGGCGTTCCCCCCCTCCAAGAGGCGTGTGTAACAGTAGTTTTATAACACAGAGACACACGCACACATAGATCGAGGGTGGGGGTGGTGCAATTCTTTTCCATCAACAGACATCTGTATAGGCCTGTTAGTACAGGACTAGTAAAGGTCTGTTAATACAGGACTAGTAAAGGCGTGTTAATACAGGACTAGTAAAGGTCTGTTAATACAGGACTAGTATAGGTCTGTTAATATAGGACTAGTAAAGGTCTGTTAATACAGGACTAGTATAGGTCTGCTAATACAGGACTAGTAAAGGTCTGTTAATACAGGACTAGTAAAGGTCTGTTAATACAGGACTAGTAAAGGTCTGTTAATACAGGACTAGTAAAGGCCTGTTAATACAGGACTAGTAAAGGTATGTTAATACAGGACTAGTAAAGGCCTGTTAATACAGGACTAGTAAAGGTCTGTTAATACAGGACTAGTAAAGGTCTGTTAATACAGGACTAGTAAAGGTATGTTAATACAGGACTAGTATAGGTCTGTTAATACAGGACTAGTAAAGGTCTGTTAATACAGGACTAGTAAACGCCTGTTATTACAGGACTAGTAAAGGCCTGTTAATACAGGACTAGTAAAGGCCTGTTAATACAGGACTAGTAAAGGTCTGTTAATACAGGACTAGTATAGGTCTGTTAATACAGGACTAGTAAAGGTCTGTTAATACAGGACTAGTAAAGGTCTGTTAATACAGGACTAGTAAAGGTCTGTTAATACAGGACTAGTAAAGGTCTGTTAATACAGGACTAGTAAAGGTCTGTTAATACAGGACTAGTAAAGGTCTGTTAATACAGGACTAGTAAAGGTCTGTTAATACAGGACTAGTAAAGGTCTGTTAATACAGGACTAGTATAGGTCTGGTAATACTGGACTAGTAAAGGTCTGTTAATACAGGACTAGTAAAGGCCTGTTAATACAGGACTAGTATAGGTCTGGTAATACAGGACTAGTATAGGTCTGGTAATACAGGACTAGTAAAGGTCTGTTAATACAGGACTAGTAAAGGTCTGTTAATACAGGACTAGTAAAGGTCTGTTAATACAGGACTAGTAAAGGCCTGTTAATACAGGACTAGTAAAGGTATGTTAATACAGGACTAGTAAAGGCCTGTTAATACAGGACTAGTAAAGGTCTGTTAATACAGGACTAGTAAAGGTCTGTTAATACAGGACTAGTAAAGGTATGTTAATACAGGACTAGTATAGGTCTGTTAATACAGGACTAGTAAAGGTCTGTTAATACAGGACTAGTAAACGCCTGTTATTACAGGACTAGTAAAGGCCTGTTAATACAGGACTAGTAAAGGTCTGTTAATACAGGACTAGTATAGGTCTGTTAATACAGGACTAGTAAAGGTCTGTTAATACATGACTAGTAATACAGGACTAGTAAAGGCCTGTTAATACAGGACTAGTAAAGGCCTGTTAATACAGGACTAGTAAAGGTCTGTTAATACAGGACTAGTATAGGTCTGTTAATACAGGACTAGTAAAGGTCTGTTAATACAGGACTAGTAAAGGTCTGTTAATACAGGACTAGTATAGGTCTGTTAATACAGGACTAGTAAAGGTCTGTTAATACAGGACTAGTAAAGGTCTGTTAATACAGGACTAGTAAAGGTCTGTTAATACAGGACTAGTAAAGGTCTGTTAATACAGGACTAGTAAAGGTCTGTTAATACAGGACTAGTAAAGGTCTGTTAATACAGGACTAGTAAAGGTCTGTTAATACAGGACTAGTATAGGTCTGGTAATACTGGACTAGTAAAGGTCTGTTAATACAGGACTAGTAAAGGCCTGTTAATACAGGACTAGTATAGGTCTGGTAATACAGGACTAGTATAGGTCTGGTAATACAGGACTAGTAAAGGTCTGTTAATACAGGACTAGTAAAGGTATGTTAATACAGGACTAGTAAAGGTCTGTTAATACAGGACTAGTAAAGGTCTGTTAATACAGGACTAGTATAGGTCTGTTAATACAGGACTAGTAAAGGTTCAGCGTAACAGACGTCTATATAGGTTTTCTTCTAAGAGTGTACACTACACCATAAGTTTTAACAGATAAGCAAGTTGGAGTCTGCTATTGGACCAGGTCTCTCTTGTTAAAGAGATGTTATCTCAATGAGAAAAACCTGCATAAAATGTTGTTTTTTAAGTTTGCATACTCTCTCTCTCTCTACAGAAAGAAGAGCAATGCATTTTTTAAAGGCTTCTACGCACTGCAGAAGGAACACGTCAGAGCTTCTCCTGTCCTGCAACATTGCACATTTTACCAGTACTAGTTACTCACAGTGAGAAACGCTGTTCAGTCTTGAAGGAACACACTCCAGATATGTACAGCAACTATGTCCAAGTCCTGCACTAGACTCTAACATACCTGGATTACTGATGCCCCACTCCAGCTAGCAGAGCTTGTACCTGTCTCTATCTGCTGGTTAGGCCTATTTACTGTAAATCTCTGAATGCGTCTTCCTCTCGGAGATACACAGAATGCTTTACACAATGTTTCTCCATGCTCGTGTGTGAGCGTGTAACAGTCCAGTTATTTGGCTTGGTGCTGAACATGAGTAGGCGTGAACATGTTTGGCAAGCTGCAGCCTGTACACACACACACAGGGATGGAACTCATGATCAAGATTACCTACTGTACACACAGACAGGGATGGAACTCATAATCAAGATGTACCTACTGTACACACAGACAGGGATGGAACTCATAATCAAGATGTACCTACTGTACACACACACAGGGATGGAACTCATAATCAAGATGCACCTACTGTACACACACACAGGGATGGAACTCATAATCAAGATGCACCTACTGTACACACACAGGGATGGAACTCATAATCAAGATGTACCTACTGTACACACAGACAGGGATGGAACTCATAATCAAGATGCACCTACTGTACACACACACAGGGATGGAACTCATAATCAAGATGTACCTACTGTACACACAGACAGGGATGGAACTCATAGTCAAGATGTACCTACTGTACACACACACAGGGATGGAACTCATAATCAAGATGCACCTACTGTACACACACACAGGGATGGAACTCATAATCAAGATTACCTACTGTACACACACACAGGGATGGAACTCATAATCAAGATGCACCTACTGTACACACAGACAGGGATGGAACTCATAATCAAGATGTACCTACTGTACACACAGACAGGGATGGAACTCATAATCAAGATGTACCTACTGTACACACAGACAGGGATGGAACTCATAATCAAGATGTACCTACTGTACACACACACAGGGATGGAACTCATAATCAAGATGCACCTACTGTACACACAGACAGGGATGGAACTCATAATCAAGATGTACCTACTGTACACACAGACAGGGATGGAACTCATAATCAAGATGCACCTACTGTACACACAGACAGGGATGGAACTCATAATCAAGATGTACCTACTGTACACACAGACAGGGATGGAACTCATAATCAAGATGCACCTACTGTACACACACAGGGATGGAACTCATAATCAAGATGTACCTACTGTACACACAGACAGGGATGGAACTCATAATCAAGATGCACCTACTGTACACACAGACAGGGATGGAACTCATAATCAAGATTACCTACTGTACACACACACAGGGATGGAACTCATAATCAAGATGCACCTACTGTACACACAGACAGGGATGGAACTCATAATCAAGATTACCTACTGTACACACACACAGGGATGGAACTCATAATCAAGATTACCTACTGTACACACACACAGGGATGGAACTCATAATCAAGATGCACCTACTGTACACACAGACAGGGATGGAACTCATAATCAAGATGTACCTACTGTACACACACAGACAGGGATGGAACTCATAATCAAGATGTACCTACTGTACACACACACAGGGATGGAACTCATAATCAAGATGCACCTACTGTACACACACACAGGGATGGAACTCATAATCAAGATGCACCTACTGTACACACAGACAGGGATGGAACTCATAATCAAGATGTACCTACTGTACACACACAGACAGGGATGGAACTCATAATCAAGATTACCTACTGTACACACAGACAGGGATGGAACTCATAATCAAGATGTACCTACTGTACACACAGACAGGAATCAATCACAACCTACAGTAGGCTGCGACCCACAAGGAATCAATCACGACCTACAGTAGGCTGCGATCCCCAAGGAATCAGTCACAACCTACAGTAGGCTGCGACCCACAAGGAATCAATTACGACCTACAGTAGGCTGCGATCCCCAAGGAATCAGTCACAACCTACAGTAGGCTGCGACCCACAAGGAATCAATTACGACCTACAGTAGGCTGCGACCCACAAGGAATCAATCACAACCTACAGTAGGCTGCGACCCACAAGGAATCAATCACAACCTACAGTAGGCTGCGACCCACAAGGAATCAATCACAACCTACAGTAGGCTGGGACCCACAAGGAATCAATCACAACCTACAGTAGGCTGCGACCCACAAGGAATCAATCACAACCTACAGTAGGCTGCGACCCACAAGGAATCAATCACAACCTACAGTAGGCTGCGACCCACAAGGAATCAATCACAACCTACAGTAGGCTGCGACCCACAAGGAATCAATCACAACCTACAGTAGGCTGCGACCCCCAAGGAATCAATCACGACCTACAGTAGGCTGCGACCCCCAAGGAATCAATCACAACCTACAGTAGGCTGCGACCCACAAGGAATCAATCACAACCTACAGTAGGCTGCGACCCACAAGGAATCAATCACAACCTACAGTAGGCTGCGACCCACAAGGAATCAACTCAAACCAGGAGTGAGTCCCAAACCACCATTTGGAAAACACTGCTCCTTTTCATGTACACATAACTACTTTCCACATCTGACACACACATGAGCAGGGACAGGGACAGGGACAGGGACAATAACAGGGACAGAGACAATGAGAGGGACAGGGACAAGGACAATGACAGGGACAGGGACAATGACAGGGACAGGGACAATGACAGGGACAGGGACCATGACAGGGACAAGGACAGGGACAAGGACAGGGACAGGGACAATGAGAGGGACAGGGACAAGGACAATGACAGGGACAGGGACAATGACAGGGACAAGGACAGGGACAATGACAGGGACAATGACAGGGACAGGGCAAACTCACAAATCTCTTTAGGCTTTTATGTGTAAGTAAATTGACAAATGTACAATGACCCAAATGTTGCACTGTTCAACCTTTTTCACTCCCCCACCCTTCCCCAATCTATCACAACCCCCCATTACACACAAACATTACTATAACCTGCTGTACAACCACCTACTACACACAAACATTACTGTAACCTACTGTACACTACAACCACCTACTACACACAAACATTACTGTAACCTACTGTACACTACAACCCCCCAATACACAAACATTACTATAACCTACTGTACAACCACAAACATTACTGTAACCTACTGTACACTACAACCCCCAATACACCCAAACATTACTATAACCTACTGTACACTACAACCACCCACTACACACAAACGTTACTATAACCTACTGTACACTACATCCCCCCAATACACACACACATTACTATAACCTACTGTACACTACAACCACCTACTACACACAAACATTACTATAACCTACTGTACACTACAACCACCCAATACACACAAACATTACTATAACCTACTGTACACTACAACCACCTACTACACACAAACATTACTATAACCTACTGTACACTACAACCACCTACTACACACAAACATTACTATAACCTACTGTACAACCACCCACTACACACACACATTACTGTAACCTACTGTACACTACAACCACCCAATACACACAAACATTACTATAACCTACTGTACACTACAACCACCTACTACACACAAACATTACTATAACCTACTGTACACTACAACCACCCACTACACACACATTACTATAACCTACTGTACACTACAACCACCCAATACACACAAACATTACTATAACCTACTGTACACTACAACCACCTATACACACAAACGTACTATAACCTACTGTACACTACAACCCCCCAATACACACACACATTACTTTAACCTACTGTACACTACAACCCCCCAATACAAACATTACTATAACCTACTGTACACTACAACCACCTACTACACACACACATTACTATAACCTACTGTACACTACAACCCCCATTACACACAAACGTTACTTTAACCTACTGTACACTACAACCCCCCAATACACACAAACGTTACTACTGTACAACCACCTACTACACACAAACGTTACTATAACCTACTGTACACTACAACCACCCAATACACACAAACGTTACTATAAACTACTGTACACTACAACCACCCAATACACACAAACGTTACTTTAACCTACTGTACAACCCCCAATACACACACACATTACTATAACCTACTGTATACTACAACCCCCAATACACACAAACATTACTATAACCTACTGTACACTACAACCACCTACTACACACAAACATTACTATAACCTACTGTACACTACAACCCCTACTACACACAAACATTACTATAACCTACTGTACACTACAACCCCCAATACACACAAACATTACTATAACCTACTGTACACTACAACCCCCACTACACACAAACATTACTATAACCTACTGTACACTACAACCCCCAATACACACAAACGTTACTATAACCTACTGTACACTACAACCCCCACTACACACAAACATTACTATAACCTACTGTACACTACAACCACCTACTACACACAAACATTACTATAACCTACTGTACACTACAACCCCCCAATACACACAAACGTTACTATAACCTACTGTACACTACAACCACCTACTACACACAAACATTACTATAACCTACTGTACAACCACCTACTACACACAAACATTACTATAACCTACTGTACACTAAACCCCCACTACACACAAACATTACTATAACCTACTGTACACTACAACCACCTACTACACACAAACATTACTATAACCTACTGTACACTACAACCCCCAATACACACAAACGTTACTATAACCTACCACTACAACCACCTACTACACAAAACATTACTATAACCTACTGTACACTACAACCCCCAATACACACAAACATTACTATAACCTGCTGTACACTACAACCCCCACTACACACAAACATTACTATAACCTACTGTACACTACAACCACCTACTACACACAAACATTACTGTAACCTACTGTACACTAGAACCACCTACTACACACAAACGTTACTATAACCTACTGTACACTACAACCCCCCACTACACACAAACATTACTATAACCTACTGTACACTACAACCACCTACTACACACAAACATTACTGTAACCTACTGTACACTACAACCACCTACTACACACAAACATTACTGTAACCTACTGTACACTACAACCCCCCAATACACACAAACATTACTATAACCTACTGTACAACCACCCACTACACACACACATTACTGTAACCTACTGTACACTACAACCACCTACTACACACACACATTACTATAACCTACTGTACACTACAACCACCTACTACACACAAACATTACTATAACCTACTGTACACTACAACCACCCAATACACACAAACATTACTATAACCTACTGTACACTACAACCACCTACTACACACAAACATTACTATAACCTACTGTACACTACAACCACCTACTACACACAAACATTACTATAACCTACTGTACAACCACCCACTACACACACACATTACTGTAACCTACTGTACACTACAACCACCCAATACACACAAACATTACTATAACCTACTGTACACTACAACCACCTACTACACACACACATTACTATAACCTACTGTACACTACAACCACCCACTACACACACACATTACTATAACCTACTGTACACTACAACCACCCAATACACACAAACATTACTATAACCTACTGTACACTACAACCACCTACTACACACAAACGTTACTATAACCTACTGTACACTACAACCCCCCAATACACACACACATTACTTTAACCTACTGTACACTACAACCCCCCCCAATACACACACACATTACTATAACCTACTGTACACTACAACCACCTACTACACACACACATTACTATAACCTACTGTACACTACAACCCCCCATTACACACAAACGTTACTTTAACCTACTGTACACTACAACCCCCCCAATACACACAAACGTTACTTTAACCTACTGTACAACCACCTACTACACACAAAGGTTACTATAACCTACTGTACACTACAACCACCCAATACACACAAACGTTACTATAAACTACTGTACACTACAACCACCCAATACACACAAACGTTACTTTAACCTACTGTACAACCCCCCAATACACACACACATTACTATAACCTACTGTATACTACAACCCCCCCAATACACACAAACATTACTATAACCTACTGTACACTACAACCACCTACTACACACAAACATTACTATAACCTACTGTACACTACAACCCCCTACTACACACAAACATTACTATAACCTACTGTACACTACAACCCCCCAATACACACAAACATTACTATAACCTACTGTACACTACAACCCCCCACTACACACAAACATTACTATAACCTACTGTACACTACAACCCCCCAATACACACAAACGTTACTATAACCTACTGTACACTACAACCCCCCACTACACACAAACATTACTATAACCTACTGTACACTACAACCACCTACTACACACAAACATTACTATAACCTACTGTACACTACAACCCCCCAATACACACAAACGTTACTATAACCTACTGTACACTACAACCACCTACTACACACAAACATTACTATAACCTACTGTACAACCACCCAATACACACAAACGTTACTATAACCTACTGTACACTACAACCCCCCACTACACACAAACGTTACTATAACCTACTGTACACTACAACCACCTACTACACACAAACATTACTATAACCTACTGTACACTACAACCCCCACTACACACAAACATTACTATAACCTACTGTACACTACAACCACCTACTACACACAAACATTACTATAACCTACTGTACACTACAACCCCCCAATACACACAAACGTTACTATAACCTACTGTACACTACAACCACCTACTACACACAAACATTACTATAACCTGCTGTACACTACAACCCCCCCAATACACACAAACATTACTATAACCTACTGTACACTAGAACCACCTACTACACACAAACGTTACTATAACCTACTGTACACTACAACCCCCCACTACACACAAACATTACTATAACCTACTGTACACTACAACCACCTACTACACACAAACATTACTATAACCTACTGTACACTACAACCCCCAATACATTTACTATAACCTACTGTACACTACAAACACCTACTACACACAAACATTACTATAACCTACTGTACAACCACCCAATACACACAAACGTTACTATAACCTACTGTACACTACAACCCCCCACTACACACAAACGTTACTATAACCTACTGTACACTACAACCACCTACTACACACAAACATTACTATAACCTACTGTACACTACAACCCCCCACTACACACAAACATTACTATAACCTACTGTACACTACAACCACCTACTACACACAAACATTACTATAACCTACTGTACACTACAACCCCCCAATACACACAAACGTTACTATAACCTACTGTACACTACAACCCCCCAATACACACAAACATTACTATAACCTGCTGTACACTACAACCACCCACTACACACAAACATTACTATAACCTACTGTATACTACAACCCCCCAATACACACAAACATTACTATAACCTGCTGTACACTACAACCCCCACTACACACAAACATTACTATAACCTACTGTATACTACAACCCCCAATACACACAAACATTACTATAACCTGCTGTACACTACAACCCCCAATACACACAAACATTACTATAACCTGCTGTACACTACAACCCCCACTACACACAAACATTACTATAACCTGCTGTACACTACAACCCCCAATACACAAACATTACTATAACCTGCTGTACACTACAACCCCCACTACACACAAACATTACTATAACCTACTGTACACTACAACCCCTACTACACACAAACATTACTATAACCTGCTGTACACTACAACCCCCAATACACACAAACATTACTATAACCTGCTGTACACTACAACCCCCACTACACACAAACATTACTATAACCTACTGTACACTACAACCACCTACTACACACAAACATTACTATAACCTACTGTACACTACAACCACCTACTACACACAAACATTACTATAACCTGCTGTACACTACAACCCCCAATACACACAAACATTACTATAACCTACTGTACACTACAACCACCTACTACACACAAACATTACTATAACCTGCTGTACACTACAACCCCCAATACACACAAACATTACTATAACCTACTGTACACTACAACCACCTACTACACACAAACATTACTATAACCTGCTGTACACTACAACCCCCAATACACACAAACATTACTATAACCTGCTGTACACTACAACCACCTACTACACACAAACATTACTATAACCTGCTGTACACTACAACCCCCACTACACACAAACATTACTATAACCTACTGTACACTACAACCCCCACTACACACACACATTACTATAACCTACTGTACACTACAACCCCCCACTACACACAAACATTACTATAACCTGCTGTACACTACAACCACCCACTACACACAAACATTACTATAACCTACTGTATACTACAACCCCCAATACACACAAACATTACTATAACCTGCTGTACACTACAACCCCCACTACACACAAACATTACTATAACCTACTGTATACTACAACCCCCAATACACACAAATATTACTATAACCTGCTGTACACTACAACCCCCAATACACAAAACATTACTATAACCTGCTGTACACTACAACCCCCACTACACACAAACATTACTATAACCTGCTGTACACTACAACCCCCAATACACACAAACATTACTATAACCTGCTGTACACTACAACCCCCAATACACACAAACATTACTATAACCTGCTGTACACTACAACCCCCACTACACACAAACATTACTATAACCTACTGTACACTACAACCACCTACTACACACAAACGTTACTATAACCTACTGTACACTACAACCCCCCACTACACACAAACATTACTATAACCTACTGTACACTACAACCCCCACTACACACAAACATTACTATAACCTACTGTACACTACAACCCCCCAATACACACAAACATTACTATAACCTGCTGTACACTAAACCCCCACTTTACTATAACCTGCTGTACACTACAACCCCCCAATACACACAAACATTACTATAACCTGCTGTACACTACAACCCCCACTACACACAAACATTACTATAACCTGCTGTACACTACAACCCCCAATACACACAAACATTACTATAACCTGCTGTACACTACAACCCCCACTACACAAAACATTACTATAACCTACTGTACACTACAACCCCTACTACACACAAACATTACTATAACCTGCTGTACACTACAACCCCCAATACACACAAACATTACTATAACCTGCTGTACACTACAACCCCCCACTACACACAAACATTACTATAACCTACTGTACACTACAACCACCTACTACACACAAACATTACTATAACCTACTGTACACTACAACCACCTACTACACACAAACATTACTATAACCTGCTGTACACTACAACCCCCCAATACACACAAACATTACTATAACCTACTGTACACTACAACCACCTACTACACACAAACATTACTATAACCTGCTGTACACTACAACCCCCCAATACACACAAACATTACTATAACCTACTGTACACTACAACCACCTACTACACACAAACATTACTATAACCTGCTGTACACTACAACCCCCCAATACACACAAACATTACTATAACCTGCTGTACACTACAACCCCCCACTACACACAAACATTACTATAACCTACTGTACACTACAACCACCTACTACACACAAACATTACTATAACCTGCTGTACACTACAACCCCCCACTACACATAAACATTACTATAACCTACTGTACACTACAACCCCCTACTACACACAAACATTACTATAACCTGCTGTACACTACAACCCCCCAATACACACAAACATTACTATAACCTGCTGTACACTACAACCCCCCACTACACACAAACATTACTATAACCTACTGTACACTACAACCACCTACTACACACAAACATTACTATAACCTACTGTACACTACAACCACCTACTACACACAAACATTACTATAACCTGCTGTACACTACAACCCCCCAATACACACAAACATTACTATAACCTACTGTACACTACAACCCCCAATACACACAAACATTACTATAACCTGCTGTACACTACAACCCCCACTACACACAAACGTTACTATAACCTACTGTACACTACAACCCCCAATACACACAAACATTACTATAACCTACTGTACACTACAACCCCCAATACACACAAACATTACTATAACCTGCTGTACACTACAACCCCCAATACACACAAACATTACTATAACCTACTGTACACTACAACCCCCACTACACACAAACGTTACTATAACCTACTGTACACTACAACCCCCACTACACACAAACATTACTATAACCTACTGTACACTACAACCCCCACTACACACAAACATTACTATAACCTGCTGTACACTACAACCCCCACTACACACAAACATTACTATAACCTGCTGTACACTACAACCCCCAATACACACAAACATTACTATAACCTGCTGTACACTACAACCCCCACTACACACAAACATTACTATAACCTACTGTACACTACAACCCCCTACTACACACAAACATTACTATAACCTGCTGTACACTACAACCCCCCAATACACACAAACATTACTATAACCTGCTGTACACTACAACCCCCCACTACACACAAACATTACTATAACCTACTGTACACTACAACCACCTACTACACACAAACATTACTATAACCTACTGTACACTACAACCACCTACTACACACAAACATTACTATAACCTGCTGTACACTACAACCACCTACTACACACAAACATTACTATAACCTGCTGTACACTACAACCCCCCAATACACACAAACATTACTATAACCTACTGTACACTACAACCACCTACTACACACAAACATTACTATAACCTGCTGTACACTACAACCCCCCAATACACACAAACATTACTATAACCTACTGTACACTACAACCACCTACTACACACAAACATTACTATAACCTGCTGTACACTACAACCCCCCACTACACACAAACATTACTATAACCTACTGTACACTACAACCACCTACTACACACAAACGTTACTATAACCTACTGTACACTACAACCCCCCACTACACACAAACATTACTATAACCTGCTGTACACTACAACCCCCCAATACACACAAACATTACTATAACCTACTGTACACTACAACCCCCACTACACACAAACATTACTATAACCTACTGTACACTACAACCACCTACTACACACAAACATTACTATAACCTACTGTACACTACAACCCCCACTACACACAAACATTACTATAACCTACTGTACACTACATCCCCCAATACACACAAACATTACTATAACCTGCTGTACACTACAACCACCCACTACACACAAACATTACTATAACCTACTGTATACTACAACCCCCAATACACACAAACATTACTATAACCTGCTGTACACTACAACCCCCACTACACACAAACATTACTATAACCTACTGTATACTACAACCCCCAATACACACAAACATTACTATAACCTGCTGTACACTACAACCCCCACTACACACAAACATTACTATAACCTGCTGTACACTACAACCCCCCAATACACACAAACATTACTATAACCTACTGTACACTACAACCCCCCACTACACACAAACATTACTATAACCTGCTGTACACTACAACCCCCCAATACACACAAACATTACTATAACCTGCTGTACACTACAACCCCCCACTACACACAAACATTACTATAACCTACTGTACACTACAACCCCCCACTACACACAAACATTACTATAACCTGCTGTACACTACAACCCCCCACTACACACAAACATTACTATAACCTACTGTACACTACAACCACCTACTACACACAAACGTTACTATAACCTACTGTACACTACAACCCCCCACTACACACAAACATTACTATAACCTACTGTACACTACAACCCCCCACTACACACAAACATTACTATAACCTACTGTACACTACAACCCCCCAATACACACAAACATTACTATAACCTGCTGTACACTACAACCCCCCACTACACACAAACATTACTATAACCTGCTGTACACTACAACCCCCAATACACACAAACATTACTATAACCTGCTGTACACTACAACCCCCACTACACACAAACATTACTATAACCTGCTGTACACTACAACCCCCAATACACACAAACATTACTATAACCTGCTGTACACTACAACCCCCACTACACACAAACATTACTATAACCTGCTGTACACTACAACCCCCAATACACACAAACATTACTATAACCTGCTGTACACTACAACCCCCACTACACACAAACATTACTATAACCTGCTGTACACTACAACCCCCACTACACACAAACATTACTATAACCTACTGTATACTACAACCCCCAATACACACAAATATTACTATAACCTGCTGTACACTACAACCCCCAATACACACAAACATTACTATAACCTGCTGTACACTACAACCCCCACTACACACAAACATTACTATAACCTGCTGTACACTACAACCCCCCAATACACACAAACATTACTATAACCTGCTGTACACTACAACCCCCAATACACACAAACATTACTATAACCTGCTGTACACTACAACCCCCACTACACACAAACATTACTATAACCTACTGTACACTACAACCACCTACTACACACAAACGTTACTATAACCTACTGTACACTACAACCCCCACTACACACAAACATTACTATAACCTACTGTACACTACAACCCCCACTACACAAACATTACTATAACCTACTGTACACTACAACCCCCAATACACACAAACATTACTATAACCTGCTGTACACTACAACCCCCACTACACACAAACATTACTATAACCTGCTGTACACTACAACCCCCAATACACACAAACATTACTATAACCTGCTGTACACTACAACCCCCACTACACAAACATTACTATAACCTGCTGTACACTACAACCCCCAATAACCAAACATTACTATAACCTGCTGTACACTACAACCCCCACTACACACAAACATTACTATAACCTACTGTACACTACAACCCCCTACTACACACAAACATTACTATAACCTGCTGTACACTACAACCCCCAATACACACAAACATTACTATAACCTGCTGTACACTACAACCCCCCACTACACAAAACATTACTATAACCTACTGTACACTACAACCACCTACTACACACAAACATTACTATAACCTACTGTACACTACAACCACCTACTACACACAAACATTACTATAACCTGCTGTACACTACAACCCCCAATACACACAAACATTACTATAACCTACTGTACACTACAACCACCTACTACACACAAACATTACTATAACCTGCTGTACACTACAACCCCCAATACACACAAACATTACTATAACCTACTGTACACTACAACCACCTACTACACACAAACATTACTATAACCTGCTGTACACTACAACCCCCAATACACACAAACATTACTATAACCTGCTGTACACTACAACCCCCACTACACACAAACATTACTATAACCTACTGTACACTACAACCACCTACTACACACAAACATTACTATAACCTGCTGTACACTACAACCCCCACTACACATAAACATTACTATAACCTACTGTACACTACAACCCCTACTACACACAAACATTACTATAACCTGCTGTACACTACAACCCCCAATACACACAAACATTACTATAACCTGCTGTACACTACAACCCCCACTACACACAAACATTACTATAACCTACTGTACACTACAACCACCTACTACACACAAACATTACTATAACCTACTGTACACTACAACCACCTACTACACACAAACATTACTATAACCTGCTGTACACTACAACCCCCAATACACACAAACATTACTATAACCTACTGTACACTAATACAACATTACTATAACCTGCTGTACACTACAACCCCCACAAACACAAACGTTACTATAACCTACTGTACACTACAACCCCCAATACACAAAACATTACTATAACCTACTGTACACTATACACACAAACATTACTATAACCTGCTGTACACTACAACCCCCAATACACACAAACATTACTATAACCTACTGTACACTACAACCCCCCTACTACACACAAACGTTACTATAACCTACTGTACACTACAACCCCCCACTACACACAAACATTACTATAACCTACTGTACACTACAACCCCCACTACACACAAACATTACTATAACCTGCTGTACACTACAACCCCCACTACACACAAACATTACTATAACCTGCTGTACACTACAACCCCCCAATACACACAAACATTACTATAACCTGCTGTACACTACAACCCCCACTACACACAAACATTACTATAACCTACTGTACACTACAACCCCTACTACACACAAACATTACTATAACCTGCTGTACACTACAACCCCCCAATACACACAAACATTACTATAACCTGCTGTACACTACAACCCCCACTACACACAAACATTACTATAACCTACTGTACACTACAACCACCTACTACACACAAACATTACTATAACCTACTGTACACTACAACCCCCACTACACACAAACATTACTATAACCTGCTGTACACTACAACCACCTACTACACACAAACATTACTATAACCTGCTGTACACTACAACCCCCAATACACACAAACATTACTATAACCTACTGTACACTACAACCACCTACTACACACAAACATTACTATAACCTGCTGTACACTACAACCCCCCAATACACACAAACATTACTATAACCTACTGTACACTACAACCACCTACTACACACAAACATTACTATAACCTGCTGTACACTACAACCCCCACTACACACAAACATTACTATAACCTACTGTACACTACAACCACCTACTACACACAAACGTTACTATAACCTACTGTACACTACAACCCCCCACTACACACAAACATTACTATAACCTGCTGTACACTACAACCCCCCCCAATACACACAAACATTACTATAACCTACTGTACACTACAACCCCCCACTACACACAAACATTACTATAACCTACTGTACACTACAACCACCTACTACACACAAACATTACTATAACCTACTGTACACTACAACCCCCACTACACACAAACATTACTATAACCTACTGTACACTACATCCCCCAATACACACAAACATTACTATAACCTGCTGTACACTACAACCACCCACTAACACAAACATTACTATAACCTACTGTATACTACAACCCCCAATACACACAAACATTACTATAACCTGCTGTACACTACAACCCCCCACTACACACAAACATTACTATAACCTACTGTATACTACAACCCCCAATACACACAAACATTACTATAACCTGCTGTACACTACAACCCCCACTACACACAAACATTACTATAACCTGCTGTACACTACAACCCCCAATACACACAAACATTACTATAACCTACTGTACACTATAACACAAACATTACTATAACCTGCTGTACACTACAACCCCCCAATACACACAAACATTACTATAACCTGCTGTACACTACAACCCCCACTACACACAAACATTACTATAACCTACTGTACACTACAACCCCCACTACACACAAACATTACTATAACCTGCTGTACACTACAACCCCCACTACACACAAACATTACTATAACCTACTGTACACTACAACCACCTACTACACACAAACGTTACTATAACCTACTGTACACTACAACCCCCACTACACACAAACATTACTATAACCTACTGTACACTACAACCCCCACTACACACAAACATTACTATAACCTACTGTACACTACAACCCCCAATACACACAAACATTACTATAACCTGCTGTACACTACAACCCCCACTACACACAAACATTACTATAACCTGCTGTACACTACAACCCCCAATACACACAAACATTACTATAACCTGCTGTACACTACAACCCCCACTAACAAACATTACTATAACCTGCTTACAACCCCCAATACACACAAACATTACTATAACCTGCTGTACACTACAACCCCCACTACACACAAACATTACTATAACCTACTGTACACTACAACCCCTACTACACACAAACATTACTATAACCTGCTGTACACTACAACCCCCAATACACACAAACATTACTATAACCTGCTGTACACTACAACCCCCACTACACACAAACATTACTATAACCTACTGTACACTACAACCACCTACTACACACAAACATTACTATAACCTACTGTACACTACAACCACCTACTACACACAAACATTACTATAACCTGCTGTACACTACAACCCCCAATACACACAAACATTACTATAACCTACTGTACACTACAACCACCTACTACACACAAACATTACTATAACCTTGTACACTACAACCCCCAATACACACAAACATTACTATAACCTACTGTACACTACAACCACCTACTACACACAAACATTACTATAACCTGCTGTACACTACAACCCCCCAATACACACAAACATTACTATAACCTGCTGTACACTACAACCACCTACTACACACAAACATTACTATAACCTGCTGTACACTACAACCCCCCACTACACACACACATTACTATAACCTACTGTACACTACAACCCCCACTACACACACATTACTATAACCTACTGTACACTACAACCCCCACTACACACAAACATTACTATAACCTGCTGTACACTACAACCACCCACTACACACAAACATTACTATAACCTACTGTATACTACAACCCCCAATACACACAAACATTACTATAACCTGCTGTACACTACAACCCCCACTACACACAAACATTACTATAACCTACTGTATACTACAACCCCCAATACACACAAATATTACTATAACCTGCTGTACACTACAACCCCCAATACACACAAACATTACTATAACCTGCTGTACACTACAACCCCCACTACACACAAACATTACTATAACCTGCTGTACACTACAACCCCCAATACACACAAACATTACTATAACCTGCTGTACACTACAACCCCCAATACACACAAACATTACTATAACCTGCTGTACACTACAACCCCCACTACACACAAACATTACTATAACCTACTGTACACTACAACCACCTACTACACACAAACGTTACTATAACCTACTGTACACTACAACCCCCACTACACACAAACATTACTATAACCTACTGTACACTACAACCCCCACTACACACAAACATTACTATAACCTACTGTACACTACAACCCCCAATACACACAAACATTACTATAACCTGCTGTACACTACAACCCCCACTACACACAAACATTACTATAACCTGCTGTACACTACAACCCCCAATACACACAAACATTACTATAACCTGCTGTACACTACAACCCCCCACTACACACAAACATTACTATAACCTGCTGTACACTACAACCCCCAATACACACAAACATTACTATAACCTGCTGTACACTACAACCCCCACTACACACAAACATTACTATAACCTACTGTACACTACAACCCCTACTACACACAAACATTACTATAACCTGCTGTACACTACAACCCCCCAATACACACAAACATTACTATAACCTGCTGTACACTACAACCCCCACTACACACAAACATTACTATAACCTACTGTACACTACAACCACCTACTACACACAAACATTACTATAACCTACTGTACACTACAACCACCTACTAACATTACTATAACCTGCTGTACACTACAACCCCCAATACACACAAACATTACTATAACCTACTGTACACTACAACCACCTACTACACACAAACATTACTATAACCTGCTGTACACTACAACCCCCCAATACACACAAACATTACTATAACCTACTGTACACTACAACCACCTACTACACACAAACATTACTATAACCTGCTGTACACTACAACCCCCCAATACACACAAACATTACTATAACCTGCTGTACACTACAACCCCCCACTACACACAAACATTACTATAACCTACTGTACACTACAACCACCTACTACACACAAACATTACTATAACCTGCTGTACACTAAACCCCCCACTTTACTATAACCTACTGTACACTACAACCCCTACTACACACAAACATTACTATAACCTGCTGTACACTACAACCCCCAATACACACAAACATTACTATAACCTGCTGTACACTACAACCCCCACTACACACAAACATTACTATAACCTACTGTACACTACAACCACCTACTACACACAAACATTACTATAACCTACTGTACACTACAACCACCTACTACACACAAACATTACTATAACCTGCTGTACACTACAACCCCCAATACACACAAACATTACTATAACCTACTGTACACTACAACCCCCAATACACACAAACATTACTATAACCTGCTGTACACTACAACCCCCACTACACACAAACGTTACTATAACCTACTGTACACAAACCCCCAATACACACAAACATTACTATAACCTACTGTACACTACAACCCCCAATACACACAAACATTACTATAACCTGCTGTACACTACAACCCCCAATACACACAAACATTACTATAACCTACTGTACACTACAACCCCCACTACACACAAACGTTACTATAACCTACTGTACACTACAACCCCCACTACACACAAACATTACTATAACCTACTGTACACTACAACCCCCACTACACACAAACATTACTATAACCTGCTGTACACTACAACCCCCACTACACACAAACATTACTATAACCTGCTGTACACTACAACCCCCAATACACACAAACATTACTATAACCTGCTGTACACTACAACCCCCACTACACACAAACATTACTATAACCTACTGTACACTACAACCCCTACTACACACAAACATTACTATAACCTGCTGTACACTACAACCCCCAATACACACAAACATTACTATAACCTGCTGTACACTACAACCCCCACTACACACAAACATTACTATAACCTACTGTACACTACAACCACCTACTACACACAAACATTACTATAACCTACTGTACACTACAACCACCTACTACCACAAAACATTACTATAACCTGCTGTACACTACAACCACCTACTACACACAAACATTACTATAACCTGCTGTACACTACAACCCCCAATACACACAAACATTACTATAACCTACTGTACACTACAACCACCTACTACACACAAACATTACTATAACCTGCTGTACACTACAACCCCCCAATACACACAAACATTACTATAACCTACTGTACACTACAACCACCTACTACACACAAACATTACTATAACCTGCTGTACACTACAACCCCCACTACACACAAACATTACTATAACCTACTGTACACTACAACCACCTACTACACACAAACGTTACTATAACCTACTGTACACTACAACCCCCACTACACACAAACATTACTATAACCTGCTGTACACTACAACCCCCTGCAATACACACAAACATTACTATAACCTACTGTACACTACAACCCCCACTACACACAAACATTACTATAACCTACTGTACACTACAACCACCTACTACACACAAACATTACTATAACCTACTGTACACTACAACCCCCACTACACACAAACATTACTATAACCTACTGTACACTACATCCCCCAATACACACAAACATTACTATAACCTGCTGTACACTACAACCACCCACTACACACAAACATTACTATAACCTACTGTATACTACAACCCCCAATACACACAAACATTACTATAACCTGCTGTACACTACAACCCCCACTACACACAAACATTACTATAACCTACTGTATACTACAACCCCCCAATACACACAAACATTACTATAACCTGCTGTACACTACAACCCCCACTACACACAAACATTACTATAACCTGCTGTACACTACAACCCCCAATACACACAAACATTACTATAACCTACTGTACACTACAACCCCCACTACACACAAACATTACTATAACCTGCTGTACACTACAACCCCCAATACACACAAACATTACTATAACCTGCTGTACACTACAACCCCCACTACACACAAACATTACTATAACCTACTGTACACTACAACCCCCACTACACACAAACATTACTATAACCTGCTGTACACTACAACCCCCACTACACACAAACATTACTATAACCTACTGTACACTACAACCACCTACTACACACAAACGTTACTATAACCTACTGTACACTACAACCCCCACTACACACAAACATTACTATAACCTACTGTACACTACAACCCCCACTACACACAAACATTACTATAACCTACTGTACACTACAACCCCCAATACACACAAACATTACTATAACCTGCTGTACACTACAACCCCCACTACACACAAACATTACTATAACCTGCTGTACACTACAACCCCCAATACACACAAACATTACTATAACCTGCTGTACACTACAACCCCCACTACACACAAACATTACTATAACCTACTGTACACTACAACCCCTACTACACACAAACATTACTATAACCTGCTGTACACTACAACCCCCAATACACACAAACATTACTATAACCTGCTGTACACTACAACCCCCACTACACACAAACATTACTATAACCTACTGTACACTACAACCACCTACTACACACAAACATTACTATAACCTACTGTACACTACAACCACCTACTACACACAAACATTACTATAACCTGCTGTACACTACAACCCCCAATACACACAAACATTACTATAACCTACTGTACACTACAACCACCTACTACACACAAACATTACTATAACCTGCTGTACACTACAACCCCCAATACACACAAACATTACTATAACCTACTGTACACTACAACCACCTACTACACACAAACATTACTATAACCTGCTGTACACTACAACCCCCAATACACACAAACATTACTATAACCTGCTGTACACTACAACCCCCACTACACACAAACATTACTATAACCTGCTGTACACTACAACCCCCAATACACACAAACATTACTATAACCTGCTGTACACTACAACCCCCACTACACACAAACATTACTATAACCTGCTGTACACTACAACCCCCAATACACACAAACATTACTATAACCTACTGTACACTACAACCCCCACTACACACAAACATTACTGTAACCTACTGTACACTACAACCCCCAATACACACAAACATTACTATAACCTGCTGTACACTACAACCCCCACTACACACAAACATTACTATAACCTACTGTACACTACAACCACCTACTACACACAAACATTACTATAACCTATTGTACACTACAACCCCCACTACACACACACATTACTATAACCTACTGTACACTACAACCCCCACTACACACAAACATTACTATAACCTACTGTACACTACAACCCCCACTACACACAAACATTACTATAACCTGCTGTACACTACAACCCCCAATACACACAAACATTACTATAACCTGCTGTACACTACAACCCCCACTACACACAAACATTACTATAACCTACTGTACACTACAACCACCTACTACACACAAACATTACTATAACCTGCTGTACACTACAACCCCCAATACACACAAACATTACTATAACCTGCTGTACACTACAACCCCCACTACACACAAACATTACTATAACCTGCTGTACACTACAACCCCCAATACACACAAACATTACTATAACCTGCTGTACACTACAACCCCCACTACACACAAACATTACTATAACCTGCTGTACACTACAACCCCCCCAATACACACAAACATTACTATAACCTGCTGTACACTACAACCCCCACTACACACAAACATTACTATAACCTGCTGTACACTACAACCCCCCAATACACACAAACATTACTATAACCTGCTGTACACTACAACCCCCACTACACACAAACATTACTATAACCTGCTGTACACTACAACCCCCAATACACACAAACATTACTATAACCTACTGTACACTACAACCCCCACTACACACAAACATTACTGTAACCTACTGTACACTACAACCCCCCAATACACACAAACATTACTATAACCTACTGTACACTACAACCCCCAATACACACAAACATTACTATAACCTGCTGTACACTACAACCCCCACTACACACAAACATTACTATAACCTACTGTACACTACAACCACCTACTACACACAAACATTACTATAACCTATTGTACACTACAACCCCCACTACACACACACATTACTATAACCTACTGTACACTACAACCCCCACTACACACAAACATTACTATAACCTACTGTACACTACAACCCCCACTACACACAAACATTACTATAACCTGCTGTACACTACAACCCCCCAATACACACAAACATTACTATAACCTGCTGTACACTACAACCCCCACTACACACAAACATTACTATAACCTACTGTACACTACAACCCCCCTACACACAAACATTACTATAACCTACTGTACACTACAACCCCCCTACACACACACATTACTATAACCTACTGTACACTACAACCCCCACTACACACAAACATTACTATAACCTACTGTACACTACAACCCCCCAATACACACAAACATTACTGTAACTTGTGATCACAGGTATAAACATCAACGCTGAGACTCACCTGACTGACTGACGAAAAGCTAAATCATAAAACCAAACCACACATAAAACCAAACCACACATAAAACCAAACCACACATAAAACCAAACCACACATAAAACCAAACCACACATAAAACCAAACCACACATAAAACCAAACCACACATAAAACCAAACCACACATAAAACCAAACCACACATAAAACCAAACCACACATAAAACCAAACCACACATAAAAGCTGAATGAACAGATGATGAGATCTAATAAAAGTACAGTGGGACAGATGGCAGCCCCCCCCTCCCCCCCCTCTCTGTGGAATAGAGGCTTGTGTGGGTGGTGAGAGAGGTGAGAAAGTGGGATTAATGTCTCACCTGCTCCAAAAACACAGTGTATTAATGATTGCCTTGAACTTAACCATAACCATAACGCCAGGCCGGCTCTCTGCTCTCTGCTCTGGGGCAAAGCTCTGTCAACACACTGGTCCACCTGGATGATTAACCAGTTGTCATGGATAGAGGTGTGAGGAGACCCCTCTCACCTGTTCACGTTCAAAGTTCAACTTTATTTGTCCCAGAAGGCAATTGGTTTTGCAGTAAGGAACACACGACCTTTACAAACACACATACAGACGGATGTTTCAATACACTGGAGTACCAGTGAGGATGTCCTACACTGAACACCTTTACAAACACACATACAGACGGATGTTTCAATACACTGGAGTACCAGTGAGGATGTCCTACACTGAACACCTTTACAAACACACATACAGATGGATGTTTCAATACACTGGAGTACCAGTGAGGATGTCCTACACTGGACACCTTTACAAACACACATACAGATGGATGTTTCAATACACTGGAGTACCAGTGAGGATATCCTACACTGAACACCTTTACAAACACACATACAGACTGATGTTTCAATACACTGGAGTACCAGTGAGGATATCCTACACTGAACACCTTTACAAACACACATACAGATGGATGTTTCAATACACTGGAGTACCAGTGAGGATATCCTACACTGTCATTGATAGTCATCTGACAATGTTTTTCATGTCATTACATTAAAAAATGTATAAGGGGATCATAGATATATTCAATCAAATACAACAGGTGTTCACCTTACAGTGAAATGTTTACTTACGAGCCCTAACCAACAATGTATTAAAAAAAAATATGAATAAGAATAAGAAATAAAAGGAACAAGTAATTAAAGAGCAGCAGTAAAATAACAATAACGAGACTATATACAGGGGGGGTACCGGTAGAGAGTCAATGTATGGGGGCACCGTTTAGTCGAGGTAATTGAGGTAATAAGTACATGTAGGTAGAGTTATTAAAATGGCTATGCATAGATAATAACAGAGTAGCAGCGTCGTAAAAGAGTGTGTGGTGGTGGGGGGGGGGTAGCCATTTGATTAGATGTTCAGGAGTTTTATGGCTTAGGGGTAGAAGCTGTTTAGAACCTTTTGAACCTAGACTTGGCACTCGGGTACCAATTGCAGTGCGGTAGCAGAGAGAACGGTCTATGACTAGGATGGCTGGAGTTTTTGACCATTTTTAGGGTCTTCCTCTGACACCGCATGGTATAGCAGTCCTGGATGGCAGGAAGCTTGGCCCCAGTGATGTACTGGGCCGTACGCACTACCCTCTGTAGTGCCTTGTGGTCGGAGGCTGAGCAGTTACCAAACCATGCAGTAATGCAACCAGTCAGGATGCTCTCGATGGTGCAGCTGTAGAACCTTTTGAGGATCTGAGGACCCATGCCAAATATTTTCAGTCTCCTGAAGGGGAATAGGTTTTGTTGTGCCCTCTTCACGACTGTCATGGTGTGTTTGGACCATGTTAGTTTGTTGGTGATGTGGACACAAACAAACTTGAAGCTTTCAACCTGCTCCACCACAGCCCCGCTGATGAGAATGGGGGAGTGCTCAGTCCTCCTTTTCCTGTAGTCCATAATCATCTCCTTTGTCTTGATCAGGTTAAGGGAGAGATTGTTGTCCTGGCACAACACGGCCAGGCCTCTGACCCCACTCCCTATATGATGTCTCGTCGTTGTCTGTGATCAGGCCTACCACTGTTGTGTCATCGGCAAACTTAATGATGGTGTTGGAGTTGTGCCTGGCAGTGCAGTCATGAGTGAACAGGGAGTACGGGATGGGACTGAGCACGCACCCCTGAGGGGCCCCTGTGTTGAGGATCAGAATTGCGGATGTGTTGTTACCTACCCTTACCACCTGGGGGTGGCCTGTCAGGAAGTCCAGGATTCAGTTGCAGGGGGAAGTATTTAGTCCCAGGGTCCTTAGCTTATTGATGAGCTTTGAGGGCACTATGATGTTGAGCGCTGAGCTGTAGTCAATGAATAGCATTTTCACGTAGGTGTTCCTTTTGTCCAGGTGGGAAAGGGCAGTGTGGAGTGCAATAGAGATTGCATCATCTGTGGATTTCTTGGGGCGGTATGCAAATTGGAGTGGGTCTAGGGTTTCTGGGATAATGGTGTTGATGTGAGCCATGACCAGCCTTTCAAAGAACTTCATGGCTACAGACATGAGTGCTATGGGTCGGTAGTCATTTATGCAGATTACCTTAGTGTTCTTGGGCACAGGGACTATGGTGGTCTGCTTAAAACATGTTGGTATTATAGACTCAAGACAGGGATAGGTTGAAAATGTCAGTGAAGACACTTGCCAGTTGGTCAGCACATGCGCATTCGTACACGTCCTGGTAATCCGTCTGGCCCTGCGGCCTTGTGAATGTTGACCTGTTTAAGATCACACAGTCATCCGGAACAGCTGGTGCTCTCATGCATGTTTCAGTGGTATTTGCTTCGAAGCAAGCATAGAAGTAGTTTAGATCGTCTGGTAGGCTTGTGTCACTGGGCAGCTCTCGGCTGTGCTTCCCTTTGTAGTCTCTAATAGTTTGCAAGCCCAGCCACATCCGACGAGCGTTGGATCCGGTGTAATACAAATCGATCTTAGTCCTGTATTGATGCTTTGCCTGTTTGATGGTTCATCGGAGGGCATAGCGGGATTTCTAATAAGCTACCGGATTAGAGTCCCGATCCTTGAAAGCGGCAGCTCTAGCCTTTAGCTCAGTGCGGATGTTGCCTGTAATCCATGGCTTCTGGTTGGGGTATGTAGGTACGGTCACAATTGGGACGACATCATCAATGCACTTATTGATAAAGCCAGTGACTGAATCGGAAGAATCCCGGAACATATTCCAGTCTGTGATAGCAAAACAGTCCTGTAGTTTAGCATCTGCTTCATCTGACCACTTTATTATTGACCGAGTCACTGGTGCTTCCTGCTGAATTTTCTCTTGTAAGCAGGAATCAGGAAGATACAATTATGGTCAGATTTGCCAAATGGAGGGCGAGGGAGAGCTTTGTATATCTCTGTTTGTGGAGTAATGGTTATCTAGAGTTTTAATCCCCTCTGGTTGCACACTTAACATGCTGATAGAAATTTGGTAAAAACTGATTTTAGTTTCCCTGCATTAAAGTCTCCGGCCACTAGGAGCACCGCCTCTGGATGAGCGTTTTCCTGAGTCAATTTAAAATCTATGTTTAATCCTTTATCATAGTTGGTGTCTTGACGGATTTGTCCAAAATCATGTGACATAAAACATTACTTTTCTGTCCTTGTATTTAAGGCAGTGTAAGTTGTCATTCTGTCCTTGTATTTATGGCAGTGTAAGTTGTCATTCTGTCCTTGTATTTATGGCAGTGTAAGTTGTCATTCTGTCCTTGTATTTATGGCAGTGTAAGTTGTCATTCTGTCCTTGTATTTATGGCAGTGTAAGTTGTCATTCTGTCCTTGTATTTATGGCAGTGTAAGTTGTCATTCTGTCCTTGTATTTATGGCAGTGTAAGTTGTCATTCTGTCCTTGTATTTATGGCAGTGTAAGTTGTCATTCTGTCCTTGTATTTATGGCAGTGTAAGTTGTCATTATATCATGTGTTAAGCATTAATCAGTTAAATTAGACATTGAATCCTGGCTCTAGCTGTCAGACAGTTTTTCTTTTAGAGATCTCAGACATGTCTTCTTTTGTTACTTGGTGAAAACAGTTTTCATGGGCACACAAATCCAAAAGAATAAATGCGATTGCAAATAAAATGCTTCTAACCAAAAGAGACCCTAATTACCTTGATACTGTAAGTAAAACCTAAATCAATACTGTCATTAATGTGGTTGTTCAATAATTATGCATAATACTTATTCGATGCACATTTGATGTCCAGCTGACTAGTTACACTATGATATTTTCACATTATCATCTGATTTAGGAAGGAATTTTCAGAATGACAGTAAAGTGACCAACAGCTGTTGTAATAGCGCATGCGATGCAACATCAGCCCAAGTGCTGGAAGAAAGTTGTTCACAAGGAATGTCCAGAATATTTGTGTCTCATTCATTATGCTGGTGAAGACATTGTTACATTAACAGAGAAAGCATCAAGGGGGAAAGGGGGATACCTAGTCAGTTGTACAACTGAATGCCTTCAACTGAAATGTGTCTTGTGCATTTAACCCAACCCCTCTGAATCAAAGAGGTGCGGGGGGCTGCCTTAATCGACATCCATGTCTTTGGTGCCCGGTGAACAGTGGGTTAACTGCCTTGCTCAGGGGCAGAATGGCAGAACAATAGATTTTTACCTTGTCAGCTCGGGGATTTGATCCAGCAACCATTAGGCTACCTGAAGCCCCCATAATGAGTTAATGTTTTCATATGTTTTTGTGCCTCTGATTGGACACCGAGTCTACTGTGCACAATTGTGTAGGATAGACTATTGCACAACACCCAATGCCATTCCTATTAATTATTCTGCTAACCTAGTCTCAGAACATTTTGTATTATTATGTACGTAAATCCGAGACACTCCATTTAGTATGATATGTTGTGTTTTGTATGGTATGTATTAATTTGTGCATGTCCATCACCCATTTTGTATTATATGTTACGAATTACAATCCATATTACACAGTTTGTTACAAATTTGCAAAACATAGAATATATCACGAATTTGCTAAATGTACAATATGTTAAGAATTTGCTAAACATATGATATGTTAGGAATTCTAGCTAGGTGGCTAGCTGGCTAACGTTAGCTAGGCTATGGTTTAGTGGTTTCAGGGAAGGTTAGGGTTAAGTTCAGGAGTTAGGTTAAAGAGTTGAAGTTAGGGTTAGCTAAAAGGGTAAAGGTTAGGGGAAGGGTTTTCTAACATGCTAAGTAGTTTCAAAGTAGTTAAACAGTAGTAAATAGTTGAAAAGTTGCTAATTAGCTAAAAAATCTTTGTCCTTGATGAGATTTGCACTCAGAACCTTTGGGTTGCTAGACATTCACATTATACCATATCAAACATAGCATGTTTTACTAATCTGAGTGTCCTGGATTTACATTTACTATGTTCGGTCAAGTCTATGAGACCAGGTTGACTCTGGATATAATGACACTAAATTACAAAGAATATTGGGTTTATTGACAATATAATCTGGTACTTCAATTAAAAATAAATGTCGTTTTCCATGTTACACCTGCAATTTTAAACAAAACAATTGGCTTGAAGTAGCCAACTGGAACATAAATTTGGAGCTCAGAAATGCAAGTACTACAATAGACCTTTATTGAACATAATTTCCTCAATTTGGTGCTTTAAAGGTCCTTGTAATTATTGTAGCCTGTTTCTAAGGTCTCTTGCTCCCTTATAATTATCCGTGGTTTCAATTTGTATCCGTTTTTGTGAGAGATGGAGCCACTTTCGTTATTTTCTTGCTGCTTCAAGTGAAGGGTGTGGCGCTTCTCTGTTGCGGTGAAACCACATGCGGTTACTATGACGATTATAACGTCTAATGTTGGCTTCAATTTGGCTTCCAAAAAAACCCTTCCATTAAAAAAGGAACCTGTTTTTTTGGTAACTTTCTTATTATAAAAACAACCATTGTAAGATTCAAATGGGGAGATTAATGCTATTCATGGCTTTCTTATGTATATTTGCGTTGGCCTCAAAGCATACAGAAAAATCGCCATACATTCATCCACTCTATTTAGCCTGGCAATGTCCAAATTATTCTCACATATTTTAGAATGTAATAATAATTTGAATATCAATTCTTTGGCAAGTCCTAAAAAATGCATTATTCTTAAAGTGGTAATGGCCTACTTTGATGTATTTATTTAGACACTTTTTGCATACTTTATGAAAAGTTTATTAGGCCCTTTAAGTACAATTCTATAAATTATACAATTGTATAAGACTGCGTTTCTTAAAAATTACAATTAATTGATTGAAAAAGTATCTGACCATTCATGTTGTTGTCCTCTCAACTGTACCATATCTTTCACGTCGGAGATCGATACAGGTGCCAACTCATTACATGGACTTCAAACTATCTCAATGGCCTACTAAACCACTGGGACTGGGATTGTATGTGTGTGAGGTACATGTTTTACTATAGCTGTGAGTACCAGAAGTCCTCACAAGAACAGTATAGCAACTAAAATTCAGAGAAGTGAGAACAATGTGCTGGTCCTCACTTGTAAAAAAGGCTATTTTAGGTTTAGGGGTTCGGTTAGGGTTAAGCGTTAGAATTAGGGTTAGGGTTCAGATTATGGTTAGCATTAGGTTTAGGGGTAAGGGAAAATATGATTTTGAATGGGAATCAATTGTTGGTTCCCAAAAAGTCCTCACAAGTAAAGTATGCCATGTGTGTCTGTATGTGTTTGACTTGAACTGAAATAAAGAGCGTAAATGCATGAAGGGCGAAAATCTATATATCTGGGATAGGCATATCTGTCCGATCTGGCTTTTCTACCTTCAATCGATGTTTCCTCGATCGACTACACTTTCTTGTTGCTATGCAGGTCCAGAGACGCAGCCAGTCTCCTGGCGAAGCAACAACGGCGTATTGTCGTCACGACAAGTTTCACGTAAAACCACCATTCGTTTCTGTTTTTTGTTTGTTTGTTGCCGCTATTACAAGAGCTACATATTCGGATGTTGATGTTAGCGGTTTAAAACAAGAAAGGACTGTTATAGAGCTATGTAAAGAAATAAAAAATAAAGGAACGTTTCTGGCGCTGTTTGATGTGCCTTTACCCCCCATCAACACAGGGTGGTGCAGTTGTGCGTCATTGCGCAGGGAAGCCTCCACACCTCTGGCCTCAATTGGTTTCCCCATCATTTCCCAGTCCTCTCTGAAACCCGCCTGCGGTGTTGTCCCGACGAAGTCTGTTATTATAGAGTTGGTTTAGCCAGCGCTCGCGTTAATGATTTCATCGCCAGAGTACAAATCTGACTGTAATTTTCATATCTTCCCTCCGTGCAGACTTTACGAATGATCCAGCCCACATTGGATGTATTTGTAATAAACATTTCTTAAGGAATACGCCATTCATATCAATGCTTCAACATGCAGCCCCCACCGAGAAAGGTGAGTTTTTCCCTTTACTTGACTATTTCTCTTTGAGTAGCAAACAGTGGGATGTTGACTTGCTAATAACATTGATGTGTAACATTAGCTACTTAGCTAGCTTGCTAGTATTATAAGCCACATGTGGTGTTGCAAATATTGAAACTATAGTATTTGTATTCGGTTGTCAATTTCAAGCCTGTTTATAGTTATGCCAACCAGCTATGCACTACGAGCTGTCTGGTTAGCTAGCTAGCCAGATAATTAGGTCTGGTTGAGGTCTTGAGGAACCGCTGTCTGCTAGCTTGTTGACCGCAGATAGAAGGGCTCAGTATCTTTGGCTAACGTCAGCGAAATGTTGAATAGCCCGACAGATATAACTAACGTTAGTCTTCCAGAACGATATAACTGTAGTTAGGTAGTTGATAATGTATTTCGAAACACCATCTGAAGTAACGTTACGCTGATGAACGGGACATAAACATGCATGACAGCTCCGATGTTATCGCTGTCATCTGGACTGGAGAGAAGTGACGGATTCTTCCCCTCGTAAAACACTGTTAACCAGAATATAGGATGCGAGTGTGCATTTGGTGGCCACAACAATGTTCCATTGTGTGATTTTAACACACCCTTGCCTTGACTTTTAGTGTATTTGGACAAAACGTAGCTAGCTAACTATTTTATTCTCGCGGTTAAGTCATAAAACGGAGAAGGAATGTTCCGCTGTTAGTCAGTGAACGGTTAATAACGTTGTTAATCACAGCTGTCTGGTTATTACCGACTGCACACAACACACGGTGCATTTATTTTCCGTACTATAGAGACAAGTAGTCAGTCATCAGGTTTCTCACCGGTAATTAACGACATGGCCTCTGCGGGTAGTGCAGTATGTCCATGGGACATTGTTTACAGTGCACACGTCTTCCCTTTGTGCGTGTGTTTTGCGACAACTCTCTGGTACAATGTAGACTATACTGTAACAAAGCATAGTGTCCCTTTGTTCTTTCTGTCTGCCATTCACATGCTGTGTGTGAGAGAGGGAGTCTGTGTTTCTCTTTCATGATCTTAGTTATTCTAGAAGAGGTGTCTGGGAACCAATTACTGGCTTGCAGTACCCCGGCACAGCTTTCAGTTAATTATCGGATATTCCCGGGTGCTGTTGCTGCTCCACTGGGTCTGTCAGACACATTGTGGGCAGACTGAACATGTCACGTCCTGTCCTCCCCTTTATGGGTCAGATAGAGAGTACATCTCTTCCTCCCCATCTTTCTCTCGCTCTCTCTCTCTCTCTCTCTCTCTTCCTCCTCTTCTCTCTCTCTTCCTCCCATCTCTCTTTCTTTCTCTCTCTCTCTTCCTCCCATCTCTCTCTTTCTCAGTCCCCATCTCTCTCTCCCCCTTTGTCCCTCATCTAGCTTTCCTCTCTCTCCCTGCCCCCTCTCTCATTTTTTTCTGTCTCATATGTGACTGACTGTGACTGACTGAAAGGAGAGATGGAGTGAAGTCACTTTTCCCTGATAAGCCCCACCATGGACCACTCCCCCTCCATCTTCAAAGGCAGGCAACATGAAAGCTACAGCACACACTGATTGTGCTCTGTGTTGTTGATTTGTCTAGAACAGTCATGAATCTCTGACTGCATAACCCCAGTGAATAGTCAGTGGAATTCTCCCCCCAAGAGACAATGAGTACTGTTGCATGCACACAATAGTAAGATTGTATTATGGATAGTCAGGCTAATATAATAGGTAATTTAAAACGTTGACATGCTTTGCAAGAAGAAGGATTTCCCTAATAATCCTGTTTACATGACACATCTGAAATCGGGCGACCTGATGGGATTTAAATAAATCCAGAAAATCACTACTCAAAATTCATTTTTGACCATGTTATTTTTGCGAAGCCTATTTGATTCGGAGTTCAGACATATAATGTTTGCATGTGAAACTATTTCTAAGATGCAGTGGAGGATTTAGGCATAGGCGGCATCTTGCCGGAGGGAGGCGGCATCTTGCCGGAGGGAGGCGGCATCTTGCCGGAGGGAGGCGGCATCTGGTCTCCCCACTGGAAGCCCGAGGTAGGAGGAGCGGGGAATCTATCAAATAGCTCACCTCTAACTTTGTACAGTACTAATGCAATTACTAATGCAATTAAGTTTGTGTGTTTGTTGTTTGAAGTGCAGTAGTGTAATAATCAGGTTCTCTTATCGGTTATTCCCAACACAATAAGTGTGTTATCTACTTGTGTATTTGTGTGACATAGGATTTGTACAACTTAGTTTTCTTTGTGTTTTGTTAGCAAAAGGGTAATAGTGTAATAAATCAATTATCTTTTTTATTTGTATTTATATACTACAATTTGTTTCTAAACTCGACAAAAAAAGAAACATCCTCTCACTGTCAACTGCGTTTATTTTCAGCAAACTTAACATGTGTAAATAATTGTATGAACATAACAAGATTCAACAACTGAGACATAAACTGAACAGGTTCCACAGACATGTGACTAATGTAATAATGTGTCCCTGAACAAATGGGGGGTTAAAAGTAACAGTCAGTATCTAGTGTGGCCACCAGCTGCACTAAGTACTGCAGTGCATTTCCTCCTCATGGACTGCACCAGATTTGCCAGTTCTTGCTGTGAGATGTTTCCCCACTCTCCCAGATATGTCTGGGGGGAATGGCCCTAGCCCTCACCCTCCGATCCAACAGGTCCCAGACGTGCTCAATGGGCTTGAGATCCGGGCTCTTCGCTGGCCATGGCAGAACACTGACATTCCTGTCTTGCAGGAAATCACGCACAGAACGAGCAGTACGGCTGGTGGCATTGCCATGCTGGAGGGTCATGTCAGGATGAGCCTGCAGGAAGGGTACCACATGAGGGAGGAGGATGTCTTCCCTGTAACGCACAGCGTTGAGATTACCTGCAATGACAACAAGCTCAGTCTGATGATGCTGTGACACACTGCCCCAGAACATGAGGGTCCCTGCACCTCCAAATCGATCCCCCTCCAGAACATGAGGGTCCCTGCACCTCCAAATCGATCCCCCTCCAGAACATGAGGGTCCCTGCACCTCCAAATCGATCCCCCTCCAGAACATGAGGGTCCCTGCACCTCCAAATCGATCCCCCTCCAGAGTATAGGCTTTGTGGTAATGCTCATTCCTTCAACGATAAACACATCCGACCATCGCCCCTGGTGAGACAAAACCGTGAGTCGCCAGGGAAGTGCACATTTTGCCAGTCCTGTCTGTTCCAGCGACGGTGTGTTTGTGCCCATAGGCAACGTTGTTGCCGGTGATGTCTGGTGAGGACCTGCCTTACAACAGGCCTACAAGCCCTCAGTCCAACCTCTCTCAGCCTATTGCGAACAGTCTGAGCACTGATGGAGGGACTGTGCGTTCCTGGTGTAACTCGGGCAGTTGTTGTTGCCATCCTGTACCTGTCCCGCAGGTGTGATGTTTGGATGTACTGATCCTGTGCAGGTGTTGTAACACGGGGTCTGCCACTGCGAGGAAGATCAGCTGTCCGTCCTGTCTCCCTGTAGCGCTGTCTTAGGCGTCTCACAGTACCAACATTGCAATTTATTTCCCTGGCCACATCTGCAGTTTGCCCAGGGAGCCATACAATCTAGAACCGCCACTGCTAAGATGCATATTTTCAGTTTTTTCCCCAAACTATCTTCACTCGCAATAAGAGGGAGGCTTGTGCTGCTTGTGCTGCTTGTGCTGGTACATGCTCAGATCAAATACACCGCTGGAACAGATTAAGCTGTTGACATGTCCTAATCATTTGAGATTCAAGATTGCTCAGAAAACCAGG
>NC_088406.1:16176788-16194288 GCF_034236695.1 Oncorhynchus nerka
AAGGACCTTGTGAAGATGCTGGAGGAAACGGGTACAAAAGTATCTACATCCACAGTAAAACGAGTCCTATATCGACATAACCTGAAAGGCCGCTCAGCAAGGAAGAAGCCACTGCTCCAAAACCGCCATAAAAAAGCCAGACTACGGTTTGCAACTGCACATGGGGACAAAGATCGTACTTTTTGGAGAAATGTCCTCTAGTTTGTTGAAACAAAAATAGAACTATTGGCCATAATGACCATCGTTATGTTTGGAGGAAAAGGGGGGCTTGCAAGCCGAAAATCACCATCCCAATGTCTCTCTCTCTCTCTCTCTCTCTCTCTGTCTCTCTCTCTCTAAAGAGAGACAACACTACATAAAGAGAGACCTAAGACAACAACATAGCAACACATGACAACACAGAATGGTAGCAAACACAACATGGTAGCAACACAACATGACAACAACATGGCAGCAGCACAAAACATGGTACAAACATTATTGGGCAAAGGCAACAGCACAAAGGGCAAGAAGGTAGAGACAGCAATACATCACACAAAGCAGCCACCACTAACTAGTTAACTATTTTTGATTATGATTGATTGATTGATTATTTTTTATAAGATAAGTTTAATGCTAGCTAGCAATTTACCTTGGCTTCTTACTGCATTCGCGTAACAGGCAGTCTCCTCATGGAGTGCAGCAAGTCAGCACCTCAGGAGTAAATGTCAGTTGGCTTTTCATAGCCGATCATTCAGAGTATCTCTACCACTCCTTCTGTCTCTAGAGTTGAAAACAGCAGGTCAGGGACAGGTAGCACGTCCGGTGAACAGGTCAGGGTTCCATAGCCACAGGCAGAACAGTTGAAACTGGAGCAGCAGCACGGCCAGGTGGACTGGGGACAGCAAGGAGTCATCATGCCAGGTAGTCCTGAGGCATGGTCCTAGGGCTCAGGTCCTCCGAGAGAGAGAAAGAGAGAATTAGAGAGAGCATACATCAATTCAAACAGGACACCAGATAAGACAGGAGAAGTATAAATAAAGGTAAAATTAAAAAATAGAGACCTAGCAGTGTGGTGCCAGGACAACAACCTCTCCCTAAACGTGAGCAAGACAGAGGAGCTGATGACGGACCACAGGAAATGGAGGGCCGTGTATACAGCCAAGTTATCATTACTCATTATTATTTGTTTGACTTTTGTAATGTTTCTCTAGTTTCTTTCTCTCTGCGTTGGGAAGGGCCCTTAAGTAAACCTTTTGTTTATGAATCATGTGACGAATAACATTTGTTTAGAAATGTATTTTATTTACCCTCCAGATTCAGTAGCTTGAAAATCCCATTCTATTTTTGCCCAAACTAAAACTTAACATCATTCATGATTGTTTTTATTTTATATTATACAACGGCTGGGTCTCTGATTTGCTTAAAACGGTTTCCCAGCTGTTATCGATTCCACAAGTAGTTTGAGTTTTGAATTTGCTAAGTATTTTTTTTCAGTTACTAATTCTTATTAGTTTCAGATTTAGTTTACTATAATAACCTTCACACTGTCAGGAATGACAGGAAGAGGTGGGAAGGACCAGAGGATTGTGGGTAATGGTTGATCTCTCTCTGGCCACAGAGATGAAAGGAATGTTTTTGTTTCTTCACGAAGAGAGGGACAGAGAGGAGGATGTAGGGAGGAGGAGAGAGGAGAGGAAGAAAGGGTTGTTTGAACGAATCTACTTGATTAATGAATTAGTTTATGAATCCAGGCTGCTGAGTCCAGCGGGAAGCTCAGATGGGAGGAAGCTAACATGATCACATGCGTTTCTAATTCAGATTTCATTTATTGTCCTCTCTCTTGAGGACATTTAGTTTTCATGCCTTTGTCAAAACACATGACTGATGAACAAACACAGCAAACACGGTCGACAATACAGCCACAGGTCATTAAATAACACAACCACACCTATCAGAAAGCCTGTGAATGCTAGTTATGTGAGCTTGTCTGCAGGATTCAAACTGCCATATTCTGTCCTCGGTGATACCAGTCAATAGATAATATTTCATATTTAACCAGGTGTAAATGAGCTTTTGGGGATTGTGTGTGTGTGTGTGAGATCTCATCATTGGTTGCTTGTTTACCTACAGCAGAGCTAGCCATGGCAGCGTTACCTGAGAGGCAAAGACATGTCCAAAGATCGTGTGTGTGCGTGCATACCACACATAGACATGTCCAAAGATCGTGTGTGTGCGTGCATACCACACGTAGACATGTCCAAAGATCGTGTGTGTGCGTGCATACCACACGTAGACATGTCCAAAGATCGTGTGTGTGCGTGCATACCCCACGTAGACATGTCCAAAGATCGTGTGTGTGCGTGCATACCACACGTAGACATGTCCAAAGATCGTGTGTGTGCGTGCATACCCCACGTAGACATGTCCAAAGATCGTGTGTGTGCGTGCATACCACACGTAGACATGTCCAAAGATCGTGTGTGTGCGTGCATACCACACGTAGACATGTCCAAAGATCGTGTGTGTGCGTGCATACCCCACGTAGACATGTCCAAAGATCGTGTGTGTGCGTGCATACCACACGTAGACATGTCCAAAGATCGTGTGTGTGCGTGCATACCCCACGTAGACATGTCCAAAGATCGTGTGTGTGCGTGCATACCACACGTAGACATGTCCAAAGATCGTGTGTGTGCGTGCATACCACACGTAGACATGTCCAAAGATCGTGTGTGTCCAAAGATCGTGCATACCACACGTAGACATGTCCAAAGATCGTGTGTGTGCGTGCATACCCCACGTAGACATGTCCAAAGATCGTGTGTGTGCGTGCATACCACACGTAGACATGTCCAAAGATCGTGTGTGTGCGTGCATACCACACGTAGACATGTCCAAAGATCGTGTGTGTGCGTGCATACCCCACGTAGACATGTCCAAAGATCGTGTGTGTGCGTGCATACCACACGTAGACATGTCCAAAGATCGTGTGTGTGCGTGCATACCACACGTAGACATGTCCAAAGATCGTGTGTGTGCGTGCATACCACACGTAGACATGTCCAAAGATCGTGTGTGTGCGTGCATACCACACGTAGACATGTCCAAAGATCGTGTGTGTGCGTGCATACCACACGTAGACATGTCCAAAGATCGTGTGTGTGCGTGCATACCACATGTAGGCCTAATTTTTTCCTGTTTCTGTGAGTCAAAGAGAGCTGAGAGAACTAGAGCTTGCTGGTGTGTGTGTGTGTGTGTGTGTGTGCGTGTGTGCGTGCGTGCGTGCGTGCGTGCGTGCGTGCGTGCGTGCGTGCGTGCGTGCGTGCGTGCGAGCGAGCGAGTGAGAGAGTGCATATTTGGAGTGTGAACTCATATGGATGTCTTGGAGTAAAGTTAGGGAAGGGAGGAAGAGGGCAGAAAGGTTAGGGAAGTGAGGGAGAGGGTCAGAAAAGTGAGGGAGAGGGGCAGAAAGGTTAGGGAAAGGAGGAAGAGGGGCAGAAAGGTTAGGGAAGTGAGGAAGAGGGCAGAAAGGTTAGGGAAGTGAGGAAGAGGGCAGAAAGGTTAGGGAAGTGAGGAAGAGGGGCAGAAAGGTTAGGGAAGTGAGGGAGAGAGGGGCAGAAAGGTTAGGGAAGGGAGGGAGGGTTAGAGGGGCAGAAGGTGAGGGAGAGGGGCAGAAAGGTTAGGGAAGGGAGGGAGAGGGGCAGAAAGGTTAGGGAAGTGAGGGAGAGGGGCATAAAGGTTAGGGAAGTGAGGAAGAGGGGCAGAAAGGTGAGGGAGAGGGGCAGAAAGGTTAGGGAAGTGAGGGAGAGGGGCAGAAAGGTAAGGAGAGAGGGGCAGAAAGGTGAGGGAGAGGGGCAGTGTGTGTGGGAGAGGGGCAGTGCGAGAGGGGCAGAAAGGTGAGGGAGAGGGGCAGTGCATGCGTGCGTGTGAGTGAGAGAGTGCATATTTGGAGTGTGAACTCATATGGATGTCTTGGAGTAAAGTTAGGGAAGGGAGGAAGAGGGCAGAAAGGTTAGGGAAGTGAGGGAGAGGGGCATAAAGGTGAGGGAGAGGGGCAGAAAAGTGAGGGAGAGGGGCAGAAAGGTTAGGGAAAGGAGGAAGAGGGGCAGAAAGGTTAGGGAAGTGAGGAAGAGGGGCAGAAAGGTTAGGGAAGTGAGGAAGAGGGGCAGAAAGGTTAGGGAAGTGAGGAAGAGGGGCAGAAAGGTTAGGGAAGTGAGGAAGAGGGGCAGAAAGGTGAGGGAGAGGGGCAGAAAGGAAGAGGGGCAGAAAGGTTAGGGAAGGGAGGGAGGGAGAGGGGCAGAAAGGTTAGGGAAGTGAGGGAAAGGGGCAGAAAGGTTAGGGAAGTGAGGGAGAGGGGCATAAAGGTTAGGGAAGTGAGGAAGAGGGGCAGAAAGGTTAGGGAAGTGAGGAAGAGGGGCAGAAAGCTTAGGGAAGTGAGGGAGAGGGGCAGAAAGGTTAGGGAAGGGAGGGAGAGGGGCAGAAGGTGAGGGAGAGGGGCAGAAAGGTTAGGGAAGGGAGGGAGAGGGGCAGAAAGGTTAGGGAAGTGAGGGAGAGGGGCATAAAGGTTAGGGAAGTGAGGGAGAGGGGCAGAAAGGTTAGGGAAGGGAGGGAGAGGGGCAGAAAGGTTAGGGAAGGGAGGGAGAGGGGCAGAAAGGTTAGGGAAGTGAGGAAGAGGGGCAGAAAGGTTAGGGAAGTGAGGGAGAGGGGCAGAAAGGTTAGGGAAGTGAGGGAGAGGGGCAGAAAGGTTAGGGAAGGGAGGGAGAGGGGCATAAAGGTTAGGGAGAGGGGCAGAAAGGTTAGGGAAGGGAGGGAGAGGGGCAGAAAGGTTATGGAAGGGAGGGAGAGGGGCATAAAGGTTAGGGAGAGGGGCAGAAAGGTTAGGGAAGGGAGGGAGAGGGGCAGAAAGGTTAGGGAATGGAGGGAGAGGGGCAGAAATGTTAGGGAGAGGGGCAGAAAGGTTAGGGAAGGGAGGGAGAGGGGCAGAAAGGTTATGGAAGGGAGGGAGAGGGGCATAAAGGTTAGGGAGAGGGGCAGAAAGGTTAGGGAAGGGAGGGAGAGGGGCAGAAAGGTTAGGGAAGGGAGGGAGAGGGGCAGAAAGGTTAGGGAGAGGGGCAGAAAGGTTAGGGAAGGGAGGGAGAGGGGCAGAAAGGTTATGGAAGGGAGGGAGAGGGGCATAAAGGTTAGGGAGAGGGGCAGAAAGGTTAGGGAAGGGAGGGAGAGGGGCAGAAAGGTTAGGGAATGGAGGGAGAGGGGCAGAAATGTTTGCAGTTTTTGCAGTAAAAAAATTTCAGTTTTTAACAAAAGATGCCCATTTGTCACATTCCTAGTTCATAGGTGCTATGGTTGAGAGCCTTGATCTTTGCTAAAAACACTCCCTGCCATTATTAGGTGTTTTATTTATAAATTGAAGGCTATTTCCAGTCCAGACTCAATGGGCACGTCATTAACTGAGATGACCACTGAACAGCAGGACATATCCCAGTTTGTGTCTTTAAACTTTTGGTGGAACATGATCTGTTCTCAAGCCGCTGGTAGAACTACATGCTGCCGATTAGGAAAAAGGCACTGCTGAGATTCGAACTCAGGATCTCCTGTTTACTAGACAGGCGCTTTAACCAACTAAGCCACAGCACCTAATGGTGCCTCTGGGCTTTTGGGAGTGTTTTATTCATGGTGCATGGGTGCGTGCCTTGCTGGGTAATGAAAACACTCCCTGCCGGTGTAAAAAGTCACTGCTGAGATTCGAACTCAGGATCTCCTGTTTACTAGACAGGCGCTTTAACCAACAGCACCTAATGGTGCCTCTGGGCTTTTGGGAGTGTTTTATTCATGGTGCATGGGTGCGTGCCTTGCTGGGTAATGAAAACACTCCCTGCCGGTGTAAAAAGGCACTGCTGAGATTCGAACTCAGGATCTCCTGTTTACTAGACAGGCGCTTTAACCAACTAAGCCACAGCACCAGGTGTCTGCTCATACTGCTCGGTAGTCTTTTGTTAATGGTTCAGAGGTCCCATTGACGGGTGACTCAGTTGTTTGTAAAGCTTAAGTTTAGCATACTCCTCCTGAACAGGGTGTTGAACGTGGAGACGTGGGGATTAGTGTGAGCACTTAGAAACTCAAACTAGCCTAAAAACTAGTTTATATTGATGTTGTTAACGTTTCATTTAATTTGTATTGGTTTTTTTAATAATGTTTTTGTAAAGTTTACTTTTGGTGCTTTAAGATTAAAGTATAGAGCTTTGTCTTTTTTTGGTCGGTTTGAATGTTCCTTTTAAATATGTAGAGGCTTTGAAGTTAGTTGTTGTGAAACAGTCTTCCCTCTGTGAACTCACAACCTTCAGCTCTGCCTACTGCACCGAAGAGGCCTGGCTGCCTACTGCACCGAAGAGGCCTGGCTGCCTACTGCACCGAAGAGGCCTGGCTGCCTACTGCACCGAAGAGGCCTGGCTGCCTACTGCACCGAAGAGGCCTGGCTGCCTACTGCACCGAAGAGGCCTGGCTGCCTACTGCACCGAAGAGGCCTGGCTGCCTACTGCACCGAAGAGGCCTGGCTGCCTACTGCACCGAAGAGGCCTGGTTTCAGATTAGAAGGCTGACGCTCTGCCTACTGCACCGAAGAGGCCTGGAGGACGTTAAAAGCATGTGTCTGTTTCATGGTGACTGGTTTTTAGGGGTGGAGTTAAACGCTGATCACTGACTGGCTGATGGTATTAGTGGGGCATGCATATACTTCAACCAGAGGCGCTGGTTCAGAGATGTCTATCTATCACTTGTCTATCTATCTGTTGGTATGTCTGTCTGTCTTTGTCTGTAAAGAACGCACACTGGTGCAGTAAGGAGAGAGAGGAGAAAGTGTTTTGTGAAGCAGTCCTTTTCTGGACAGAGAAAGGAGAGTGTGTTTTATAGGGAATGTCTGGTACTGTCTAAACAGTGACTAGGAACCTGTGGCATTAGTAGTATTTGATTGAGATAAAAACCCAGAATGTCTATGGCTCAGTTTCACTCACACACACACACACACACACACAGTGAAGAGCTTGATGAGGTCTCATCCTGTCTGGGCTGTAATTTGTGTTAAAGGGGATTGTGGGTAATTATGCTCTTTAAGTATCACCTTCCTCTCCACTCGCCCCATCCATCTACCCCTCCCTCTGTCTGCAGACACCCCTGAATCCAATCACTGTGTCTGTCTGTCTTTCCGTCCCTCTGTTTGAGACCTGAAACAGGAATTGTGTGTGTGTGTGTGTGTGTGTGTGTGTGTGTGTGTGTGTGTGTGTGTGTGTGTGTGTGTGTGTGTGTGTGTGTGTGTGTGTGTGTGTGTGTGTGTGTGTGTGTGTGTGTGTGTGTGTGTCGTCCAAAATTCCATGAGCTTCACAGCCCTTGTAGTGGTTCAAGTTTAGAGGGGGAAGGGTGGGAGGTTCTGTTATTTCATATTGAGAGTTTGAGGTGGAAACTGAGCTTGCAGCATGACTGTGTTGGTGTAACCTATCCTGGGAAAGTGTGTGTGTGTGTGAGAGAAACTGAGCTTGCAGCATGACTGTGCTGGTTGAACCTATCCTGGGAATGTGTGTGTGTGTGTGTGTGTGAGAGAAACTGAGCTTGTAGCATGACTGTGTTGGTGTAACCTATCCTGGGAAAGTGTGTGTGTGTGAGAGAAACTGAGCTTGCAGCATGACTGTGCTGGTTGAACCTATCCTGGGAAAGTGTGTGTGCGCACAAGCTGGCCCACGGGACCGGACTTGGCTTTCACTGCCCAGAGGAAGAACATCATGTATGGATGTTAGTACAAATGTACACACATAGATAATACACCAAACAGTGTGAAAAAATACATTATATACAGGGCCTTCGAAAAGTATTCAAACCCCATGACGTATTGCACATTTTGTTAAGTTACAGCCTTATTCTAAAATTGACAGGTGTGGTATATCAAGATGCTGATTAAACAGCATGATCATTGTACAGGTGCACCTTGTGCTGGGGATAATAATTGGCCACTCTAAAATGTGCAGGTTTGTCACACAGCACAATGCCACTGTCTCAAGTTTTGAGGGAGCGTGTAATTGGCTTGCATACTGCAGGAATGTCCTCTAGTGCTGTTGCCAGATAATTTAATTAAAATGTCTCTACCATAAGCCGCCTCCAATGTCATTTTAAAGAATTTTGCAGTATGTCCAACCGGCCTCACAACCGCAGACCAGGTGTATTTACATTTACATTTAAGTCATTTAGCAGACGCTCTTATCCAGAGCGACTTACAAATTGGTGCTTTCACCTTATGACATCCAGTGGAACAGCCACTTTACAATAGTGCATCTAGGTCTTTTAAGGGGGGGGGGGAGAAGGATTACTTTATCCTATCCTAGGTATTCCTTAAAGAGGTGGGGTTTCAGGTGTCTCCGGAAGGTGGTGGTTGACTCCGCTGTCCTGGCGTTGTGTGGTTTGCATTGTAAACAGAGTGGGGTTGTGGTATGGGCAGGCATAAGCTATAGACAATGAACAGAATTGCATTTTATTGATGGCAATTTGAATGCACAGAGATACCGTGAAGAGATCCTGAGACCCATTGTCATGCCTTTCATCCACCAACCATCACCCCATGTTTCAGCATGATAATGCACCGCCCCGTGTCGCAAGGATCTGTACACAATTCCTGGAAGCTGAAAATGTCCCAGTTCTTTCATTGCCTACAAACTCAACAGACATGTCACCCATTGAGCATGTTTGGGATGCTCTGGATCGATGTGTACGACAGCGTGTTCCAGTTCCCGCCGATATTCAGCAACTCCGCACAGTCATTGAAGAGGAGTGGGACAACATTCCACAGGCCACAATCAACAGCCTGATTTTCATTACAGTGAAAAAAGATATGTACACTACCAGTCAAATCTGGATACACCTACTCATTCAAAGGTTTTTCTTTATTTGAACTATTTTCTACATTGTAGAATAATAGTGAAGATATCAAAACTATGAAATAAAACAAATGGAATCATGTAGTAACCAATAAAGTGTTAAACAAATCTAAATATATTTGAGATTCTTCAAAGTAGCCACCCTTTGCCTTGATGACAGCTTTGCAAACTCTTGGATAGAAAGGGGCTGAGGGAGGGAGGAAGGGGATGTGAGGGACGAGGGGGAGAGCGAGAGGGACAAACTCTTGGATAGAAAGGGGCTGAGGGAGGGGATGTGAGGGACGAGGGGGAGAGCGAGAGGGACAAACTCTTGGATAGAAAGGGGCTGAGGGAGGGGATGTGAGGGACGAGGGGGAGAGCGAGAGGGACAAACTCTTGGATAGAAAGGGGCTGAGGAAGGGGATGTGAGGGACGAGGGGGAGAGCGAGAGGGACAAACTCTTGGATAGAAAGGGGCTGAGGGAGGGAGGAAGGGGATGTGAGGGACGAGGGGGAGAGCGAGAGGGACAAACTCTTGGATAGAAAGGGGCTGAGGGAGGGAGGAAGGGGATGTGAGGGACGAGGGGAGAGCGAGAGGGACAAACTCTTGGATAGAAAGGGGCTGAGGGAGGGAGGAAGGGGATGTGAGGGACGAGGGGGAGAGCGAGAGGGACAAACTCTTGGATAGAAAGGGGCTGAGGGAGTGAGGAAGGGGATGTGAGGGACGAGGGGGAGAGTGAGAGGGACAAACTCTTGGATAGAAAGGGGCTGAGGGAAGGAGGTAGGGGACGAGGGGGAGAGCGAGAGGGACAGAAATTCCTGCCTTGCATAACCATGTGGTTGCTGAGTCCACTCTCTTTCACTCTGCTCTCCTTCCTCCCTCTTTATCTCACTTTCTCCCCCCTTCCTTCCTTCCTTCCTTCCTTCCTTCCTTCCTTCCTTCCTTTTCTTCCTTCCTTTCTTCCTTCCTTTCTCCCCCTCTTCCTTCCTTCCTTCCTTCCTTCCTTCCCTCCTTCCTTCCTTCCTTCCTTTCTCCCCCCTCTCCCCCTCCTTCCTTCCTTCCTTCCCTTGGCAATGGACCAAACAAACAGAAATCCCCTCCAAAACATTAAATGATAGTAGAATGTACTTCTTCCTGCTTCGCCAGGAACACGACAGCATTGATGTCCACATGGCTTAAAAGAGAACACACACTGCACGCACACATAAAGGATGTTGAGCTGAAAACATTGCTTTCTTGTCCTTTTTTAAAGATTTTCATTGCGTGTTTTTGAAACTTTGATTTAAATAGTTCAGAAATCAGTGTTCTAGTCTGGTGGTGTCTCACTAGGAGGTGTGTTCTAGTCTGGTGGTGTCTCACTAAGAGGTGTGTTCTAGTCTGGTGGTGTCTCACTAAGAGGTGTGTTCTAGTCTGGTGGTGTCTCACTAAGAGGTGTGTTCTAGTCTGGTGGTGTCTCACTAGGAGGTACTAGGAGGTGTGTTCTAGTCTGGTGGTGTCTCACTAAGAGGTACTAGGAGGTGTGTTCTAGTCTGGTGGTGTCTCACTAAGAGGTACTAGGAGGTGTGTTCTAGTCTGGTGGTGTCTCACTAAGAGGTACTAGGAGGTGTGTTCTAGTCTGGTGGTGTCTCACTAGGTGTGTTCTAGTCTGGTGGTGTCTCACTAGGAGGTACTAGGAGGTGTGTTCTAGTCTGGTGGTGTCTCACTAGGAGATACTAGGAGGTGTGTTCTAGTCTGGTGGTGTCTCACTAGGAGGTACTAGGAGGTGTGTTCTAGTCTGGTGGTGTCTCACTAGGAGGTACTAGGAGGTGTGTTCTAGTCTGGTGGTGTCTCACTAGGAGATACTAGGAGGTGTGTTCTAGTCTGGTGGTGTCTCACTAGGAGATACTAGGAGGTGTGTTCTAGTCTGGTGGTGTCTCACTAGGAGGTACTAGGAGGTGTGTTCTAGTCTGGTGGTGTCTCACTAGGAGGTACTAGGAGGTGTGTTCTAGTCTGGTGGTGTCTCACTAAGAGGTGTGTTCTAGTCTGGTGGTGTCTCACTAGGAGGTACTAGGAGGTGTGTTCTAGTCTGGTGGTGTCTCACTAGGAGATACTAGGAGGTGTGTTCTAGTCTGGTGGTGTCTCACTAGGAGATACTAGGAGGTGTGTTCTAGTCTGGTGGTGTCTCACTAGGAGATACTAGGAGGTGTGTTCTAGTCTGGTGGTGTCTCACTAGGAGATACTAGGAGGTGTGTTCTAGTCTGGTGGTGTCTCACTAGGAGGTACTAGGAGGTGTGTTCTAGTCTGGTGGTGTCTCACTAGGAGGTACTAGGAGGTGTGTTCTAGTCTGGTGGTGTCTCACTAGGTGTGTTCTAGTCTGGTGGTGTCTCACTAGGAGGTACTAGGAGGTGTGTTCTAGTCTGGTGGTGTCTCACTAGGAGATACTAGGAGGTGTGTTCTAGTCTGGTGGTGTCTCACTAGGAGGTACTAGGAGGTGTGTTCTAGTCTGGTGGTGTCTCACTAGGAGGTACTAGGAGGTGTGTTCTAGTCTGGTGGTGTCTCACTAGGAGATACTAGGAGGTGTGTTCTAGTCTGGTGGTGTCTCACTAGGAGATACTAGGAGGTGTGTTCTAGTCTGGTGGTGTCTCACTAGGAGATACTAGGAGGTGTGTTCTAGTCTGGTGGTGTCTCACTAGGAGGTACTAGGAGGTGTGTTCTAGTCTGGTGGTGTCTCACTAGGAGGTACTAGGAGGTGTGTTCTAGTCTGGTGGTGTCTCACTAGGAGATGTGTTCTAGTCTAGGTGACTAGTGTCACACTACTTCATCTGCAGCACAATGATTGATCTCTTTTTGTCGATCAACTGTAATCTCTCTCCCTCCTCTCCTCTACTCTTCTCTCCTCTTATCTTCTCTTCTCTTCTCTCTTTCTCCTCTCTTTATATATTCTGTTCCTCGCTCTATTCTCTCTCTCCCCTCTATTCAATTTAAGGTCTTTATTGGCATGGGAAACATATGTTAACATTGACAAAGCAAGTGAAGTAGATAATAAACAAAAGTGAAATACAATAAAAATGAACAGTAAACATAACAATCACAGATGTTCCAAAATAATAAAGACAGCAAATGTCGTACGTCTATATACATTTGTAACAATGTGCAAATAGTTAAAGTACTATTCTCTCTCTCCTCTCTATCTTCTCGTCTCGCTCTATTCTGTTTCTCCTATCTTTGTCTCTCTCTCTAGGGCATACAGTCTGAAGAAGGGCCAGTTGGAGAGGGACTATGTCCAGGTAAGAGCCTGTGTAGTACAACCTGAGGATCTTTCTCGTCTACCAGGAGCCAGAGAACCATATCCTTGGAGCAGAGGCTTCTAGCCAGGCTGGCCCTAAACTCTCTGTCTGTCCCTGGAGCAGAGGCTTCTAGCCAGGCTGGTCCTAAACTCTCTGTCTGTCCCTGGAGCAGAGGCTTCTAGCCAGGCTGGTCCTTAACTCTCTGTCTGTCCCTGGAGCAGAGGCTTCTAGCCAGGCTGGCCCTAAACTCTCTGTCTGTCCCTGGAGCAGAGGCTTCTAGCCAGGCTGGTCCTTAACTCTCTGTCTGTCCCTGGAGCAGGGGCTTCTAGCCAGGCTGGCCCTAAACTCTCTGACTGTCCCTGGAGCAGGGGCTTCTAGCCAGGCTGGTCCTTAACTCTCTGTCTGTCCCTGGAGCAGAGGCTTCTAGCCAGGCTGGTCCTTAACTCTCTGTCTGTCCCTGGAGCAGAGGCTTCTAGCCAGGCTGGTCCTAAACTCTCTGTCTGTCCCTGGAGCAGAGGCTTCTAGCCAGGCTGGTCCTTAACTCTCTGTCTGTCCCTGGAGCAGAGGCTTCTAGCCAGGCTGGTCCTTAACTCTCTGTCTGTCCCTGGAGCAGAGGCTTCTATCCAGGCTGGCCCTTAACTCTCTGTCTGTCCCTGGAGCAGGGGCTTCTAGCCAGGCTGGCCCTTAACTATCAATATCTGTCCCTAGGAGTAGTGGAGGGGCTTCTAGCCAGGCTGGCCCTTAACTATCAATATCTGTCCCTAGGAGTAGTGGAGGGGCTTCTAGCCAGGCTGGTCCTTAACTCTCTGTCTGTCCCTGGAGCAGGGGCTTCTAGCCAGGCTGGTCCTTAACTCTCTGTCTGTCCCTGGAGCAGAGGCTTCTAGCCAGGCTGGCCCTAAACTCTCTGTCTGTCCCTGGAGCAGAGGCTTCTAGCCAGGCTGGTCCTAAACTCTCTGTCTGTCCCTGGAGCAGGGGCTTCTAGCCAGGCTGGTCCTAAACTCTCTGTCTGTCCCTGGAGCAGGGGCTTCTAGCCAGGCTGGTCCTAAACTCTCTGTCTGTCCCTGGAGCAGAGGCTTCTAGCCAGGCTGGCCCTAAACTCTCTGTCTGTCCCTGGAGCAGGGGCTTCTAGCCAGGCTGGTCCTAAACTCTCTGTCTGTCCCTGGAGCAGGGGCTTCTAGCCAGGCTGGTCCTTAACTCTCTGTCTGTCCCTGGAGCAGAGGCTTCTAGCCAGGCTGGCCCTTAACTATCAATATCTGTCCCTAGGAGTAGTGGAGGGGCTTCTAGCCTGGCTGGCCCTTAACTATCAATATCTGTCCCTAGGAGTAGTGGAGGGGCTTCTAGCCTGGCTGGCCCTTAAAACCTGTTAACCTCTTGCTTCTACCTGAGACGCTTGCGTCCCAACTAGAGCTCTGGAAATGCAAATGCGCTACGCTAAATGCTAATAGTATTAGTTAAAACTCAAACGTTCATTAAAATACACATGCAGGGTATCGAATTAACAAGTCAGATTTTTAAAATGCTTTTCGGCGAAAGCATGAGAAGCTATTATCTGATAGCATGCACCAATACACTACAACACAAAAGCCACGCAGGGGACGTAAACAAAATAATTAGCATTTCGGCGTTACACAAACCGCACAATAAAATAGAAAACAGTCATTACCTTTCACCATCTTCTTTGTTGGCACTCCTAGATGTCCCATAAACACTATTGGGTCTTTATTTCGATTAAATCGGTCCATATAAAGCCAAGATATCGTTATATGTAGACTGTGTGATAAACGAAAAAAACAGCGTTTTCAAAACGTAACGTCATTTTTTAAAATTCAAAAAGTCGACGATAAACTTTCACAAAACACTTCGAAATACGTTTGTAATGCAACTTTAGGTATTAGTAAACGTTAATAAGCGATAAAATTCATCAGGAGGCGATGTAAAGATCATTAGCTGTCCGTCTGGAAAAATGTCCGGCTAGAAACTCAACGAAAATATCCGGTCCTAGACCTGAAGAAATACGGTGCCCTGCATGTGTTTGACCAAGAAAAAACTCGAAGGGAAATGACAAGACTCTAGACACCGTGTGGAAGCTGTAGGTACTGCAACCTCAGTCAATTAATTGTGGTTCACCTTTATCAATGGGTTCAAGTAGCGCATGGATATATTTTCCCATTTTCAGTGATCAGTTTTTCCTGTGCTTTTCGATGTAAATGCCGTTCTGGTAAAGCCACAGCAGTGATTTAACCAGTTTTATAAACGTCTGAGTGTTTTCTATCCACACAGACTAAGCAAATGCATATACTATATTCCTGGCATGAGTAGCAGGGCGCTGAAATGTTGCGCGATTTTTAACAGAATGTTCAAAAAAGTAGAGGGTAGAAGCAACAGGTTAACGGGTGGGGTTCCCTTTTGGGAACGACCCCTCCCACGTTCAGCTGGAACGTGGCGCATGGAACAAAAAATATTCTTAGAAATATTTAACCTCCACACATAAACAAGTCCAATAGTTCAAATGAAAGATAAACACCTTGTTCATCTAGCCAGCAAGTCAGATTTCTAAAATGTTTTACGGCGAAAACATAGCACATATTTATGTCAAACCACCACCAAAGACACAGCTAAATTGAATAGCCATGTTGAACAAAATATGCAATCAACAAACGCAGGATTGAAAGAAAAATAATTCACTAACCTTTTGAAAATCTTCATCAGATGACAGTAATATAACATGTTACCCAGTACATTTATGTTTCTTTCAATAATATGCCATTTATATCCATAAATCTCTGTTTACAATGACGCCATGTTCAAAAAATGCTACTCAAATGTCCGGAGAAATGATGATAGCCCCGCCAGATAACGTCAGATAACAAGCAATACACATCATAAACTTTGACTAAATATACATGTTCTACATAACTATCAATATCTGTCCCTAGGAGTAGTGGAGGGGCTTCTAGCCTGGCTGGCCCTTAACTATCAATATCTGTCCCTAGGAGTAGTGGAGGGGCTTCTAGCCTGGCTGGCCCTTAACTATCAATATCTGTCCCTAGGAGTAGTGGAGGGGCTTCTAGCCTGGCTGGCCCTTAACTATCAATATCTGTCCCTAGGAGTAGTGGAGGGGCTTCTAGCCTGGCTGGCCCTTAACTATCAATATCTGTCCCTAGGAGTAGTGGAGGGGCTTCTAGCCTGGCTGGCCCTTAACTATCAATATCTGTCCCTAGGAGTAGTGGAGGGGCTTCTAGCCTGGCTGGCCCTTAACTATCAATATCTGTCCCTAGGAGTAGTGGAGGGCTTCTAGCCTGGCTGGCCCTTAACTATCAATATCTGTCCCTAGGAGTAGTGGAGGGGCTTCTAGCCTGGCTGGCCCTTAACTATCAATATCTGTCCCTAGGAGTAGTGGAGGGGCTTCTAGCCTGGCTGGCCCTTAACTATCAATATCTGTCCCTCGGAGTAGTGGAGGGGCTTCTAGCCTGGCTGGCCCTTAACTTCTTGCTCCTACCCTCTACTTTTTTGAACATTTTGTTAAAAATCGCGCAACATTTCAGCGCCCTGCTACTCATGCCAGGAATATAGTACGTTCATATGGTTAGAATGTGTGTATAGGAAACCCTCGGACGTTTTTAAAACTGGTTAAATCACGACTGTGGCTATTACATAACGTGCGTTACATCGGAAAGCGCAGGAAAACCTGATCACAGAAAATGGAAATAAATATCCTTGCGCCACTTCCAGCAATTGTTAACAGTGAGCCGAATTAGATAAGACCGAGCATTCAACTCCCACAGCATCCCCATGTAGTCGAGTATCTTGTGAATTTAATCCTCTTTGATTCTTGGTTGAACCGAAAGAGGGGCACGACGTACCTCCGGTCTCCGCCCAGATCATTCCGGAAGAGCTCTCTCCTGAAATTTTTCCAAGACGACAGCTAATGATATGTATATCGCCTACGGATGAATTTTATCGCTTATTAACGTTTACTAATACCTAAAGTAGCATTACAAACGTATTTCGAAGTGTTTTGTGAAAGTTTATCGTCTACTTTTTAATTTTAAAAATGACGTTACGTTGTGAAATCGCTGTTTTTTTCGTTTATCACACAGTCTACATATAACGATATCTTGGCTTTATATGGCCCGATTTAATCGAAATAAAGACCCAATAGTGTTTATGGGACATCTAGGAGTGCCAACAAAGAAGATGGTGAAAGGTAATGACTGTTTTCTATTTTATTGTGCGGTTTGTGTAACGCCGAAATGCTAATTATTTTGTTTACGTCCCCTGCTGTGCTTTTCTGTTGTAGTGTATTGGTGCATGCTATCAGATAATAGCTTCTCATGCTGTCGCCGAAAAGCATTTTAAAAATCTGACTTGTTGCCTGGATTCACAATGAGTGTAGCTTTAATTTGATACCCTGCATGTGTATTTTAATGAACTTTTGAGTTTTAACTAATACTATTAGCATTTAGCGTAGCACATTTGCATTTCCAGAGCTCTAGTTGGGACGCAAGCGTCCCAGGTAGAGGTAAGAGGTTAACTATCAATATCTGTCCCTAGGAGTAGTGGAGGGGCTTCTAGCCTGGCTGGCCCTTAACTATCAATATCTGTCCCTAGGAGTAGTGGAGGGGCTTCTAGCCTGGCTGGCCCTTAACTATCAATATCTGTCCCTCGGAGTAGTGGAGGGGCTTCTAGCCTGGCTGGCCCTTAACTATCAATATCTGTCCCTAGGAGTAGTGGAGGGGCTTCTAGCCTGGCTGGCCCTTAACTATCAATATCTGTCCCTAGGAGTAGTGGAGGGGCTTCTAGCCTGGCTGGCCCTTAACTATCAATATCTGTCCCTAGGAGTAGTGGAGGGGCTTCTAGCCTGGCTGGCCCTTAACTATCAATATCTGTCCCTCGGAGTAGTGGAGGGGCTTCTAGCCTGGCTGGCCCTTAACTATCAATATCTGTCCCTAGGAGTAGTGGAGGGGCTTCTAGCCTGGCTGGCCCTTAACTATCAATATCTGTCCCTAGGAGTAGTGGAGGGGCTTCTAGCCTGGCTGGCCCTTAACTATCAATATCTGTCCCTAGGAGTAGTGGAGGGGCTTCTAGCCTGGCTGGCCCTTAACTATCAATATCTGTCCCTCGGAGTAGTGGAGGGGCTTCTAGCCTGGCTGGTCCTCAGTATCTTCTATCAGACTTGGCATGATGCTGAGCATAAGCTCACTACACACACATACTTGAGCAACTGCAGCACACGTGTGTACATATTGGGCTAGCCTTTACACACTTGAGGACACTACTACACATGCACTCTCTCTCCTCTCTCTGAGCAGCTGTCCACACAAATAAACATTTGTTTTCTGGTCTCATCGGCTTCAG
>NC_088406.1:16199288-16284288 GCF_034236695.1 Oncorhynchus nerka
AGGCAGAGGAGGAACGATGGCGGACTGAAGACCGGTGCGGAATGCTTTAAGGCGGCAACCTAATTCAATATCTGTAAATCTGACTAAAAATTAGCACTTCATATACTGGTGGGCAATAACCTTCAATCTGGATAACAACACAAAACAAATGATAAGGCTAGAGACATTTTTCTACCAATATTACTGACATAGACAACACCAAAACATGTCAGAGAGTAAGCATGGAGAACCAATCCCCAAAAGAAAACGAGGCTCCTCGACTGACACAGACAAATTTATGATTTTTACTATCTTCAACGGTAAGTGTTGAAAATGACTTGGCTGAAGTCCATGAATTGGGTATACTTGAACTATTCCGTAAAGACATAACCGAGTTGAAGGCGAGTCTCGAGATGAGTGACGAAAAAGCAGCGACAATGGAGAAAGAAAAAAGCAAGCCAAAGTCCGAAGTCAATACTACTGAAACGGACATTAAAGAACTTAAGGAAGAGAACGTGTTTCTGAGAGAAGCCTTGAACTACAGACTAGATCTTTGTGAGAAGAAAATCTGGTACTTACCAGTATTAAAGAGAATGAGAAGATCCAGAGTCTGGTCAAAGAATTCCTGCTTAAAGGGCTACAGATCCCAGGTAGACAAAATCAAACTCCAACGTCTACATCATTTTGGACAGCGATACTGGCGCCCAATCGTTGCCAAATTTGCCTTCTTTAAAGAAAGCTGCCACCACCATGCTTCACTGTAGGGATGGTGCCAGGTTTCCTCCAGACGTGACGCTTGACATTCAGGCCAAAGAGGTTAATCTTGGTCTCATCAGACCAGAGAATCTTGTTTCTCATGGTCTGATGGTCCTTCAGGTGCCTTTTGGCAAACTCCAAACAGGCGGTCATGTGCATTTTACTGAGTAGTGGCTTCCGTCTGGCCACTCTATCATAAAGGCCTGATTGGTGGAGTGCTGCAGAGATAGTTGTCCTTCTGGAAGGTTCTCCCATCTCCACAGAGGACCTCTGGAGCTCTGTCAGAGTGACCAACGGGTTCTTGGTCACCTCCCTGACCAAGTCCCTTCTCCCCCAATTGCTCAGTTTGGCCGGGGGGCCAGCTCTAGGAGGAGTCTTGGTGTGTTCTTGGTCACCTCCCTGACCAAGTCCCTTCTCCCCCAATTGCTCAGTTTGGCCGGGGGGCCAGCTCTAGGAGGAGTCTTGGTGTGTTCTTGGTCACCTCCCTGACCAAGTCCCTTCTCCCCAATTGCTCAGTTTGGCCGGGGCCAGCTCTAGGAGGAGTCTTGGTGTGTTCTTGGTCACCTCCCTGACCAAGTCCCTTCTCCCCCAATTGCTCAGTTTGGCCGGGCGGCCAGCTCTAGGAGGAGTCTTGGTGTGTTCTTGGTCACCTCCCTGACCAAGTCCCTTCTCCCCCAATTGCTCAGTTTGGCCAGGGGGCCAGCTCTAGGAGGAGTCTTGGTGTGTTCTTGGTCACCTCCCTGACCAAGTCCCTTCTCCCCCAATTGCTCAGTTTGGCCGGGGGGCCAGCTCTAGGAGGAGTCTTGGTGTGTTCTTGGTCACCTCCCTGACCAAGTCCCTTCTCCCCCAATTGCTCAGTTTGGCCGGGCGGCCAGCTCTAGGAGGAGTCTTGGTGGTTCTTGGGAACCTTCAATGCTGTAAAAAAAAACTGCTATCCTTCCCCAGATCTGTGCGTCGACACAATCATGTCTCTGAGCTCTAGGGACAATTCCTTCCACCTCATGGCTTGGTTTTTCCTCTGACATTCACTGTCAACATGCTAGACCTTATATAGACAGGTGTGTGCCTTTCCAAATCATGTCCAATCAAATGAATTTCCACAGGTGGACTCCAATCAAGTTGTAGAAATGGAAACAGGATGCACCTGAGCTCTATTTTGAGTCTCATAGCAAAGGGTCTGAATACTTATGTAAATAAGGTATTTTTGTTTTATTTTTGATACATTTGCTAAAAGTCTTTAACTGTTTTCACTTTTGTCATTATGGGGTATTGTGTGTAGATTGAGAAAATACAAATATTTCAAATGGATTACCAGAAAATCTTACAATTTTAGAATAAGGCTGTAACATAACAAAATGTGGAAAAAGTCGGGGGGTCCTGGTACATATATGGAGTCATGTAGTAACCAAACAAGTATTAAACAAATCATATATATATTTGAGATTCTTCAAAGTAGACACCCTTTGCCTTGATGACAGCTTTGCACTCTTGGCATCATCAATTCTAAATAATTTATCATTACAAGTAGTAGTAGTAGTAGTTGTGTGTGTGTCGTGTAGGGTGTTTGTGTGTGTCTGTATTAGTGTTTGTGTGTGTGTGTGTAGTGTAGGGTGTTTGTGTCTGTATTAGTGTGTGTAGTGTAGGGTGTGTGTCTGTATTAGTGTGTGTGTGTGTGTGTATTAGTGTGTGTAGTGTAGGGTGTGTGTGTGTATTAGTGTGTGTAGTGTAGGGTGTTTGTGTGTGTGTCTGTATTAGTGTGTGTAGTGTAGGGTGTGTGTGTGTGTGTTTGCTAGTGTGTGTAGTGTAGAGTGTTTGTGTGTGTGTGTAGTGTAGGGTGTTTGTGTGTGTGTGTGTGTGTGTCTGTATTAGTGTGTGTAGTGTAGGGTGTGTGTGTGTGTCTGTATTAGTGTGTGTAGTGTAGGGTGTTTGTGTTGCAGCATCTCTCTTGCATGTCTAGAGAACAATTAGTCAGTCTGGAATCTGCACTGCAGCTCCTCTGCCCGCCCCCCCCTCCTCTCTCATTCTCTCATCCCTCCCTCCTCCACCTCTCCTCCCCTGTCCGGCTCATTTGCATAATTGCTGTGTGTCTTTGAGCAGATGACGCAAGTGACACCTCACTCACACACACAAATATACCATACATACTTTTCACATTCACGTGTCACCCTCTCCCCTGGCCAATTCAGTGTTCCTGATGTGGTTCAGCAACTCAACTCTCTCTGGTCGCTTCTAGAAGCACAGCTATGGTGCAACACAAAGGTGTGTGTGCATGCGTGCGTGCAGAGAGAAAATGTGCTCTTCGTCTTTTTTCTCTCCTCCTTTGGCTGACTACCCCTTCTTCTCCCCTTTTTCGTGGTATCCAATTGTTGTAGTAGCTACTATCTTGTCTCATCGCTACAACTCCCGTACGGGCTCGGGAGAGACGAAGGTTGGAAGTCATGCGTCCTCCGATACACAACCCAACCAAGCCGCACTGCTTCTTAACACAGCGCGCATCCAACCCGGAAGCCAGCCGCACCAATGTGTCGGAGGAAACACCGTGTACCTGGCCACCTTGGTTAGCGCGCACTGCGCCCGGCCCGCCACAGGAGTCGCTGGTGCGCGATGAGACAAGGACCGACAAGACACGGTCCTGGTCTGGTACTGACAAGACACGGTCCTGGTACTGTACTGACAAGACACGGTCCTGGTACTGTACTGTACTGACAAGACACAGTCCTGGTCTGGTACTGACAAGATACGGTCCTGGTCTGGTCCTGACAAGATACGGTCCTGGTCTGGTACTGACAAGACACGGTCCTGGTCTGGTAATGTACTGACAAGACACGGTCCTGGTCTGGTCCTGACAAAACACGGTCCTGGTCTGGTCCTGACAAAACACGGTCCTGGTCTGGTACTGACAAGATACGGTCCTGGTCTGGTACTGACAAGATACGGTCCTGTTCTGGTCCTGACAAAACACGGTCCTGGTCTGGTACTGACAAGACACGGTCCTGTTCTGGTCCTGACAAAACACGGTCCTGGTCTGGTCCTGACAAAACACGGTCCTGGTCTGGTACTGTACTGACAAGACACAGTCCTGGTCTGGTACTGTACTGACAAGACACGGTACTGTACTGACAAGACACGGTCCTGGTCTGGTCCTGACAAGACACGGTCCTGGTACTGTACTGACAAGACACGGTCCTGGTCTGGTACTGTACTGACAAGACACGGTCCTGGTCTGGTCCTGACAAGACACGGTCCTGGTCTGGTCCTGACAAGACACGGTCCTGGTCTGGTCCTGACAAGACACGGTCCTGGTCTGGTACTGACAAGACACGGTCCTGGTACTGTACTGACAAGACACGGTCCTGGTACTGTACTGACAAGACACGGTCCTGGTCTGGTACTGACAAGACACGGTCCTGGTACTGTACTGACAAGACACATTCCTGGTCTGGTACTGACAAGACACGGTCCTGGTACTGTACTGACAAGACACTGTCCTGGTCTGGTACTGTACTGACAAGACACGGTCCTGGTACTGTACTGACAAAACACGGTCCTGGTCTGTTACTGAACTGACTAGACACGGTCCTGGTCTGGTACTGTACTGACAAGACATGGTCCTGGTCTGGTACTGTACTGACTAGACACGGTCCTGGTCTGGTACTGTACTGACAAGACACGGTCCTGGTCTGGTACTGTACTGACAAGACACGGTCCTGGTCTGGTACTGTACTGACAAGACACGGTCCTGGTCTGGTACTGTACTGACAAGACACGGTCCTGGTACTGTACTGACAAGACACGGTCCTGGTACTGTACTGACAAGACACGGTCCTGGTACTGTACTGACAAGACACGTTCCTGGTACTGTACTGACAAGACACGGTCCTGGTCTGGTCCTGACTAGACACGGTCCTGGTACTGTACTGACAAGACACGGTCCTGGTACTGTACTGACAAGACACGGTCCTGGTCTGGTCCTGACTAGACACGGTCCTGGTACTGTACTGTACTGACAAGACACGGTCCTGGTACTGTACTGACAAGACACGGTCCTGGTCTGGTCCTGACAAGACACGGTCCTGGTATTGTACTGACAAGACACGGTCCTGGTCTGGTACTGTACTGACAAGACACGGTCCTGGTCTGGTACTGTACTGACAAGACACGGTCCTGGTCTGGTACTGTACTGACAAGACACGGTCCTGGTCTGGTACTGACAAGACACGGTCCTGGTACTGTACGGACAAGACACGGTCCTGGTCTGGTACTGTACTGACAAAACACGGTCCTGGTCTGGTCCTGACAAAACACGGTCCTGGTCTGGTACTGTACTGACGAGACACGGTCCTGGTCTGGTCCTGACAAGACACGGTCCTGGTCTGGTCCTGACAAGACACGGTCCTGGTCTGGTCCTGACAAGACGCGGCCGTCCTGGTCTGGTACTGTACTGACAAGACACGGTCCTGGTACTGTACTGACGAGACACGGTCCTGGTCTGGTCCTGACAAAACACGGTCCTGGTACTGTACTGACAAGACACGGTCCTGGTCTGGTACTGTACTGACAAGACACGGTCCTGGTCTGGTACTGACAAGACACGGTCCTGGTACTGTACTGACAAGACACGGTCCTGGTCTGGTCCTGACAAAACACGGTCCTGGTCTGGTCCTGACAAAACACGGTCCTGGTCTGGTACTGTACTGACGAGACACGGTCCTGGTCTGGTCCTGACAAGACGCGGCCGTCCTGGTCTGGTACTGTACTGACAAGACACGGTCCTGGTACTGTACTGACGAGACACGGTCCTGGTCTGGTCCTGACAAAACACGGTCCTGGTACTGTACTGACAAGACACGGTCCTGGTCTGTGACTGACTAGACACGGTCCTGGTCTGTGACTGACTAGACACGGTCCTGGTCTGTGACTGACTAGACACGGTCCTGGTCTGGCACTGACAAGACGCGGCCGTCCTGGTCTGGTACTGACTAGACACGGTCCTGGTCTGTGACTGACTAGACACGGTCCTGGTCTGTGACTGACTAGACACGGTCCTGGTCTGGTCCTGACAAAACACGGTCCTGGTCTGGTACTGTACTGACGAGACACGGTCCTGGTCTGGTCCTGACAAGACACGGTCCTGGTCTGGTCCTGACGAGACACGGTCCTGGTCTGGTCCTGACAAGACACGGTCCTGGTCTGGTCCTGACAAGACGCGGCCGTCCTGGTCTGGTACTGTACTGACAAGACACGGTCCTGGTACTGTACTGACAAGACACGGTCCTGGTACTGTACTGACAAGACACGGTCCTGGTCTGGTACTGTACTGACAAGACACGGTCCTGGTCTGGTACTGTACTGACAAGACACGGTCCTGGTCTGGTACTGACAAGACACGGTCCTGGTCTGGTCCTGACAAGACACGGTCCTGGTCTGGTCCTGACAAGACGCGGCCGTCCTGGTCTGGTACTGTACTGACAAGACACGGTCCTGGTACTGTACTGACGAGACACGGTCCTGGTCTGGTCCTGACAAAACACGGTCCTGGTACTGTACTGACAAGACACGGTCCTGGTCTGGTACTGTACTGACAAGACACGGTCCTGGTCTGGTACTGTACTGACAAGACACGGTCCTGGTCTGGTACTGACAAGACACGGTCCTGGTACTGTACTGACAAGACACGGTCCTGGTCTGGTCCTGACAAAACACGGTCCTGGTCTGGTCCTGACAAAACACGGTCCTGGTCTGGTACTGTACTGACGAGACACGGTCCTGGTCTGGTCCTGACAAGACACGGTCCTGGTCTGGTCCTGACAAGACACGGTCCTGGTCTGGTCCTGACAAGACGCGGCCGTCCTGGTCTGGTACTGTACTGACAAGACACGGTCCTGGTACTGTACTGACGAGACACGGTCCTGGTCTGGTCCTGACAAAACACGGTCCTGGTACTGTACTGACAAGACACGGTCCTGGTCTGTGACTGACTAGACACGGTCCTGGTCTGTGACTGACTAGACACGGTCCTGGTCTGTGACTGACTAGACACGGTCCTGGTCTGGCACTGACAAGACGCGGCCGTCCTGGTCTGGTACTGACTAGACACGGTCCTGGTCTGTGACTGACTAGACACGGTCCTGGTCTGTGACTGACTAGACACGGTCCTGGTCTGTGACTGACTAGACACGGTCCTGGTCTGGTACTGACTAGACACGGTCCTGGTCTGGTACTGACTAGACACGGTCCTGGTCTGTGACTGACTAGACACGGTCCTGGTCTGGTACTGACTAGACACGGTCCTGGTCTGTGACTGACTAGACACGGTCCTGGTCTGTGACTGACTAGACACGGTCCTGGTCTGGTACTGACTAGACACGGTCCTGGTCTGGTACTGACTAGACACGGTCCTGGTCTGTGACTGACTAGACACGGTCCTGGTCTGTGACTGACTAGACACGGTCCTGGTCTGTGACTGACAATTTGTAAGTCGCTCTGGATAAGAGCGTCTGCTAAATGACTTAAATGTAATGTTAAATGACTAGACACGGTCCTGGTCTGTGACTGACTAGACACGGTCCTGGTCTGGTACTGACTAGACACGGTCCTGGTCTGGTACTGACTAGACACGGTCCTGGTCTGTGACTGACTAGACACGGTCCTGGTCTGTGACTGACAAGACGCGGCCGTCCTGGTCTGGTACGGAGAAGATCGAACCAAAGAGAAGTATGACATGACCACATTTGTTGTTTAGTCAACCAATCAGCAGGAGAGGGCAGACTAGACCCGCCTCTGCCTGTGGGACGGCCTGTCACCACCTTCCATCACTTAGTAACCTCTCCATTGGTTAAGGTCAAATTTCACAGGTTAGGCCTATAGGGAGGGAGGGCCCTTGAGGGAGGGAGGGATGGTGAGAAGGATGGGGAGATGAAGAGAAGGTGTTTCATTTTGGGAGCAGGGTCATGCCACCAGACGCTAGTAATCTGACCTGTCAGCACTCCCTCTCACTCCTCTTCTCTCTCTCTCCTTGCTTCCTCTCTCTCCTTCTCTCTCTCTCCTCTCTTCCTCTCTCTCTCCCTCTCTCTCTCTCCTTGCTTCCTCTCTCTCCTCTTCTCTCTCTCTCCTTGCTTCCTCTCTCTCCTCTCTTCCTCTCTCTCTCCCTCTCTCTCTCTCCTTGCTTCCTCTCTCTCCTCTTCTCTCTCTCTCCTTGCTTCCTCTCTCTCCTCTCTCCTTATCTCTCTGTGTGTTTCAAGCCATCCTGAGAGAGAGATTGAGAGTATGAGCAGAGAAAGATTTGATGAGAGGTTGCATGCCTGTGGGATATGGGCGTTTCTCTTCCCCTGCTCTTTTTCTCTCTCTTTCTGCCCGTGTGCATGTTTGCGTGCATGCCGGAGGTGACGGGGTGCGTAGTCTGAGTTATTTTGAGCCTCTACTTTGAGGTGAAAGAAGAGGGGGAGTTGGAAGAACAGAAAGAGGAGGCGGAGCGGGAGGAAGAGGAGGCGGACGGGGAGGAAAAGGCGGTGGAGGGGGATTTAGCGGGGGTGGAGGGGGATTTAGCGGGAGTGGAGGGGGATTTAGCGGGGGGTGGAGGGGGATTTAGCGGGGGGTGGAGGTAGGTAAATAGAAGATCACTGCACCATTAAGAGCTGTTGAATGCCTCTCTCTCTCAATTCAATTCAATGGGCTTTATTGGCATGGGAAACATGTGTTAACATTGCCAAAGCAAGTGAGGTAGACAACATACAAAGTGAATATATATTGCAGCCCCCCGCCCCTTTAATGATGTCAGAGGCAGAGAGAGGAGAGGCCACTTGACTGTGTCAGTTTAACCTCTCAGCCCTTTCCTTCAGCACCACCCACTCTGCTCTGACTGTTTTGGTTAGGTGGTGGTGGTGGTGGTGTGTGTGTGTCAGTGCCTACAGTATGGTATTGTTTTTCTATTACAGCTGTGATGCTGTCATTGGTCATATCTGTGCCATGTGTGTCCCATGGTGGGGAGTTAGAGGGGTCAGTGGTCCCCCAGGATGGAGCTTTCTCCCCAGGCCAACACTCCCCTAAAACCACGGGCAGTGCTGGAGGTTTGAAGCAATCACATGAGGATAGTGGATACATGTTTGTGGCCTCATTTGCCATTTGTGCTATAGAGAAGAGAGAAATTGAGAAATGGGAGAGGGGAGAGGTAGAGAGAGAGGAGAGAGGGGCTTGAGGGAGAGAGGAGAGAGGGGCTTGAGGGAGAGAGGGGCTTGAGAGAGAGAGGAGAGGGGCTTGAGGGAGAGAGGAGAGAGGGGCTTGAGGGAGAGAGGAGAGAGTGGCTTGAGAGAGAGAGGAGAGAGGGGCTTGAGGGAGAAAGGGGCTTGAGAGAGGGGCTTGAGGGAGAGGAGGGGCTTGAGGGAGAGAGAGGAGAGAGGGGCTTGAGGAGAGAGGAGAGAGGGGCTTGAGGAGAGAGGAGAGAGGGAGGGGCTTGAGGGAGAGAGGAGAGAGGGGCTTGAGAGAGAGGAGAGAGGGGCTTGAGAGAGGGAGGAGAGAGGGGCTTGAGGGAGAGAGGAGAGGGGCTTGAGGAGAGAGGGGCTTGAGGGAGAGAGGGAGAGAGGGGCTTGAGAGGAGAGAGGGGCTTGAGGGAGAGAGGAGAGAGGGGCTTGAGGGAGAGAGGGGCTTGCGAGAGAGAGGTGCTTGAGGAGAGAGGGGCTTGAGAGAGAGAGGAGAGAGGGGCTTGAGGGAGAGAGGGGCTTGAGAGAGAGGGCTTGAGAGAGAGGAGAGAGGAGGGCTTGAGAGAGGGCTTGAGGGAGAGAGGGGCTTGAGGGAGAGGGGGCTTGAGGGAGAGAGGGGCTTGAGAGAGAGGGGCTTGAGAGAGAGAGGGGCTTGAGGGAGAGAGGGGCTTGAGAGAGGGGCTTGAGGGAGAGAGGGGCTTGAGAGAGAGGGGCTTGAGGGAGAGAGGGGCTTGAGGGAGAGAGGGGCTTGAGAGAGAGAGGGGGCTTGAGGGAGAGAGGGGCTTGAGGGAGAGAGGGGCTTGAGAGAGAGAGGGGCTTGAGAGAGAGAGGGGCTTGAGAGAGAGAGGGGCTTGAGGGAGAGAGGGGCTTGAGGGAGAGAGGGGCTTGAGAGGGGAGGACATCATCAAGGTGCCTTAAAGCTCTAGTTGTCCTGATTGGAACCAGCGGTTTGTTGTTGTTGCTGTTTTATTAATGAGTGTTTTCTGTTGTCAGGAGAGCAGTAACCTATATCACACTATACAGGAGAGCAGTAACCTATATCACACTATACAAGAGAGCAGTAACCTATATCAGACTGACACTATAGAGGACAACAGTAACCTATATCACACTATACAGGAGAGCAGTAACCTATATCAGACTGACACTATAGAGGACAACAGTAACCTATATCACACTATACAGGAGAACACTCTCTCTCCAACAGACACTATACAGGAGAACACTCTCTCTCCAACAGACACTATACAGGAGAACACTCTCTCTCCAACAGACACTATACAGGAGAACACTCTCTCTCCAACAGACACTATACAGGAGAACACTCTCTCTCCAACAGACACTATACAGGAGAGCACTCTCTCTCCAACAGACACTATACAGGAGAACACTCTCTCTCCAACAGACACTATAAAGGAGAACACTCTCTCTCCAACAGACACTATAAAGGAGAACACTCTCTCTCCAAAAGACACTATACAGGAGAACAGTAACCTATATCACACTGACACTATACAGGAGAACAGTAACCTATATCAGACTGACACTATACAGGAGAACTGTAACCTATATCAGACGGACACTATACAGGAGAACAGTAACCTATATCAGACTGACACTATACAGGAGAACAGTAACCTATATCAGACGGACACTATACAGGAGAACAGTAACCTATATCAGACTGACACTATACAGGAGAAGAGTAATCCATATCACACTATGCAGGAGAACAGTAACCTATATCAGACTGACACTATACAGGAGAACAGTAACCTATATCAGACTGACACTATACAGGAGAACAGTAACCTATATCAGACTGACACTATACAGGAGAACAGTAACCTATATCAGACTGACACTATACAGGAGAAGAGTAATCCATATCACACTATACAGGAGAACAGTAACCTATATCAGACGTACACTATACAGGAGAACAGTAACCTATATCAGACTGACACTATACAGGAGAACAGTAACCTATATCAGACTGACACTATACAGGAGAAGAGTAATCCATATCACACTATACAGTAGAACAGTAACCTATATCAGACTGACACTATACAGGAGAACAGTAAACTATATCAGACTGACACTATACAGGAGAAGAGTAATCCATATCACACTATACAGTAGAACAGTAACCTTTATCAGACGTACACTATACAGGAGAACAGTAACCTATATCAGACGTACACTATACAGGAGAACAGTAACCTATATCAGACTGACACTATACAGGAGAACAGTAACCTATATCAGACTGACACTATACAGGAGAAGAGTAATCCATATCACACTATACAGTAGAACAGTAACCTATATCAGACGTACACTATACAGGAGAACAGTAACCTATATCAGACTGACACTATACAGGAGAACAGTAACCTATATCAGACTGACACTATACAGGAGAACAGTAACCTATATCAGACTGACACTATACAGGAGAACAGTAACCTATATCAGACTGACACTATACAGGAGAACAGTAACCTATATCAGACTGACACTATACAGGAGAACAGTAACCTATATCAGACTGACACTATACAGGAGAACAGTAACCTATATCAGACTGACACTATACAGGAGAAGAGTAATCCATATCACACTATACAGTAGAACAGTAACCTATATCAGACTGACACTATACAGGAGAACAGTAACCTATATCAGACTGACACTATACAGGAGAACAGTAACCTATATCAGACTGACACTATACAGGAGAACAGTAACCTATATCAGACTGACACTATACAGGAGAACAGTAACCTATATCAGACTGACACTATACAGGATAACAGTAACCTATATCAGACGGACACTATACAGGAGAACAGTAACCTATATCAGACTGACACTATACAGGAGAACAGTAACCTATATCAGACGGACACTATACAGGAGAACAGTAACCTATATCAGACTGACACTATACAGGAGAAGAGTAATCCATATCACACTATACAGGAGAACAGTAACCTATATCAGACAGACACTATACAGGATAACAGTAACCTATATCAGACTGACACTATACAGGAGAACAGTAACCTATATCAGACTGACACTATACAGGAGAACAGTAACCTATATCAGACTGACACTATACAGGAGAAGAGTAATCCATATCACACTATACAGGAGAACAGTAACCTATATCAGACTGACACTATACAGGAGAACAGTAACCTATATCAGACTGACACTATACAGGAGAAGAGTAATCCATATCACACTATACAGTAGAACAGTAACCTATATCAGACGTACACTATACAGGAGAACAGTAACCTATATCAGACTGACACTATACAGGAGAAGAGTAACCTATATCAGACGGACACTATACAGGAGAACAGTAACCTATATCAGACTGACACTATACAGGAGAACAGTAACCTATATCAGACGGACACTATACAGGAGAAGAGTAACCTATATCAGACGGACACTATACAGGAGAACAGTAACCTATATCAGACGGACACTATACAGGAGAAGAGTAACCTATATCAGACTGACACTATACAGGAGAACAGTAACCTATATCAGACGGACACTATACAGGAGAAGAGTAACCTATATCAGACGAACACTATACAGGAGAACAGTAACCTATATCAGACTGACACTATACAGGAGAACAGTAACCTATATCAGACTGACACTATACAGGAGAAGAGTAATCCATATCACACTATACAGTAGAACAGTAACCTATATCAGACTGACACTATACAGGAGAACAGTAACCTATATCAGACTGACACTATACAGGAGAACAGTAACCTATATCAGACTGACACTATACAGGAGAAGAGTAACCTATATCACACTATACAGGAGAACAGTTACCTATATCAGACTGACACTATACAGGAGAAGAGTAACCTATATCACACTATACAGGAGAACAGTAACCTATATCAGACTGACACTATACAGGAGAACAGTAACCTATATCAGACTGACACTATACAGGAGAACAGTAACCTATATCACACTATACAGGAGAACAGTTACCTATATCAGACTGACACTATACAGGAGAACAGTAACCTATATCAGACTGACACTATACAGGAGAAGAGTAATCCATATCACACTATACAGGAGAACAGTAACCTATATCAGACGGACACTATGCAGGAGAACAGTAACCTATATCAGACTGACACTATACAGGAGAACAGTAACCTATATCAGACTGACACTATACAGGAGAACAGTAACCTATATCAGACTGACACTATACAGGAGAAGAGTAATCCATATCACACTATACAGTAGAACAGTAACCTATATCAGACGGACACTATGCAGGAGAACAGTAACCTATATCAGACTGACACTATACAGGAGAAGAGTAATCCATATCACTATACAGGAGAACAGTAACCTATATCAGACGGACACTATACAGGAGAACAGTAACCTATATCAGACTGACACTATACAGGAGAAGAGTAATCCATATCACACTATACAGGAGAACAGTAACCTATATCAGACTGACACTATACAGGAGAACAGTAACCTATATCAGACTGACACTATACAGGAGAACAGTAACCTATATCAGACTGACACTATACAGGAGAACAGTAACCTATATCAGACTGACACTATACAGGAGAACAGTAACCTATATCACCCTGACACTATACAGGAGAACAGTAACCTATATCAGACTGACACTATACAGGAGAACATTAATCCATATCACACTATACAGTAGAACAGTAATCTAATTTGTCTGCACTCTCTCCTCTCTCTGTTGTTGTTGATCTATACAGGCTCTGCAGAAGCTGGCCAGTCAGTACCTGAAGAGGGATTGGCCAGGCATCAAACCAGAGGACCAAGGCACAGACTACAGGTGAGTAGAGGACAGGCCTCTGCTATCAGCTTCGACCACAACATGACACTGTTCTTGATTGGCTAGCCGTCTTCATCTTGCGTAAACTGTGTGTAGGAATGTGTATGCTGTGTGGCGGTCCTATCTGAAAGGGACAGTACAGGTGACTCAGTCTCGCATCAACGTGTGTGACAACTACAAGAATGAGATCTCAGATCCTGCTAAAACTGTACGGCTATACAAGGAACAGCAGCTCAACAAGGTGTGTGTGTGTGTGTGTCCTAATCTAATATACTATTTCTATGTGTAACCGCTGTCCCTCTGTGTGTAGACTAAATCAATCAAATGTATTTATTTATAAAGCCCTTCTCACATCAGCTGATGTCACAAAGTGCTGTACAGAAACCCAGCCTAAAACCTCAAACAGCAAGCAATGCAGGTGTAGAAACTATAATGTGTGTGTGTGACTGCTGTCTCTCTGTGCTGTGTGTAGACTATAAAGTGTGTGTGTGACTGCTGTCTCTCTGTGCTGTGTGTAGAGTATAGAACAGTTGAATCGTATCCAGGTGGAGCTGCAGGACTCTGTGAAGGACCTGGCCAAAGCCAAGAAGAAATACTACGACTCAGAACAGGTGGCTCAGGCCATTCGAGAGAAGGCTGACATCGAGGCCAAGTAGGTGGACAGACCTACCTCTCAACTCTAACCCAACCACACTCAGTCCTACCTCTCAACCCTAACCCAACCACACTCAGACCTACCTCTCAACCCTAACCCAACCACACACAGACCTACCTCTCAACTCTAACCCAACCACACTCAGTCCTACCTCTCAACCCTAACCCAACCACACTCAGACCTACCTCTCAACCCTAACCCAACCACACTCAGACCTACCTCTCAACCCTAACCCAACCACACACAGACCTACCTCTCAAACCTAACCCAACCACACTCAGACCTACCTCTCAACCCTAACCCAACCACACTCAGACCTACCTCTCAACCCTAACCCAACCACACTCAGACCTACCTCTCAACCCTAACCCAACCACACTCAGACCTACCTCTCAACCCTAACCCAACCACACTCAGACCTACCTCTCAACCCTAACCCAACCACACTCAGACCTACCTCTCAGACCTACCTCTCAACCCTAACCCAACCACACTCAGACCTATCTCTCAACCCTAACCCAACCACACCCTAACACAACCACACTCAGACCTACCTCTCAACCCCTAACCCAACCACACCCTAACCCAACCACACTCAGACCTACCTCTCAACCCTAACCCAACCACACTCAGACCTACCTCTCAACCCTAACCCAACCACACTCAGACCTACCTCTCAACCTTAACCCAACCACTCTCAACCCTAACCCAACCACACTCAGACCTACCTCTCAACCCTAACCCAACCCTAACCCAACCACACTCAGACCTACCTCTCAACCCTAACCCAACCACTCCCAACCCTAACCCAACCACACTCAGACCTACCTCTCAACCCTAACCCAACCACACTCAGACCTACCTCTCAACCGTAACCCAACCACAACCCAGACCTACCTCTCAACCCTAACCCAACCACACTCAGACCTACCACTCAGACCTTCCTCTCAACCGTAACCCAACCACACTCAGACCTACCTCTCAACCCTAACCCAACCACACTCAGACCTACCTCTCAACCGTAACCCAACCACAATCCAGACCTACCTATCAGACCTACCTCTCAACCCTAACCCAACCACATCCCAGACCTACCTCTCAACCCTAACCCAACCACACTCAGACCTACCTCTCAACCCTAACCCAACCACAACCCAGACCTACCTCTCAACCCTAACCCAACCACACTCAGACCTACCTCTCAGACCTACCTCTCAACCATAACCCAACCACAATCCAGACCTACCTCTCAACCCTAACCCAACCACACTCAGACCTACCTCTCAACCCTAACCCAACCACACTCAGACCTACCTCTCAGACCTACCTCTCAACCCTAACCCAGCCACACTCAGACCTACCTCTCAACCCTAACCCAACCACACTCAGACCTACCTCTCAGACCTACCTCTCAACCCTAACCCAACCACATCCCAGACCTACCTCTCAACCCTAACCCAACCACACTCAGACCTACCTCTCAACCCTAACCCAACCACACACAAACCTACCTCTCAACCCTAACCCAACCACACTCAGACCTACCTCTCAACCCTAACCCAACCACACTCAGACCTACCTCTCAACCCTAACCCAACCACACTCAGACCTACCTCTCAACCCTAACCCAACCACACTCAGACCTACCTCTCAACCCTAACCCAACCACACTCAGACCTACCTCTCAACCCTAACCCAACCACACTCAGACCTACCTCTCAACCCTAACCCAACCACACTCAGACCTACCTCTCAACCCTAACCCAACCACACTCAGACCTACCTCTCAACCCTAACCCAACCACACTCAGACCTACCTCTCAACCCTAACCCAACCACACTCAGACCTATCTCTCAACCCTAACCCAACCACACCCTAACCCAACCACACTCAGACCTACCTCTCAACCCTAACCCAACCACACTCAGACCTACCTCTCAACCCTAACCCAACCACACTCAGACCTACCTCTCAGACCTACCTCTCAACCCTAACCCAACCACACTCAGACCTATCTCTCAACCCCTAACCCAACCACACCCTAACCCAACCACACTCAGACCTACCTCTCAACCCTAACCCAACCACACCCTAACCCAACCACACTCAGACCTACCTCTCAACCCTAACCCAACCACACTCAGACCTACCACTCAGACCTTCCTCTCAACCCTAACCCAACCACACCCTAACCCAACCACACTCAGACCTACCTCTCAACCCTAACCCAACCACACTCAGACCTACCTCTCAACCTTAACCCAACCACTCTCAACCCTAACCCAACCACACTCAGACCTACCTCTCAACCCTAACCCAACCACTCCCAACCCTAACCCAACCACACTCAGACCTACCTCTCAACCCTAACCCAACCACTCCCAACCCTAACCCAACCACACTCAGACCTACCTCTCAACCCTAACCCAACCACACTCAGACCTACCTCTCAGACCTACCTCTCAACCCTAACCCAGCCACACTCAGACCTACCTCTCAACCCTAACCCAACCACATCAGACCTACCTCTCAGACCTACCTCTCAACCCTAACCCAACCACATCCCAGACCTACCTCTCAACCCTAACCCAACCACACTCAGACCTACCTCTCAACCCTAACCCAACCACACACAGACCTACCTCTCAACCCTAACCCAACCACACTCAGACCTACCTCTCAACCCTAACCCAACCACACTCAGACCTACCTCTCAACTCTAACCCAACCACACTCAGACCTACCTCTCAAACCTAACCCAACCACACTCAGACCTACCTCTCAACCCCTAACCCAACCACACTCAGACCTACCTCTCAACCCTAACCCAACCACACTCAGACCTACCTCTCAACCCTAACCCAACCACACTCAGACCTACCTCTCAACCCCCTAACCCAACCACACTCAGACCTACCTCTCAACCCTAACCCAACCACACTCAGACCTACCTCTCAACCCTAACCCAACCACACTCAGACCTATCTCTCAACCCTAACCCAACCACACCCCTAACCCAACCACACTCAGACCTACCTCTCAACCCTAACCCAACCACACTCAGACCTACCTCTCAACCCTAACCCAACCACACTCAGACCTACCTCTCAACCCTAACCCAACCACACTCACACCTATCTCTCAACCCTAACCCAACCACACCCTAACCCAACCACACTCAGACCTACCTCTCAACCCTAACCCAACCACACCCTAACCCAACCACACTCAGACCTACCTCTCAACCCTAACCCAACCACACTCAGACCTACCACTCAGACCTTCCTCTCAACCCTAACCCAACCACACCCTAACCCAACCACACTCAGACCTACCTCTCAACCCTAACCCAACCACACTCAGACCTACCTCTCAACCTTAACCCAACCACTCTCAACCTAACCCAACCACACTCAGACCTACCTCTCAACCCTAACCCAACCACTCCCAACCCTAACCCAACCACACTCAGACCTACCTCTCAACCTAACCCAACCACTCCCAACCCTAACCCAACCACACTCAGACCTACCTCTCAACCCTAACCCAACCACACTCAGACCTACCTCTCAGACCTACCTCTCAACCCTAACCCAGCCACACTCAGACCTACCTCTCAACCCTAACCCAACCACACTCAGACCTACCTCTCAGACCTACCTCTCAACCCTAACCCAACCACATCCCAGACCTACCTCTCAACCCTAACCCAACCACACTCAGACCTACCTCTCAACCCTAACCCAACCACACACAGACCTACCTCTCAACCCTAACCCAACCACACTCAGACCTACCTCTCAACCCTAACCCAACCACACTCAGACCTACCTCTCAACTCTAACCCAACCACACTCAGACCTACCTCTCAACCCTAACCCAACCACACTCAGACCTACCTCTCAACCCTAACCCAACCACACTCAGACCTACCTCTCAACCCTAACCCAACCACACTCAGACCTACCTCTCAACCCTAACCCAACCACACTCAGACCTACCTCTCAACCCTAACCCAACCACACTCAGACCTACCTCTCAACCCTAACCCAACCACACTCAGACCTACCTCTCAACCCTAACCCAACCACACTCAGACCTATCTCTCAACCCTAACCCAACCACACTCAGACCTACCTCTCAACCCTAACCCAACCACACTCAGACCTACCTCTCCACCCTAACCCAACCACACTCAGACCTACCTCTCAGACCTACCTCTCAACCCTAACCCAACCACACTCAGACCTATCTCTCAACCCTAACCCAACCACACCCTAACCCAACCACACTCAGACCTGCCTCTCAACCCTAACCCAACCACACCCTAACCCAACCACACTCAGACCTACCTCTCAACCCTAACCCAACTACACTCAGACCTACCACTCAGACCTTCCTCTCAACCCTAACCCAACCACACCCTAACCCAACCACACTCAGACCTACCTCTCAACCCTAACCCAACCACACTCAGACCTACCTCTCAACCTTAACCCAACCACTCTCAACCCTAACCCAACCACACTCAGACCTACCTCTCAACCCTAACCCAACCACTCCCAACCCTAACCCAACCACACTCAGACCTACCTCTCAACCCTAACCCTAACCTGCCTCTCAACCCTACCAACCACAACCCAGACCCTAACTCAACCCTAACCCAACCACACTCAGACCTACCACTCAGACCTTCCTCTCAACCGTAACCCAACCACAACCCAGACCTACCTCTGAACCCTAACTCAACCACTCTCAGACCTACCTCTCAACCCTAACCCAACCACACTCAGACCTACCTCTCAACCCTAACCCAACCACACTCAGACCTACCTCTCAACCGTAACCCAACCACACTCAGACCTACCTCTCAACCCTAACCCAACCACACTCAGACCTACCTCTCAACCCTAACCCAACCACACTCAGACCTACCTCTCAACCCTAACCCAACCACACTCAGACCTACCTCTCAACCCTAACCCAACCACACTCAGACCTACCTCTCAACCCCTAACCCAACCACACTCAGACCTATCTCTCAACCCTAACCCAACCACACCCTAACCCAACCACACTCAGACCTACCTCTCAACCCTAACCCAACCACACTCAGACCTACCTCTCAACCCTAACCCAACCACACTCAGACCTACCTCTCAGACCTACCTCTCAACCCTAACCCAACCACACTCAGACCTATCTCTCAACCCTAACCCAACCACACCCTAACCCAACCACACTCAGACCTACCTCTCAACCCTAACCCAACCACACTCAGACCTACCTCTCAACCCTAACCCAACCACACTCAGACCTACCACTCAGACCTTCCTCTCAACCCTAACCCAACCACACCCTAACCCAACCACACTCAGACCTACCTCTCAACCCTAACCCAACCACACTCAGACCTACCTCTCAACCTTAACCCAACCACTCCCAACCCTAACCCAACCACACTCAGACCTACCTCTCAACCCTAACCCAACCACTCCCAACCCTAACCCAACCACACTCAGACCTACCTCTCAACCCTAACCCAACCACACTCAGACCTACCTCTCAACCCTAACCCAGCCACACTCAGACCTACCTCTCAACCCTAACCCAACCACACTCAGACCTACCTCTCAGACCTACCTCTCAACCCTAACCCAACCACATCCCAGACCTACCTCCAACCCTAACCCAACCACACTCAGACCTACCTCTCAACCCTAACCCAACCACACAGACCTACCTCTCAACCCTAACCCAACCACACTCAGACCTACCTCTCAACCCTAAACCCAACCACACTCAGACCTACCTCTCAAACCTAACCCAACCACACTCAGACCTACCTCTCAACCCTAACCCAACCACACTCAGACCTACCTCAACCCTAACCCAACCACACTCAGACCTACCTCTCAACCCTAACCCAACCACACTCAGACCTACCTCTCAACCCTAACCCAACAACACTCAGACCTACCTCTCAACCCTAACCCAACCACACTCAGACCTACCTCTCAACCCTAACCCAACCACACTCAGACCTACCTCTCAACCCTAACCCAACCACACTCAGACCTATCTCTCAACCCTAACCCAACCACACCCTAACCCAACCAACTCAGACCTACCTCTCAACCCTAACCCAACCACACCCTAACCCAACCACACTCAGACCTACCTCTCAACCCTAACCCAACTACACTCAGACCTACCACTCAGACCTTCCTCTCAACCCTAACCCAACCACACCTAACCCAACCACACTCAGACCTACCTCTCAACCCTAACCCAACCACACTCAGACCTACCTCTCAACCTTAACCCAACCACCCTACTCAACCCTAACCCAACCACACTCAGACCTACCTCTCAACCCTAACCCAACCACTCCCAACCCAGCCCTACCCAACCACACTCAGACCTACCTCTCAACCCTAACCCAACCACACCAGACCTACCTCTCAACCGTAACCCAACCACAACCCAGACCTACCTCTCAACCCTAACCCAATCACACTCAGACCTACCACTCAGACCTTCCTCTCAACCGTAACCAACCACAACCCAGACCTACCTCTGAACCCTAACTCAACCACTCTCAGACCTACCTCTCAACCCTAACCCAACCACACTCAGACCTACCTCTCAACCCTAACCCAACCACACTCAGACCTACCTCTCAACCGTAACCCAACCACAACCCAGACCTACCTCTCAACCCTAACCCAACCACAACCCAGACCTACCTCTCAACCCTAACCCAACCACACCTCAGACCTACCTCTCAGACCTACCTCTCAACCCTAACCCAACCACATCCCAGACCTACCTCTCAACCCTAACCCAACCACACTCAGACCTACCTCTCAACCCTAACCCAACCACAACCCAGACCTACCTCTCAATCCTAACCCAACCACACTCAGACCTACCTCTCAGACCTACCTCTCAACCATAACCCAACCACAATCCAGACCTACCTCTCAACCCTAACCCAACCACACTCAGACCTACCTCTCAACCCTAACCCAACCACACTCAGACCTACCTCTCAGACCTACCTCTCAACCCTAACCCAGCCACACTCAGACCTACCTCTCAACCCTAACCCAACCACACTCAGACCTACCTCTCAGACCTACCTCTCAACCCTAATCCAACCACATCCCAGACCTACCTCTCAACCCTAACCCAACCACACCCAGACCTACCTCTCAACCCTAACCCAACCACACTCAGACCTACCTCTCAGACCTACCTCTCAACCCTAACCCAGCCACACTCAGACCTCCTCTCAACCCTAACCCAACCACACCCAGACCTACCTCTCAGACCTACCTCTCAACCCTAACCCAACCACACTCAGACCTACCTCTCAGACCTACCTCTCAACCCTAACCCAACCACAACCCAGACCTACCTCTCAACCCTAACCCAACCACACTCAGACCTACCTCTCAGACCTACCTCTCAACCCTAACCCAACCACACTCAGACCTACCTCTCAGACCTACCTCTCAACCCTAACCCAACCACACTCAGACCTATCTCTCAACCCTAACCCAACCACACCCTAACCCAACCACACTCAGACCTACCTCTCAACCCTAACCCAACCACACTCAGACCTACCTCTCAGACCTACCTCTCAACCCTAACCCAACCACACTCAGACCTACCTCTCAACCCTAACCCAACCACACTCAGACCTACCTCTCAACCCTAACCCAACCACACTCAGACCTATCTCTCAACCCTAACCCAACCACACCCTAACCCAACCACACTCAGACCTACCTCTCAACCCTAACCCAACCACACCCTAACCCAACCACACTCAGACCTACCTCTCAACCCTAACCCAACTACACTCAGACCTACCACTCAGACCTTCCTCTCAACCCTAACCCAACCACACCCTAACCCAACCACACTCAGACCTACCTCTCAACCCTAACCCAACCACACTCAGACCTACCTCTCAACCTTAACCCAACCACTCTCAACCCTAACCCAACCACACTCAGACCTACCTCTCAACCCTAACCCAACCACACTCAGACCTACCTCTCAGACCTACCTCTCAACCCTAACCCAACCACATCCCAGACCTACCTCTCAACCCTAACCCAACCACACTCAGACCTACCTCTCAACCCTAACCCAACCACACACAGACCTACCTCTCAACCCTAACCCAACCACACTCAGACCTACCTCTCAACCCTTACCCAACCACACTCAGACCTACCTCTCAAACCTAACCCAACCACACTCAGACCTACCTCTCAACCCTAACCCAACCACACTCAGACCTACCTCTCAACCCTAACCCAACCACACTCAGACCTACCTCTCAACCCTAACCCAACCATACTCAGACCTACCTCTCAACCCTAACCCAACCACACTCAGACCTACCTCTCAACCCTAACCCAACCACTCTCAGACCTACCTCTCAACCCTAACCCAACCACACTCAGACCTATCTCTCAACCCTAACCCAACCACACCCTAACCCAACCACACTCAGACCTACCTCTCAACCCTAACCCAACTACACTCAGACCTACCACTCAGACCTTCCTCTCAACCCTAACCCAACCACACCCTAACCCAACCACACTCAGACCTACCTCTCAACCCTAACCCAACCACACTCAGACCTACCTCTCAACCTTAACCCAACCACTCTCAACCCTAACCCAACCACACTCAGACCTACCTCTCAACCCTAACCCAACCACTCCCAACCCTAACCCAACCACACTCAGACCTACCTCTCAACCCTAACCCAACCACACTCAGACCTACCTCTCAACCGTAACCCAACCACAACCCAGACCTACCTCTCAACCCTAACCCAATCACACTCAGACCTACCACTCAGACCTTCCTCTCAACCGTAACCCAACCACAACCCAGACCTACCTCTGAACCCTAACTCAACCACTCTCAGACCTACCTCAACCCTAACCCAACCACACTCAGACCTACCTCTCAACCCTAACCCAACCACACTCAGACCTACCTCTCAACCGTAACCCAACCACAACCCAGACCTACCTCTCAACCCTAACCCAACCACAACCCAGACCTACCTCTCAACCCTAACCCAACCACACTCAGACCTACCTCTCAGACCTACCTCTCAACCCTAACCCAACCACATCCCAGACCTACCTCTCAACCCTAACCCAACCACACTCAGACCTACCTCTCAACCCTAACCCAACCACAACCCAGACCTACCTCTCAATCCTAACCCAACCACACTCAGACCTACCTCTCAGACCTACCTCTCAACCATAACCCAACCACAATCCAGACCTACCTCTCAACCCTAACCCAACCACACTCAGACCTACCTCTCAACCCTAACCCAACCACACTCAGACCTACCTCTCAGACCTACCTCTCAACCCTAACCCAGCCACACTCAGACCTACCTCTCAACCCTAACCCAACCACACTCAGACCTACCTCTCAGACCTACCTCTCAACCCTAACCCAACCACATCCCAGACCTACCTCTCAACCCTAACCCAACCACACCCAGACCTACCTCTCAACCCTAACCCAACCACACTCAGACCTACCTCTCAGACCTACCTCTCAACCCTAACCCAGCCACACTCAGACCTCCCTCTCAACCCTAACCCAACCACACCCAGACCTACCTCTCAGACCTACCTCTCAACCCTAACCCAACCACACTCAGACCTACCTCTCAGACCTACCTCTCAACCCTAACCCAACCACAACCCAGACCTACCTCTCAACCCTAACCCAACCACACTCAGACCTACCTCTCAGACCTACCTCTCAACCCCTAACCCAACCACACTCAGACCTACCTCTCAGACCTACCTCTCAACCCTAACCCAACCACACTCAGACCTATCTCTCAACCCTAACCCAACCACACCCTAACCCAACCACACTCAGACCTACCTCTCAACCCTAACCCAACCACACTCAGACCTACCTCTCAGACCTACCTCTCAACCCTAACCCAACCACACTCAGACCTACCTCTCAACCCTAACCCAACCACACTCAGACCTACCTCTCAACCCTAACCCAACCACACTCAGACCTACCTCTCAACCCTAACCCAACCACACTCAGACCTACCTCTCAACCCTAACCCAACCACACTCAGACCTATCTCTCAACCCTAACCCAACCACACCCTAACCCAACCACACTCAGACCTACCTCTCAACCCTAACCCAACCACACCCTAACCCAACCACACTCAGACCTACCTCTCAACCCTAACCCAACTACACTCAGACCTACCACTCAGACCTTCCTCTCAACCCTAACCCAACCACACCCTAACCCAACCACACTCAGACCTACCTCTCAACCCTAACCCAACCACACTCAGACCTACCTCTCAACCTTAACCCAACCACTCTCAACCCTAACCCAACCACACTCAGACCTACCTCTCAACCCTAACCCAACCACTCCCAACCCTAACCCAACCACACTCAGACCTACCTCTCAGACCTACCTCTCAACCCTAACCCAACCACATCCCAGACCTACCTCTCAACCCTAACCCAACCACACTCAGACCTACCTCTCAACCCTAACCCAACCACACACAGACCTACCTCTCAACCCTAACCCAACCACACTCAGACCTACCTCTCAACCCTTACCCAACCACACTCAGACCTAACCCACCTACCTCTCAACCCTAACCCAACCACACTCAGACCTACCTCTCAACCCTAACCCAACCACACTCAGACCTACCTCTCAACCCTAACCCAACCACACTCAGACCTGCCTCACTCAACCCCTAACCCAACCACACTCAGACCTACCTCTCAACCCCTAACCCAACCACACTCAGACCTACCTCTCAACCCTAACCCAACCACTCTCAGACCTACCTCTCAACCCTAACCCAACCACACTCAGACCTATCTCTCAACCCTAACCCAACCACACCCTAACCCAACCACACTCAGACCTACCTCTCAACCCTAACCCAACTACACTCAGACCTACCACTCAGACCTTCCTCTCAACCCTAACCCAACCACACCCTAACCCAACCACACTCAGACCTACCTCTCAACCCTAACCCAACCACACTCAGACCTACCTCTCAACCTTAACCCAACCACTCTCAACCCTAACCCAACCACACTCAGACCTACCTCTCAACCCTAACCCAACCACTCCCAACCCTAACCCAACCACACTCAGACCTACCTCTCAACCCTAACCCAACCACACTCAGACCTACCTCTCAACCGTAACCCAACCACAACCCAGACCTACCTCTCAACCCCTAACCCAATCACACTCAGACCTACCACTCAGACCTTCCTCTCAACCGTAACCCAACCACAACCCAGACCTACCTCTGAACCCTAACTCAACCACTCTCAGACCTACCTCTCAACCCTAACCCAACCACACTCAGACCTACCTCTCAACCCTAACCCAACCACACTCAGACCTACCTCTCAACCGTAACCCAACCACAACCCAGACCTACCTCTCAACCCTAACCCAACCACAACCCAGACCTACCTCTCAACCCTAACCCAACCACACTCAGACCTACCTCTCAGACCTACCTCTCAACCCTAACCCAACCACATCCCAGACCTACCTCTCAACCCTAACCCAACCACACTCAGACCTACCTCTCAACCCTAACCCAACCACAACCCAGACCTACCTCTCAATCCTAACCCAACCACACTCAGACCTACCTCTCAGACCTACCTCTCAACCATAACCCAACCACAATCCAGACCTACCTCAACCCTAACCCAACCACACTCAGACCTACCTCTCAACCCTAACCCAACCACACTCAGACCTACCTCTCAGACCTACCTCTCAACCCTAACCCAGCCACACTCAGACCTACCTCTCAACCCTAACCCAACCACACTCAGACCTACCTCTCAGACCTACCTCTCAACCCTAACCCAACCACATCCCAGACCTACCTCTCAACCCTAACCCAACCACACCCAGACCTACCTCTCAACCCCTAACCCAACCACACTCAGACCTACCTCTCAGACCTACCTCTCAACCCTAACCCAGCCACACTCAGACCTCCTCTCAACCCTAACCCAACCACACCCAGACCTACCTCTCAGACCTACCTCTCAACCCTAACCCAACCACACTCAGACCTACCTCTCAGACCTACCTCTCAACCCTAACCCAACCACAACCCAGACCTACCTCTCAACCCTAACCCAACCACACTCAGACCTACCTCTCAGACCTACCTCTCAACCCTAACCCAACCACACTCAGACCTACCTCTCAGACCTACCTCTCAACCCTAACCCAACCACACTCAGACCTATCTCTCAACCCTAACCCAACCACACCCTAACCCAACCACACTCACACCTACCTCTCAACCCTAACCCAACCACACTCAGACCTACCTCTCAGACCTACCTCTCAACCCTAACCCAACCACACTCAGACCTACCTCTCAACCCCTAACCCAACCACACTCAGACCTACCTCTCAACCCTAACCCAACCACACTCAGACCTATCTCTCAACCCTAACCCAACCACACCCTAACCCAACCACACTCAGACCTACCTCTCAACCCTAACCCAACCACACCCTAACCCAACCACACTCAGACCTACCTCTCAACCCTAACCCAACTACACTCAGACCTACCACTCAGACCTTCCTCTCAACCCTAACCCAACCACACCCTAACCCAACCACACTCAGACCTACCTCTCAACCCTAACCCAACCACACTCAGACCTACCTCTCAACCTTAACCCAACCACTCTCAACCCTAACCCAACCACACTCAGACCTACCTCTCAACCCTAACCCAACCACTCCCAACCCTAACCCAACCACACTCAGACCTACCTCTCAACCCTAACCCAACCACACTCAGACCTACCTCTCAACCGTAACCCAACCACAACCCAGACCTACCTCTCAACCCTAACCCAATCACACTCAGACCTACCACTCAGACCTTCCTCTCAACCGTAACCCAACCACAACCCAGACCTACCTCTGAACCCTAACTCAACCACTCTCAGACCTACCTCTCAACCCTAACCCAACCACACTCAGACCTACCTCTCAACCCTAACCCAACCACACTCAGACCTACCTCTCAACCGTAACCCAACCACAACCCAGACCTACCTCTCAACCCTAACCCAACCACAACCCAGACCTACCTCTCAACCCTAACCCAACCACACTCAGACCTACCTCTCAGACCTACCTCTCAACCCTAACCCAACCACATCCCAGACCTACCTCTCAACCCTAACCCAACCACACTCAGACCTACCTCTCAACCCTAACCCAACCACAACCCAGACCTACCTCTCAATCCTAACCCAACCACACTCAGACCTACCTCTCAGACCTAGCCTCTCAACCATAACCCAACCACAATCCAGACCTACCTCTCAACCCTAACCCAACCACACTCAGACCTACCTCTCAACCCTAACCCAACCACACTCAGACCTACCTCTCAGACCTACCTCTCAACCCTAACCCAGCCACACTCAGACCTACCTCTCAACCCTAACCCAACCACACTCAGACCTACCTCTCAGACCTACCTCTCAACCCTAACCCAACCACACTCAGACCTACCTCTCAGACCTACCTCTCAACCCTAACCCAACCACAACCCAGACCTACCTCTCAACCCTAACCCAACCACACTCAGACCTACCTCTCAGACCTACCTCTCAACCCTAACCCAGCCACACAGACCTCCCTCTCAACCCTAACCCAACCACACCCAGACCTACCTCTCAGACCTACCTCTCAACCCTAACCCAACCACACTCAGACCTACCTCTCAGACCTACCTCTCAACCCTAACCCAACCACAACCCAGACCTACCTCTCAACCCTAACCCAACCACACTCAGACCTACCTCTCAGACCTACCTCTCAACCCTAACCCAACCACACTCAGACCTACCTCTCAGACCTACCTCTCAACCCTAACCCAACCACACTCAGACCTATCTCTCAACCCTAACCCAACCACACCCTAACCCAACCACACTCAGACCTACCTCTCAACCCTAACCCAACCACACTCAGACCTACCTCTCAGACCTACCTCTCAACCCTAACCCAACCACACTCAGACCTACCTCTCAACCCTAACCCAACCACACTCAGACCTACCTCTCAACCCTAACCCAACCACACTCAGACCTATCTCTCAACCCTAACCCAACCACACCCTAACCCAACCACACTCAGACCTGCTCTCAACCCCTAACCCAACCACCCCTAACCCAACCACACTCAGACCTACCTCTCAACCCTAACCCAACTACACTCAGACCTACCACTCAGACCTTCCTCTCAACCCTAACCCAACCACACCCTAACCCAACCACACTCAGACCTACCTCTCAACCCTAACCCAACCACACTCAGACCTACCTCTCAACCTTAACCCAACCACTCTCAACCCTAACCCAACCACACTCAGACCTACCTCTCAACCCTAACCCAACCACTCCCAACCCTAACCCAACCACACTCAGACCTACCTCTCAACCCCTAACCCAACCACACTCAGACCTACCTCTCAACCGTAACCCAACCACAACCCAGACCTACCTCTCAACCCTAACCCAATCACACTCAGACCTACCACTCAGACCTTCCTCTCAACCGTAACCCAACCACAACCCAGACCTACCTCTGAACCCTAACTCAACCACTCTCAGACCTACCTCTCAACCCTAACCCAACCACACTCAGACCTACCTCTCAACCCTAACCCAACCACACTCAGACCTACCTCTCAACCGTAACCCAACCACAACCCAGACCTACCTCTCAACCCTAACCCAACCACAACCCAGACCTACCTCTCAACCCTAACCCAACCACACTCAGACCTACCTCTCAGACCTACCTCTCAACCCTAACCCAACCACATCCCAGACCTACCTCTCAACCCTAACCCAACCACACTCAGACCTACCTCTCAACCCTAACCCAACCACAACCCAGACCTACCTCTCAATCCTAACCCAACCACACTCAGACCTACCTCTCAGACCTACCTCTCAACCATAACCCAACCACAATCCAGACCTACCTCTCAACCCTAACCCAACCACACTCAGACCTACCTCTCAACCCTAACCCAACCACACTCAGACCTACCTCTCAGACCTACCTCTCAACCCTAACCCAGCCACACTCAGACCTACCTCTCAACCCTAACCCAACCACACTCAGACCTACCTCTCAGACCTACCTCTCAACCCTAACCCAACCACATCCCAGACCTACCTCTCAACCCCTAACCCAACCACACTCAGACCTACCTCTCAGACCTACCTCTCAACCCCTAACCCAGCCACACTCAGACCTCCCCTCAACCCTAACCCAACCACACCCAGACCTACCTCTCAGACCTACCTCTCAACCCTAACCCAACCACACTCAGACCTACCTCTCAGACCTACCTCTCAACCCTAACCCAACCACAACCCAGACCTACCTCTCAACCCCTAACCCAACCACACTCAGACCTACCTCTCAGACCTACCTCTCAACCCTAACCCAACCACACTCAGACCTACCTCTCAGACCTACCTCTCAACCCTAACCCAACCACACTCAGACCTATCTCTCAACCCTAACCCAACCACACCCTAACCCAACCACACTCAGACCTACCTCTCAACCCCTAACCCAACCACACTCAGACCTACCTCTCAGACCTACCTCTCAACCCTAACCCAACCACACTCAGACCTACCTCTCAACCCTAACCCAACCACACTCAGACCTACCTCTCAACCCTAACCCAACCACACTCAGACCTATCTCTCAACCCTAACCCAACCACACCCTAACCCAACCACACTCAGACCTACCTCTCAACCCTAACCCAACCACACCCTAACCCAACCACACTCAGACCTACCTCTCAACCCTAACCCAACTACACTCAGACCTACCACTCAGACCTTCCTCTCAACCCCTAACCCAACCACACCCCTAACCCAACCACACTCAGACCTACCTCTCAACCCTAACCCAACCACACTCAGACCTACCTCTCAACCTTAACCCAACCACTCTCAACCCTAACCCAACCACACTCAGACCTACCTCTCAACCCTAACCCAACCACTCCCAACCCTAACCCAACCACACTCAGACCTACCTCTCAACCCTAACCCAACCACACTCAGACCTACCTCTCAACCCTAACCCAACCACACTCAGACCTACCTCTCAACCGTAACCCAACCACAACCCAGACCTACCTCTCAACCCTAACCCAACCACAACCCAGACCTACCTCTCAACCCTAACCCAACCACACTCAGACCTACCTCTCAGACCTACCTCTCAACCCTAACCCAACCACACTCAGACCTACCTCTCAACCCTAACCCAACCACACTCAGACCTACCTCTCAACCGTAACCCAACCACAACCCAGACCTACCTCTCAACCCTAACCCAATCACACTCAGACCTACCACTCAGACCTTCCTCTCAACCGTAACCCAACCACAACCCAGACCTACCTCTGAACCCTAACTCAACCACTCTCAGACCTACCTCTCAACCCTAACCCAACCACACTCAGACCTACCTCTCAACCCTAACCCAACCACACTCAGACCTACCTCTCAACCGTAACCCAACCACAACCCAGACCTACCTCTCAACCCCTAACCCAACCACAACCCAGACCTACCTCTCAAACCCTAACCCAACCACACTCAGACCTACCTCTCAGACCTACCTCTCAACCCCTAACCCAACCACATCCCAGACCTACCTCTCAACCCTAACCCAACCACACTCAGACCTACCTCTCAACCCTAACCCAACCACAACCCAGACCTACCTCTCAATCCTAACCCAACCACACTCAGACCTACCTCTCAGACCTACCTCTCAACCATAACCCAACCACAATCCAGACCTACCTCTCAACCCTAACCCAACCACACTCAGACCTACCTCTCAACCCTAACCCAACCACACTCAGACCTGCCTCTCAGACCTGCTCTCAACCCTAACCCAGCCACACTCAGACCTACCTCTCAACCCTAACCCAACCACACTCAGACCTACCTCTCAGACCTACCTCTCAACCCTAACCCAACCACATCCCAGACCTACCTCTCAACCCTAACCCAACCACACCCAGACCTACCTCTCAACCCTAACCCAACCACACTCAGACCTACCTCTCAGACCTACCTCTCAACCCTAACCCAGCCACACTCAGACCTCCCTCTCAACCCTAACCCAACCACACCCAGACCTACCTCTCAGACCTACCTCTCAACCCTAACCCAACCACACTCAGACCTACCTCTCAGACCTACCTCTCAACCCTAACCCAACCACAACCCAGACCTACCTCTCAACCCTAACCCAACCACACTCAGACCTACCTCTCAGACCTACCTCTCAACCCTAACCCAACCACACTCAGACCTACCTCTCAGACCTACCTCTCAACCCTAACCCAACCACACTCAGACCTATCTCTCAACCCTAACCCAACCACACCCTAACCCAACCACACTCAGACCTACCTCTCAACCCTAACCCAACCACACTCAGACCTACCTCTCAGACCTACCTCTCAACCCTAACCCAACCACACTCAGACCTACCTCTCAACCCCAACCCAACCACACTCAGACCTACCTCTCAACCCTAACCCAACCACACTCAGACCTATCTCTCAACCCTAACCCAACCACACCCTAACCCAACCACACTCAGACCTACCTCTCAACCCTAACCCAACCACACCCTAACCCAACCACACTCAGACCTACCTCTCAACCCTAACCCAACTACACTCAGACCTACCACTCAGACCTTCCTCTCAACCCTAACCCAACCACACCCTAACCCAACCACACTCAGACCTACCTCTCAACCTTAACCCAACCACTCTCAACCCTAACCCAACCACACTCAGACCTACCTCTCAACCCTAACCCAACCACTCCCAACCCTAACCCAACCACACCCTAACCCAACCACACTCAGACCTACCTCTCAACCCTAACCCAACCACACTCAGACCTACCTCTCAACCGTAACCCAACCACAACCCAGACCTACCTCTCAACCCTAACCCAATCACACTCAGACCTACCACTCAGACCTTCCTCTCAACCGTAACCCAACCACAACCCAGACCTACCTCTGAACCCTAACTCAACCACTCTCAGACCTACCTCTCAACCCCTAACCCAACCACACTCAGACCTACCTCTCAACCCTAACCCAACCACACTCAGACCTACCTCTCAACCGTAACCCAACCACAACCCAGACCTACCTCTCAACCCTAACCCAACCACAACCCAGACCTACCTCTCAACCCTAACCCAACCACACTCAGACCTACCTCTCAGACCTACCTCTCAACCCTAACCCAACCACATCCCAGACCTACCTCTCAACCCTAACCCAACCACACTCAGACCTACCTCTCAACCCTAACCCAACCACAACCCAGACCTACCTCTCAATCCTAACCCAACCACACTCAGACCTACCTCTCAGACCTACCTCTCAACCATAACCCAACCACAATCCAGACCTACCTCTCAACCCTAACCCAACCACACTCAGACCTACCTCTCAACCCTAACCCAACCACACTCAGACCTACCTCTCAGACCTACCTCTCAACCCTAACCCAGCCACACTCAGACCTACCTCTCAACCCTAACCCAACCACACTCAGACCTACCTCTCAGACCTACCTCTCAACCCTAACCCAACCACATCCCAGACCTACCTCTCAACCCTAACCCAACCACACCCAGACCTACCTCTCAACCCTAACCCAACCACACTCAGACCTACCTCTCAGACCTACCTCTCAACCCTAACCCAGCCACACTCAGACCTCCTCTCAACCCTAACCCAACCACACCCAGACCTACCTCTCAGACCTACCTCTCAACCCTAACCCAACCACACTCAGACCTACCTCTCAGACCTACCTCTCAACCCTAACCCAACCACAACCCAGACCTACCTCTCAACCCTAACCCAACCACACTCAGACCTACCTCTCAGACCTACCTCTCAACCCTAACCCAACCACACTCAGACCTACCTCTCAGACCTACCTCTCAACCCTAACCCAACCACACTCAGACCTATCTCTCAACCCTAACCCAACCACACCCTAACCCAACCACACTCAGACCTACCTCTCAACCCTAACCCAACCACACTCAGACCTACCTCTCAGACCTACCTCTCAACCCTAACCCAACCACACTCAGACCTACCTCTCAACCCTAACCCAACCACACTCAGACCTACCTCTCAACCCTAACCCAACCACACTCAGACCTATCTCTCAACCCTAACCCAACCACACCCTAACCCAACCACACTCAGACCTACCTCTCAACCCTAACCCAACCACACCCTAACCCAACCACACTCAGACCTACCTCTCAACCCTAACCCAACTACACTCAGACCTACCACTCAGACCTTCCTCTCAACCCTAACCCAACCACACCCTAACCCAACCACACTCAGACCTACCTCTCAACCCTAACCCAACCACACTCAGACCTACCTCTCAACCTTAACCCAACCACTCTCAACCCTAACCCAACCACACTCAGACCTACCTCTCAACCCTAACCCAACCACTCCCAACCCTAACCCAACCACACTCAGACCTACCTCTCAACCCTAACCCAACCACACTCAGACCTACCTCTCAACCCTAACCCAACCACACTCAGACCTACCTCTCAACCGTAACCCAACCACAACCCAGACCTACCTCTCAACCCTAACCCAACCACAACCCAGACCTACCTCTCAACCCTAACCCAACCACACTCAGACCTACCTCTCAGACCTACCTCTCAACCCTAACCCAACCACATCCCAGACCTACCTCTCAACCCTAACCCAACCACACTCAGACCTACCTCTCAACCCTAACCCAACCACAACCCAGACCTACCTCTCAATCCTAACCCAACCACACTCAGACCTATCTCTCAACCCTAACCCAACCACACCCTAACCCAACCACACTCAGACCTACCTCTCAACCCTAACCCAACCACACTCAGACCTACCTCTCAGACCTACCTCTCAACCCTAACCCAACCACACTCAGACCTACCTCTCAACCCTAACCCAACCACACTCAGACCTACCTCTCAACCCTAACCCAACCACACCCTAACCCAACCACACTCAGACCTACCTCTCAACCCTAACCCAACTACACTCAGACCTACCACTCAGACCTTCCTCTCAACCCTAACCCAACCACCCCTAACCCAACCACACTCAGACCTACCTCTCAACCCTAACCCAACCACACACAGACCTACCTCTCAACCCTAACCCAACCACACTCAGACCTACCTCTCAACCCTTACCCAACCACACTCAGACCTACCTCTCAAACCTAACCCAACCACACTCAGACCTACCTCTCAACCCTAACCCAACCACACTCAGACCTACCTCTCAACCCTAACCCAACCACACTCAGACCTACCTCTCAACCCTAACCCAACCACACTCAGACCTACCTCTCAACCCTAACCCAACCACACTCAGACCTGCCTCTCAACCCTAACCCAACCACACTCAGACCTGCCTCTCAACCCTAACCCAACCACACTCAGACCTACCTCTCAACCCTAACCCAACCACACTCAGACCTATCTCTCAACCCTAACCCAACCACACCCTAACCCAACCACACTCAGACCTACCTCTCAACCCTAACCCAACTACACTCAGACCTACCACTCAGACCTTCCTCTCAACCCCTAACCCAACCACACCCTAACCCAACCACACTCAGACCTACCTCTCAACCCGAACCCAACCACACTCAGACCTACCTCTCAACCTTAACCCAACCACTCTCAACCCCTAACCCAACCACACTCAGACCTACCTCTCAACCCTAACCCAACCACTCCCAACCCTAACCCAACCACACTCAGACCTACCTCTCAACCCTAACCCAACCACACTCAGACCTACCTCTCAACCGTAACCCAACCACAACCCAGACCTACCTCTCAACCCTAACCCAATCACACTCAGACCTACCACTCAGACCTTCCTCTCAACCGTAACCCAACCACAACCCAGACCTACCTCTGAACCCTAACTCAACCACTCTCAGACCTACCTCTCAACCCTAACCCAACCACACTCAGACCTACCTCTCAACCCTAACCCAACCACACTCAGACCTACCTCTCAGACCTACCTCTCAACCCTAACCCAGCCACACTCAGACCTACCTCTCAACCCCTAACCCAACCACACTCAGACCTACCTCTCAGACCTACCTCTCAACCCTAACCCAACCACATCCCAGACCTACCTCTCAACCCTAACCCAACCACACCCAGACCTACCTCTCAACCCCTAACCCAACCACACTCAGACCTACCTCTCAGACCTACCTCTCAACCCTAACCCAGCCACACTCAGACCTCCCTCTCAACCCTAACCCAACCACACCCAGACCTACCTCTCAGACCTACCTCTCAACCCTAACCCAACCACACTCAGACCTACCTCTCAGACCTACCTCTCAACCCTAACCCAACCACAACCCAGACCTACCTCTCAACCCTAACCCAACCACACTCAGACCTACCTCTCAGACCTACCTCTCAACCCTAACCCAACCACACTCAGACCTACCTCTCAGACCTACCTCTCAACCCTAACCCAACCACACTCAGACCTATCTCTCAACCCTAACCCAACCACACCTACCCCAACCACACTCAGACCTACCTCTCAACCCTAACCCAACCACACTCAGACCTACCTCTCAGACCTACCTCTCAACCCTAACCCAACCACACTCAGACCTACCTCTCAACCCTAACCCAACCACACTCAGACCTACCTCTCAACCCTAACCCAACCACACTCAGACCTATCTCTCAACCCTAACCCAACCACACCCTAACCCAACCACACTCAGACCTACCTCTCAACCCTAACCCAACCACACCCTAACCCAACCACACTCAGACCTACCTCTCAACCCTAACCCAACTACACTCAGACCTACCACTCAGACCTTCCTCTCAACCCTAACCCAACCACACCCTAACCCAACCACACTCAGACCTACCTCTCAACCCTAACCCAACCACACTCAGACCTACCTCTCAACCTTAACCCAACCACTCTCAACCCTAACCCAACCACACTCAGACCTACCTCTCAACCCCTAACCCAACCACTCCCAACCCTAACCCAACCACACTCAGACCTACCTCTCAACCCTAACCCAACCACACTCAGACCTACCTCTCAACCCTAACCCAACCACACTCAGACCTACCTCTCAACCGTAACCCAACCACAACCCAGACCTACCTCTCAACCCCTAACCCAACCACAACCCAGACCTACCTCTCAACCCCTAACCCAACCACACTCAGACCTACCTCTCAGACCTACCTCTCAACCCTAACCCAACCACATCCCAGACCTACCTCTCAACCCCTAACCCAACCACACTCAGACCTACCTCTCAACCCTAACCCAACCACACTCAGACCTATCTCTCAACCCTAACCCAACCACACCCTAACCCAACCACACTCAGACCTACCTCTCAACCCTAACCCAACCACACCCTAACCCAACCACACTCAGACCTACCTCTCAACCCCTAACCCAACTACACTCAGACCTACCACTCAGACCTTCCTCTCAACCCTAACCCAACCACACCCTAACCCAACCACACTCAGACCTACCTCTCAACCCTAACCCAACCACACTCAGACCTACCTCTCAACCTTAACCCAACCACTCTCAACCCTAACCCAACCACACTCAGACCTGCCTCTCAACCCTAACCCAACCACTCCCAACCCTAACCCAACCACACTCAGACCTACCTCTCAACCCTAACCCAACCACACTCAGACCTACCTCTCAACCCTAACCCAACCACACTCAGACCTACCTCTCAACCGTAACCCAACCACAACCCAGACCTACCTCTCAACCCTAACCCAACCACAACCCAGACCTACCTCTCAACCCCTAACCCAACCACACTCAGACCTACCTCTCAGACCTACCTCTCAACCCTAACCCAACCACATCCCAGACCTACCTCTCAACCCTAACCCAACCACACTCAGACCTACCTCTCAACCCCTAACCCAACCACAACCCAGACCTACCTCTCAATCCTAACCCAACCACACTCAGACCTACCTCTCAGACCTACCTCTCAACCATAACCCAACCACAATCCAGACCTACCTCTCAACCCTAACCCAACCACACTCAGACCTACCTCTCAACCCTAACCCAACCACACTCAGACCTACCTCTCAGACCTACCTCTCAACCCCTAACCCAGCCACACTCAGACCTACCTCTCAACCCTAACCCAACCACACTCAGACCTACCTCTCAGACCTACCTCTCAACCCTAACCCAACCACATCCCAGACCTACCTCTCAACCCTAACCCAACCACACCCAGACCTACCTCTCAACCCTAACCCAACCACACTCAGACCTACCTCTCAGACCTACCTCTCAACCCTAACCCAGCCACACTCAGACCTCCCTCTCAACCCTAACCCAACCACACCCAGACCTACCTCTCAGACCTACCTCTCAACCCTAACCCAACCACACTCAGACCTACCTCTCAGACCTACCTCTCAACCCTAACCCAACCACAACCCAGACCTACCTCTCAACCCTAACCCAACCACACTCAGACCTACCTCTCAGACCTACCTCTCAACCCTAACCCAACCACACTCAGACCTACCTCTCAGACCTACCTCTCAACCCTAACCCAACCACACTCAGACCTATCTCTCAACCCTAACCCAACCACACCCTAACCCAACCACACTCAGACCTACCTCTCAACCCTAACCCAACCACACTCAGACCTACCTCTCAGACCTACCTCTCAACCCTAACCCAACCACACTCAGACCTACCTCTCAACCCTAACCCAACCACCAAAACTGATATTTGAAAATAAAAGAAACCTTAACTTGACAACAAATGAGATATTGGCAAAACAAACTAACAGTTAAAACTAAGTAAATATAAATAAACATATCTAGTATTGGCACAATGAAGTCACAGTCAATTGTGTGGCGACAACGCTTTCAACCGTAACCCAACCACCGAGACCAGGGGAGGTGTGTGTCTGTGTGTAAAGTGTAAAAGATAGATGAAGAGAGAGAGTTGCAGTAGGGTGGCAGTGTTACTCTCCTGACTGGCTCTGTTCCTTATCACTCACTATAAAGCAGCAGGAACTCACATAGGAACTCTCTGTGTGTCTCTCTCTCTCTCTCTCTCTCTCTCTCTCTCTCTCTCTCTCTCTCTCTCTCTCTATCTGTCTGTCTCTCGCTCGCTCTCTCTCGCTTTGTCGTTCGCTCTCTCGCTTTGTCGCTTGCTCGCTCTGTCTCTCGCTCGCTCTCTCTCGCTCTGTCTGTCTCTCGCTCTGTCTGTCTCTCGCTCGCCCTGTCTCTCTCTGTCTATCGCTCTCTGTCTCTCTGTCTATCTCTCTCTGTCTCGGTTTCAATTCAAGGGGCTTTATTAACATGGGAAACATACAGTTGAAGTTTATACACACTTAGGTTGGAGTCATTAAAACTCGTTTTTCAACCACTCCACAAATTTCTTGTCAACAAACTATAGTTTTGGCAAGTCGGTTAGGACATCTACTTTGTACATGACACAAGTCATTTTTCCAACAATTGTTTACAGACTGATTATTTCACTTATAATTTCACTGTATCACAGTTCCAGTGGATCAGAAGTTTACATACACTGAGTTGACTTCTGCCTTTAAACAGCTTGGAAAATTCCATGAAATTATGTCATGTCTTTAGAAGCGTCTGATAGGCTAATTGACATAATTTGAGTCAATTGGAGATGTACCTGTGGATGTATTTCAAGGCCTACCTTCAAACTCAGTGCCTCTTTGTTTGACATCATGGGAAAATCAAAAGAAATCAGCCAAGATCTCAGAAACAAAATTATAGACCTCCACAAGTCTGGTTCATCCTTGGGAGCAATTTCAAAACGCCTGAAGTTACCACGTTCATCTGTACAAACAATAGCACGCAAGTATAAACACCATGGGACCATGCAGCCGTCATACCACTCAAGAAGGAGACGAGTTCTGTCTCCAAGAGATGAACGGACTTTGGTTTGAAAAGTGCAAATCATTCCCAGAACAACAGCAAAGGACCTTGTGAAGATGCTGGAGGAAACAGATACAAAATTATCTATATCCACAGTAAAACGAGTCCTATATCGACATAACCTGAAAGGCCGCTCAGCAAGGAAGAAGCCACTGCTCCAAAACGCCATAAAAAGCCAGACTACGGTTTGCAACTGCACATGGGGACAAAGATCGTACTTTTTGGAGAAATGTCCTCTGGTCTGTTGAAACAAAAATAGAACTGTTTGACCATCGTTATGTTTGGAGGAAGAAGGGGGAGGCTTGCAAGCCGAAAAACACCATCCCAACCTTGAAGAACGGGGGTGGCAGCATCATGTTGTGGGGCTGCTTTGCTGCAGGAGGGACTGGTGCACTTCACAAAATAGATGGCAGCATGAGGCAGGGAAAATTATGTGGATAAATTGAAGCAACATCTCAAGACATCAGTCAGGAAGTTAAAGCTTTGTCACAAATGGGTCTTCCAAATGGACAATGACCCCAAGAATATCTCCAAAGTTGTGGCAAAATGGCTTAAGGACAACACAGTCAAGGTATTGGAGTGGCCATCACAAAGCCCTGACTTTAATCCGATTTGTGGGCAGAACTGATAAAGCTGGTGTGAGCCAGGAGGCCTACAAACCTGACTCAGTTACACCAGCTCTGTCAGGAGGAATGAGCCAAAATTCACCTTCCCTTTGTGGGAAGTTTGTGGAAGGCTACCTGAAACGTTTGACCCAAGTTAAACAATTTAAAGGCAATGCTACCAAATACTAATTGAGTGTATCTAAACTTCTGACCCACTGGGAATGTGATTTAAAGAAATAAAAGCTGAAATAAATCATTCTCTCTACTACTTTTCTGACATTTCACCTTCTTAAAGTAAAATATAAAAAATCTGAGTTGATTTCTAATGCCTGATCAGTCTCGGGTCTAGGTTTGATCTGAGTTGATTGATGTGGTCTGTTGTCTCTCAGGTCAAAGCTGGGTCTGTTTCAGTCCAGGATTAGTTTACAGAAAGCCAACGTTAAGGTAAGCACTCTTCCTCAAACCACATGTTGGTATGCAGAGCAATCTGGCCTGCTGTTTAACTGTCACTCTCAGTCTCTCTCTCTCTGTCTCTCTGTCTCTCTGTCACTGTGTCATACTCTCTCTCTGTCATTGTCTCTCTCTCTCTCTCTCTCTCTCTCTCTCTCTCTCTCTCGTTGTCTCTCTCTCTCTGTCACTCTGTCTCTCTCATTCTGTCTGTCCTTATGTCTGTCAATTCAATTCAATGCAATTCAAGGGCTTTATTGGCATGGGAAACGTGTTAACATTGCCAAAGCAAGTGAGGTAGATAATATATAAAGTGAATATATAAAGTGAAATAAACAATAAAAGTTAACAGTAAACATCACACATAGAGAAGTTTCAAAACAATAAAGACATTACAAATGTCATATTATATATATACAGTGTTTTAACAATGTACAAATGGTTAAAGGACACAATATGAAATAAATAAGCATAAATATGGGTTGTATTTACAATGGTGTTTGTTCTTCACTGGTTGCCCTTTTCTCGTGGCAACAGGTCACAAATCTTGCTGCTGTGATGGTACACTGTGGAATTTCACCCAGTAGATATGGGAGTTTATCAAAATTGGATTTGTTTTCGAATTCTTTGTGGATCTGTGTAATCTAAGGGAAATATGTCTCTCTAATATGGTCATACATTGGGCAGGAGGTTAGAAAGTGCAGCTCAGTTTCCACCTCATTTTGTGGGCAGTGTGCACATAGCCTGTCTTCTCTTGAGAGCCATGTCTGCCTGCGGCGGCCTTTCTCAATAGCAAGGCTATGCTCACTGAGTCTGTACATAGTCAAAGCTTTCCTTAAGTTTGGGTCAGTCACAGTGGTCAGGTATTCTGCCGGTGTGCACTCTCTGTTTAGGGCCAAATAGCATTCTAGTTTGCTCTGTTTTTTTGTTAATTCTTTCTAATGTGTCAAGTAATTATCTTTTAGTTTTCTCATGATTTGGTTGGGTCTAATTGTGTTGCTGTCCTGGGGCTCTGTGGGGTGTGTTTGTGAACAGAGCCCCAGGGCCAGCTTGCTTAGGGGACTCTTCTCCAGGTTCATCTCTCTGTAGGTGATGGCTTTGTTATGGACGGTTTGGGAATTGCTTCCTTTTAGGTGGTTATAGCTCTTTTCTGGATTTTGATAATTAGTGGGTATCGGCCTAATTCTGCTCTGCATGCATAATTTGGTGTTCTACGTTGTCTGTCTCTGTCTAGTTGAAAGCCAAGAGGAGTGACTGTAACTCTAAAGCAACCCATGCCAGGAATGACTACCTGTTAACCTTGGCAGCAGCCAACGCTCACCACGACCGCTACTACCACACAGACCTGCTGCACTGTATACAGGTACCACACACACACACACACACACACACACACACACACACACACACACACACACACACACACACACACATTAGGCCTTAGTGACTGGTTGGTGAGGTGAATGATAGTGGACCCTCTAGACTGTGAGATAATCACATACACTCCCACACAGACAGACACATGCGTCAGAGATACAGAATCTTTAGTGTTCAGACATCATAGTGTTGACGCTCATCTTTTAGCATGCTTCACAAACACCTCAGCCACTGCTCGGTGTGTCAGCTTACTGTATCTCAGGTCATGAACTCATCTCACATTAAGACACACACACACACACACACACACACACACACACACACATGCTGTGATAGGAAGAAGGGTTCACTAATTACTCTTCTAACTGTCTCATCCCCCCTTCCTCTCCTCCTTCCCCTTCTCTCCTCCTTCCCCTTCTCTCCTCCTTCCCCTCCTCTCCTCCTTCCCCTCTCTCCTCCTTCCCCTTCTCTCCTCCTTCCCCTTCTCTCCTCCTTCCCCTTCTCTCCTCCTTCCCCTTCTCTCCCCCTTCCCCTCCTCTCCCCCTTCCCCTCCTCTCCTCCTTCCCATTCTCTCCTTCTCTCTTCCTTCCCCTCCTCTCCTCCTTCCCCTTCTCTCCCCATTCCCCTCCTCTCCTCCTTCCCATTCTCTCCTCCTTCTCCTTCTCTCCTCCTTCCCATTCTCTCCTCCTTCTCCTTCTCTCCTCCTTCTCCTTCTCTCCTCCTTCTCCTTCTCTCCTCCTTCCCCTTCTCTCCTTCTCTCCTCCTTCCCCTTCTCTCCTTCTCTCCTCCTTCCCCTTCTCTCCTTCTCTCGTCCTTCCCCTTCTCTCGTCCTTCCCCTTCTCTCCCCCTTCCCCTTCTCTCCTTCTCTCCTCCTTCCCCTTCTCTCCTTCTCTACTCCTTCCCCTTCTCTCCTCCTCTCCCTTCTCCTTCTCTCCCCCTTCCCCTCCTCTCCTCCTTCCCCTTCTCTCCTTCTCTCCTCCTTCCCCTTCTCTCCTCCTTTCCTCCTTCCCCTTCTCTCCTCCTTCCCCTTCTCTCCTCCTTTCCTCCTTCCCCTTCTCTCCTTCTCTCCTCCTTCTCTCTCTCTCCCCTCTCGCTATCTCTGGCTGTGGTGCTGTAGTGAACCCCAGGATACTGTATGTGACTGCATTGAACCCCAGGATACTGTATGTGACTGTAGTGTACCCCAGGATACTGTATGTGACTGTAGTGAACCCCAGGATACTGTATGTGACTGTAGTGAACCCCAGGAGACTGTATGTGACTGTAGTGAACCCCAGGATACTGTATGTAACTGTATTGAACCCCAGGATACTGTATGTGACTGTAGTGAACCCCAGGATACTGTATGTGACTGTATTGAACCCCAGGATACTGTATGTGACTGTAGTGAACCCCAGGATACTATATGTGACTGCTGAGAGACTCTCTCGTCCATAATAGATAGATAGACACACACACACACACACACACACACACAAGGGACAGCAGTTCAGGGCATCAACCACACATACAAGCTGCTGTTATCACTCCTCCTCTCCCACTCCTTGTACTTGAGAATATAATGCTTCATTCGTCCTGTGAGGTCATCCCTGGTTAGGGAGGATTGTTGAAGTCAGATAATCAGAATGTCTAGATGGTTGATTACCTCAACCAAGGAAGGAGTTGGAACAGGGCCCATCTCTCCACCCCGCCCCTCTCACTCACACACACACACACACACACACACACACACACACACACACACACACACACACACACACACACACACAGCTATGTGTTAGCTGTTTGTACTGAATGATGCAGTTGGTGCCACAGAGAAATGTGATCTGTGTCTTTTTCTGGCCACTTGAATAATTATGCTGTTCACACTGCCCTACATGGATGAGTGGAGAGAGGGAGGAGGGGAAGGGAGGGATGAGGAAGGGGGGTAAGGGTTCGGTAGTACTTTTGGGACTAGCCTCCACCCTCAATGACGGAAATTCCCTAGATTTGTCATCGTGCCATTGTTTCAGCTGTGTGTGTGGGGGGTTGGATAGGGCTATAGTGCTGTCTGCTGTTGGGAAAGATGAAGGGGGTCAGATTCTTATCCAACAAGAGAACACACAGACCCACACATAGATCCATACATCCTCTGCATCGTCAAACAACAGGTCTTTCCTGCCCTATCTTCCTCCCTCAGTCTATCCTTCTTCTTCCTCCACCTTCTCCCTGCTTGTACTAGCTGTTAATGATTTATTACTGTCTTTATCCATTCATATACCCCCTCTCTCTGTCTCTCTGTCTGTCTCTCTGTCTCTCTGTCCCTCTCTCTGTCCCTCTCTCTGTCTCTCTCTCTCCTCTCTCTCTCTCTCTCTCTCTCTCTCTCTCTCTCTCTCACTGTCTCTCTGTCCCTCTCCCTCTCACTGTCTCTGTCTCTGTCTCTCTCTCTCTCACTGTCACTGTCTCTGTCTCTCTCCTCTCTCTCTCTGTGTCTCTGTCTCTCTCCTCTCTCTCTCTCTTTCTCTGTCTCTCTCCTCTCTCTCTCTCTCTCTCTCTCTTGCTCTGTCTCTGTCTCTCTCTCTCTGTCTCTCTCTCTCTCTCTTGCTCTTTCTCTCTCTCTCTCTCTCTCTCTCTCTCTTGCTCTTTCTCTGTCTCTGTCTCTCTCTCTCTCTCTCTCTCTCTCTCTCTCTTGCTCTGTCTCTGTCTCTCTCTCTCTCTTGCTCTGTCTCTGTCTCTGTCTCTCTCTCTCTCTCTCTCTCTCTTGCTCTCTGTCACTGTGTCATACTCTCTCTCTGTCATTGTCTCTCTCTCTCTGTCTCTCTCTCTCTCACTGTCACTGTCTCTGTCTCTCTCCTTTCTCTGTCTCTGTCTCTCTCCTCTCTCTCTGTCTCTCTCCTCTCTCTCTCTCGCTCTTGCTCTGTCTCTGTCTCTCTCTCTCTGTCTCTCTCTCTCTCTCTTGCTCTTTCTCTGTCTCTCTCTCTCTCCCTCTCTCTCTCTCTCTCTTGCTCTTTCTCTGTCTCTGTCTCTCTCTCTCTCTCTCTCTCTTGCTCTGTCTCTGTCTCTCTCCTCTCTCTCTGTCTCTCTCTCTCTGTCTCTCTCAGGAGTTGGATGGCGGGATATATAACCATGTGAAGGACTATCTGATCTCTATCTGTCAGACAGAGCTGGAGGCCTTTCAGGTCATACACAACACCTTCCAGTTCTTACTGGACAAATCCACCCGGGTGAGACAGCTGTGTGGGTGTTTCTGTGTGTGGGTGTTTCTGCGTGTGGGTGTTTCTGCGTGTGGGTGTTTCTGCGTGTGGGTGTTTCTGCGTGTGGGTGTTTCTGCGTGTGGGTGTAATCCTGTATATCTCTGTCTCTCTCAGGTGGTGCAGGAGTTTAACCAGCAGCTCTTCATGCAGGAGAACCCTGTGTTTCATAAAGCACAAGACTTCCAGTTCCAACCCAGCGACTGTGACACGGTGAGACACACACACACACACAGTCAGACAGACACACACACTAACAGGCTTCCTGTATCTGAGATGTCCTTACTCAACCCTCTCCAACCCTGTTCTCTGTTCATATGCTGTGTTCATGTGCTCGCCTCACGGAAACGTTCCAAGTACAGAGCGACTTTCCAAACAAGTTACCGTGACGATCTTCCCATGGGAGTTTCTGAGGAGCACTTGAACACAGCATTACTCTTCACTGTGTTAATAAAAAAAATACAAATGTTAACCTTTATTTAACCTGGCAAGTCAGTTGATAACAAATTCTTATTTACAATGACGGCCTACCCCGGCCAAACCCGACGACGCTGGGTCAATTGTGCGCCGCCGTATGGGACTCCCAATCACGGCCGGTTGTGATACAGCCTGGAATCGACCCAGGGTGTCTGTAGTGACGCCTCAAGCACTGAGATTCAGTGCCTTAGACCCCTGCGCCACTCGGGAGCCACCCGCATGGGAGCCACCCACAGTTAACACCGAGTACGTTGACATGTACATTAATCATTTGATAATAATCTGATTATGGATTCACTCATGTAAACACCTTACTCTGCTTATCTTCATCGGCGTCAGGTCAAAATCTAAATAAACATAAACCGATTAAAACACCTGGTTTTCTGAGCAATCTTTCAAATGATTAGGACATTTAAACACCTGGTTTTCTAAACAATCTTTCAAATGATTAGGACATTTAAACACCTTAATGGGCATTCCAGCAGTGTATGTGATCTGAGCATGTTCCAGCACCAGCCAAGCGAGCCTCCCTCTTTGTGAAGTGAAGTGAGTTTGGAACAACTGAATGTATAGGTCTTAGAAGTAGTTTTCACTTATAAACTTTAGATGCCCAAACTCAGAATCAAATATGCTTCCCAAAAATAACATGGTCACTGTGGTAGAATGTTTATATAGATTGGAGATGTTCTGCATTTATCACAGTGACATCAGGTCTCCTGATCTCAGATGTGTCCATGTAAACAAGATTATTAGGGGAATCATTCTTCTTACAAAACATGTAAACATTTAAACAACTATTATATTAACCTGACTATCCACGATGATTAAATGATTGTGTGCATATAACCATACTCACTGTCTCTGTGCCTTCACATGTTGAAACAGTCCTTCTGTAAACCTTTCTGTTAAGTCTGTAGTCTGCACTATAACACCTACAGTCAGTGTTTGACTTGGTCTGAAATGTGTGTCGGTAACACAGGGACTACACAATACTGTTGAGTTAATATTCTATAAGAGGAACAGGGACTACACAATACTGTTGAGTTAATATTCTATAAGAGGAACAGGGACTACACAATACTGTAGAGTTAATATTCTATAAGAGGAACAGGGACTACACAATACTGTAGAGTTAATATTCTATAAGAGGAACAGGGACTACACAATACTGTAGAGTTAATATTCTATAAGAGGAACAGGGACTACACAATACTGTTGAGTTAATATTCTATAAGAGGAACAGGAGCCCCACAATACTGTTGAGTTAATATTCTATAAGAGGAACAGGGACTACACAATACTGTTGAGTTAATATTCTATAAGAGGAACAGGGACTACACAATACTGTTGAGTTAATATTCTATAAGAGGAACAGGGACTACACAATACTGTTGAGTTAATATTCTATAAGAGGAACAGGGACAACACAATACTGTTGAGTTAATATTCTATAAGAGGAACAGGGACAACACAATACTGTTGAGTTAATATTATATAAGAGGAACAGGGACAACACAATACTGTTGAGTTAATATTCTATAAGAGGAACAGGGACTACACAATACTGTTAATATTATATAAGAGGAACAGGGACAACACAATACTGTTGAGTTAATATTATATAAGAGGAACAGGGACTACACAATACTGTTGAGTTAATATTATATAAGAGGAACAGGGACAACACAATACTGTTGAGTTAATATTCTATAAGAGGAACAGGGACTACACAATACTGTTAATATTCTATAAGAGGAACAGGGACAACACAATACTGTTGAGTTAATATTATATAAGAGGAACAGGGACTACACAATACTGTTGAGTTAATATTATATAAGAGGAACAGGGACAACACAATACTGTTGAGTTAATATTCTATAAGAGGAACAGGGACTACACAATACTGTAGAGTTAATATTCTATAAGAGGAACAGGGACTACACAATACTGTTGAGTTAATATTCTATAAGAGGAACAGGGACTACACAATACTGTTGAGTTAATATTCTATAAGAGGAACAGGGACTACACAATACTGTTGAGTTAATATTATATAAGAGGAACAGGGACTACACAATACTGTTGAGTTAATATTATATAAGAGGAACAGGGACAACACAATACTGTTGAGTTAATATTCTATAAGAGGAACAGGGACTACACAATACTGTTGAGTTAATATTATATAAGAGGAACAGGGACTACACAATACTGTTGAGTTAATATTATATAAGAGGAACAGGGACTACACAATACTGTTGAGTTAATATTATATAAGAGGAACAGGGACTACACAATACTGTTGAGTTAATATTCTATAAGAGGTTCAGGGACTACACAATACTGTAGAGTTAATATTCTATAAGAGGAACAGGGACTACACAATACTGTTGAGTTAATATTCTATAAGAGGAACAGGGACTACACAATACTGTTGAGTTAATATTCTATAAGAGGAACAGGGACTACACAATACTGTAGAGTTAATATTCTATAAGAGGAACAGGAAGTCAAGCAGTAGGACATGTGAAGTGGTGGTACTCAGCTCCGGTGAGCTCCTTCCCAAGTCAAGCACTGAATACTGTACGTATGTGTCTCTCTCTCTCTCTCTGTCACTACAAACTATTTTCCCTTCATTGTCTTTCTCCTTCAAACCTTTTCAACCTTTGCTAACTCTTTCTCTCCTAACTATTTCCACTAACGTCTATCTGTGTGTGCTTGATCGTGCGCACGTGTGTGTATGTGTGTGTCAGACTCTGAGCTCGGTGCAGAAGTTGGTGGACATTGAGCCTTCGCCCATCAGTGTCATGAGGATGACGCTGGCACAGGTAGACCTAACCACTAGTCTCTACCCACCAAACTACCACCAACCATCTAGAACCATAACACAACCCTGACACAGGTAAACCTAACCACTAGTCTCTACCCGCCAAACTACCACCAACCATCTAGAACCATAACACGACCCTGACACAGGTAAACCTAACCACTAGTCTCTACCCTCCAACCATCTAGAACCATAACACGATCCTGACACAGGTAGACCTAACCACTAGTCTCTACCCTCCAACCTAACCACTAGTCTCTACCCTCCAACCATCTAGAACCATAACACGACCCTGACACAGGTAGACCTAAGCACTAGTCTCTACCCTCCAACCATCTAGAACCATAACACGACCCTGACACAGGTAGACCTAACCACTAGTCTCTACCCTCCAACCTAACCACTAGTCTCTACCCTCCAACCTAACCACTAGTCTCTACCCTCCAACCTAACCACTAGTCTCTACCCTCCAACCTAACCACTAGTCTCTACCCTCCAACCTAACCACTAGTCTCTACCCTCCAACCTAACCACTAGTCTCTACCCTCCAACCTAACCACTAGTCTCTACCCTCCAACCATCTAGAACCATAACACGACCCTGACACAGGTAGACCTCTGATGAACACTACAACTGTAACCACAACCATGGCTGTTCCACTATAACTATAACCACAACCATGGCTGTTCCACTATAACCACAACCATGGATGTTCCACTATAACCACAACCATGGCTGTTCCACTATTACCACAACCATGGCTGTTCCACTATAACCACAACCATGGCTGTTCCACTACAACTATAACCACAACCATGGCTGTTCCACTATAACTATAACCACAACCATGGCTGTTCCACTACAACCACAACCATGGCTGTTCCACTACAACTATAACCACAACCATGGCTGTTCCACTATAACTATAACCACAACCATGGCTGTTCCACTACAACCACAACCATGGCTGTTCCACTACAACTATAACCACAACCATGGCTGTTCCACTATAACTATAACCACAACCATCGCTGTTCCACTACAACTATAACCACAACCATGGCTGTTCCACTATAACTATAACCACAACCATCGCTGTTCCACTACAACTATAACCACAACCATGGCTGTTCCACTACAACTATAACCACAACCATGGCTGTTCCACTATAACCACAACCATTGCTGTTCCACTACAACTATAGCCACAACCATGGCTGTTCCACTATAACCACAACCATGGCTGTTCCACTATAACCACAACCATGGCTGTTCCACTACAACTATAACCACAACCATGGCTGTTCCACTATAACCACAACAATTGCTGTTCCACTACAACTATAACCACAACAATTGCTGTTCCACTACAACTATAACCACAACCATGGCTGTTCCACTATAACTATAACCACAACCATGGCTGTTCCACTATAACTATAACCACAACCATGGCTGTTCCACTATAACCACAACCATGGCTGTTCCACTATAACCACAACCATGGCTGTTCCACTATAACCACAACCATGGCTGTTCCACTATAACCACAACCATGGCTGTTCCACTATAAATATAACCACAACTATGGCTGTTCCACTATAACCACAACCATGGCTGTTCCACTATAACCACAACCATGGCTGTTCCACTATAACCACAACCATGGCTATTCCACTATAACCACAACCATGGCTGTTCCACTATAAATATAACCACAACTATGGCTGTTCCACTATAACCACAACCATGGCTGTTCCACTATAACCACAACCATTGCTGTTCCACTATAACTATAACCACAACCATGGCTGTTCCACTATAACTATAACCACAACCATGGCTGTTCCACTATAACCACAACCATGGCTGTTCCACTATAACCACAACCATGGCTGTTCCACTATAACCACAACCATTGCTGTTCCACTATAACTATAACCACAACCATGGCTGTTCCACTATAACTATAACCACATCCATGGCTGTTCCACTATAACCACAACCATGGCTGTTCCACTATTACCACAACCATGGCTGTTCCACTATAACCACAACCATGGCTGTTCCACTATAACCACAACCATGGCTGTTCCACTATAACCACAACCATGGCTGTTCCACTATAACCACAACCATGGCTGTTCCACTATAACCACAACCATGGCTGTTCCACTATAACCACAACCATGGCTGTTCCACTATAACCACAACCATGGCTGTTCCACTATAACCATGGCTGTTCCACTATTACCACAACCATGGCTGTTCCACTACAACTATAACCACAACCATGGCTGTTCCACTATAACTATTACCACAACCATGGCTGTTCCACTACAACTATAACCACAACCATGGCTGTTCCACTACAACTATAACCACAACCATGGCTGTTCCACTATTACCACAACCATGGCTGTTCCACTATAACTATAACCACAACCATGGCTGTTCCACTATAACTATAACCACAACCATGGCTGTTCCACTATAACCATGGCTGTTCCACTATTACCACAACCATGGCTGTTCCACTACAACTATAACCACAACCATGGCTGTTCCACTATAACTATTACCACAACCATGGCTGTTCCACTACAACTATAACCACAACCATGGCTGTTCCACTACAACTATAACCACAACCATGGCTGTTCCACTATAACCACAACCATGGCTGTTCCACTATAACCACAACCATGGCTGTTCCACTATAACCACAACCATGGCTGTTCCACTATAACCACAACCATGGCTGTTCCACTATAACCACAACCATGGCTGTTCCACTATAACAACCATGGCTGTTCCACTATTACCACAACCATGGCTGTTCCACTATAACTATAACCACAACCATGGCTGTTCCACTATAACTATAACCACAACCATGGCTGTTCCACTACAACTATAACCACAACCATGGCTGTTCCACTATACAACTATAACCACAACCATGGCTGTTCCACTATACCACAACCATGGCTGTTCCACTATAACTATAACCACAACCATGGCTGTTCCACTATAACTATAACCACAACCATGGCTGTTCCACTATAACCATGGCTGTTCCACTATTACCACAACCATGGCTGTTCCACTACAACTATAACCACAACCATGGCTGTTCCACTATAACTATTACCACAACCATGGCTGTTCCACTACAACTATAACCACAACCATGGCTGTTCCACTACAACTATAACCACAACCATGGCTGTTCCACTATAACTATTACCACAACCATGGCTGTTCCACTACAACTATAACCACAACCATGGCTGTTCCACTATTACCACAACCATGGCTGTTCCACTACAACTATTACCACAACCATGGCTGTTCCACTATTACCACAACCATGGCTGTTCCACTACAACTATAACCACAACCATGGCTGTTCCACTACAACTATAACCACAACCATGGCTGTTCCACTACAACTATAACCACAACCATGGCTGTTCCACTATAACTATAACCACAACCATGGCTGTTCCACTATAACCACAACCATGGCTGTTCCACTACAACTATAACCACAACCATGGCTGTTCCACTATAACTACAACCATGGCTGTTCCACTATAACCACAACCATGGCTGTTCCACTATAACCACAACCATGGCTGTTCCACTATAACCACAACCATGGCTGTTCCACTATAACCACAACCATGGCTGTTCCACTATAACTATAACCACAACCATGGCTGTTCCACTATAACTATAACCACAACCATGGCTGTTCCACTATAACCACAACCATGGCTGTTCCACTATAACCACAACCATGGCTGTTCCACTATAACCACAACCATGGCTGTTCCACTATAACCACAACCATGGCTGTTCCACTATAACCACAACCATGGCTGTTCCACTATAACCACAGCCATGGCTGTTCCACTATAACCACAACCATGGCTGTTCCACTATAACCACAACCATGGCTGTTCCACTATAACTATTACCACAACCATGGCTGTTCCACTACAACTATAACCACAACCATGGCTGTTCCACTACAACTATAACCACAACCATGGCTGTTCCACTATAACTATTACCACAACCATGGCTGTTCCACTACAACTATAACCACAACCATGGCTGTTCCACTATAACCATGGCTGTTCCACTATTACCACAACCATGGCTGTTCCACTACAACTATAACCACAACCATGGCTGTTCCACTACAACTATAACCACAACCATGGCTGTTCCACTATAACTATTACCACAACCATGGCTGTTCCACTACAACTATTACCACAACCATGGCTGTTCCACTACAACTATAACCACAACCATGGCTGTCCCACTACAACTATAACCACAACCATGGCTGTTCCACTATAACTATAACCACAACCATGGCTGTTCCACTATAACTATAACCACAACCATGGCTGTTCCACTATAACTATAACCACAACCATGGCTGTTCCACTATAACTATAACCACAACCATGGCTGTTCCACTATAACCACAACCATGGCTGTTCCACTATAACCACAACCATGGCTGTTCCACTATAACCACAACCATGGCTGTTCCACTATAACTATAACCACAACCATGGCTGTTCCACTATAAACTATAACCACAACCATGGCTGTTCCACTATAACTATAACCACAACCATGGCTGTTCCACTATAACCACAACCATGGCTGTTCCACTATAACCACAACCATATACCACAACCATGGCTGTTCCACTATAACCACAACCATGGCTGTTCCACTATAACCACAACCATGGCTGTTCCACTATAACCACAACCATGGCTGTTCCACTATAACCACAACCATGGCTGTTCCACTATAACCACAACCATGGCTGTTCCACTATAACCACAACCATGGCTGTTCCACTATAACCACAACCATGGCTGTTCCACTATAACCCACAACCATGGCTGTTCCACTATAACCACAACCATGGCTGTTCCACTATAAACCCACAACCATGGCTGTTCCACTATAACTATAACCACAACCATGGCTGTTCCACTATAACTATAACCACAACCATGGCTGTTCCACTATAACTAACTATAACCACAACCATGGCTGTTCCACTATAACTATAACCACAACCATGGCTGTTCCACTATAACTATAACCACAACCATGGCTGTTCCACTATAACCACAACCATGGCTGTTCCACTATTACCACAACCATGGCTGTTCCACTACAACTATAACCACAACCATGGCTGTTCCACTACAACTATAACCACAACCATGGCTGTTCCACTATAACTATAACCACAACCATGGCTGTTCCACTATAACTATAACACAACCATGGCTGTTCCACTATATAACCACAACCATGGCTGTTCCACTATAACTAAACTGGCTGTTCCTATAACCACAACCATGGCTGTTCCACTATAACCAACCAAACATGGCTGTTCCAATAACCACAACCATGGCTGTTCCACTCCACAACCATATATAACCACAACCATGGCTGTTCCACTATAACTATAACCACAACCATGGCTGTTCCACTATAACCACAACCATGGCTAAACCACAACAAACATGGCTGTTCCACTATAACCACAACCATGGCTGTTCCAAACCACAGCCATGGCTGTTCCACTATAACCACAACCATGGCTGTTCCACTAACCACAACCATGGCTGTTCCACTATAACCCACAACCATGGCTGTTCCACTATAACCACAACCATGGCTGTTCCACTATAACCACAACCATGGCTGTTCCACTATAACTATAACCACAACCATGGCTGTTCCACTATAACCACAACCATGGCTGTTCCACTATAACTATAACCACAACCATGGCTGTTCCACTATAACTATAACCACAACCATGGCTGTTCCACTACAACTATAACCACAACCATGGCTGTTCCACTACAACTATAACCACAACCATGGCTGTTCCACTATAACTATAACCACAACCATGGCTGTTCCACTATAACTATAACACAACCATGGCTGTTCCACTATAACTATAACCACAACCATGGCTGTTCCACTATAACTACAACCATAATAACCACAACCATGGCTGTTCCACTATAACCACAACCATGGCTGTTCCACTATAACTATAACCACAACCATGGCTGTTCCACTATAACCACAACCATGGCTGTTCCACTACTAACTGGCTGTTCCATAACCACAACCATGGCTGTTCCACTACAACTATAACCACAACCATGGCTGTTCCACTACAACTATAACCACAACCATGGCTGTTCCACTATAACTATAACCACAACTGTTCATGGCAACCATGGCTGTCCACTATATACCACAACCATGGCTGTTCCACTATAACTAAACCATGGCTGTTCCATAACCACAACCATGGCTGTTCCACTATAACCACAACCATGGCTGTTCCACTATAACCACAACCATGGCTGTTCCACTATAACTATAACACAACCATGGCTGTTCCACTATAACCACAACCATGGCTGTTCCACTATAACTATAACCACAACCATGGCTGTTCCACTATAACTATAACCACAACCATGGCTGTTCCACACCAACCATGGCTGTTCCACTATAACCACAACCATGGCTGTTCCACTATAACCACAACCATGGCTGTTCCACTATAACTATAACCACAACCATGGCTGTTCCACTATAACCACAACCATGGCTGTTCCACTATAACCACAACCATGGCTGTTCCACTATAACTATAACACAACCATGGCTGTTCCACTATATAACCACAACCATGGCTGTTCCACTATAACCACAAACCATGGCTGTTCCACTATAACCACAACCATGGCTGTTCCACTATAACCACAACCATGGCTGTTCCACTATAAACTATAACCACAACCATGGCTGTTCCACTATAACCACAACCATGGCTGTTCCACTATAACCACAACCATGGCTGTTCCACTATAACCACAACCATGGCTGTTCCACTATAACTATAACCACAACCATGGCTGTTCCACTATAACTATAACACAACCATGGCTGTTCCACTATAACCACAACCATGGCTGTTCCACTATAACCACAACCATGGCTGTTCCAATAACCACAACCATGGCTGTTCCACTATAACCACCAACCATGGCTGTTCCACTATAATCTATAACCACAACCATGGCTGTTCCACTATAACTACAACCATGGCTGTTCCACTATAACCACAACCATGGCTGTTCCACTATAACTATAACCACAACCATGGCTGTTCCAAACTATAACCACAACCATGGCTGTTCCACTATAACTATAACCACAACCATGGCTGTTCCACTATAACTATAACCACAACCATGGCTGTTCCACTATAACTATAACCACAACCATGGCTGTTCCACTATAACTACTATACCACAACCATGGCTGTTCCACTATAACCACAACCATGGCTGTTCCACTATAACTATAACCACAACCATGGCTGTTCCACTATAATCATGGCTGTTCCACTAACCATAACCACAACCATGGCTGTTCCACTATAACTATAACCACAACCATGGCTGTTCCACTACAACTATAACCACAACCATGGCTGTTCCACTATTATAACCACAACCATGGCTGTTCCACTATAACTATTACCACAACCATGGCTGTTCCACTACAACTATAACCACAACCATGGCTGTTCCACTATAACCATAATTACCACAACCATGGCTGTTCCACTATAACTATAACCACAACCATGGCTGTTCCTACTATAACCACAACCATGGCTGTTCCACTATAACTATACAAACCATGGCTGTTCCACTATAACTATAACCACAACCATGGCTGTTCCACTACAACTATAACCACAACCATGGCTGTTCCACTATTACCACAACCATGGCTGTTCCACTATAACTATAACCACAACCATGGCTGTTCCACTATAACTATAACCACAACCATGGCTGTTCCACTATAACCACAACCATGGCTGTTCCACTATAACTATAACCACAACCATGGCTGTTCCACTATAACCACAACCATGGCTGTTCCACTATTACCACAACCATGGCTGTTCCACTATTACCACAACCATGGCTGTTCCACTATTACCACAACCATGGCTGTTCCACTATTACCACAACCATGGCTGTTCCACTACAACTATAACCACAACCATGGCTGTTCCACTATAACTATAACCACAACCATGGCTGTTCCACTATAACCACAACCATGGCTGTTCCACTATAACCACAACCATGGCTGTTCCACTATAACCACAACCATGGCTGTTCCACTATAACCACAACCATGGCTGTTCCACTATAACCACAACCATGGCTGTTCCACTATAACTATAACCACAACCATGGCTGTTCCACTATAACTATAACCACAACCATGGCTGTTCCACTATAACCACAACCATGGCTGTTCCACTATAACTATAACCACAACCATGGCTGTTCCACTATAACCACAACCATGGCTGTTCCACTATAACCACAACCATGGCTGTTCCACTATAACCACAACCATGGCTGTTCCACTATAACCACAACCATGGCTGTTCCACTATAACCACAACCATGGCTGTTCCACTATAACCACAACCATGGCTGTTCCACTATAACTATAACCACAACCATGGCTGTTCCACTATAAATATAACCACAACTATGGCTGTTCCACTATAACCACAACCATGGCTGTTCCACTATAACCACAACCATGGCTGTTCCACTATAACTATAACCACAACCATGGCTGTTCCACTATAACCACAACCATTGCTGTTCCACTATAACTATAACCACAACCATGGCTGTTCCACTATTACCACAACCATGGCTGTTCCACTACAACTATAACCACAACCATGGCTGTTCCACTATAACTTAACACAACCATGGCTGTTCCACTATAACCACAACCATTGCTGTTCCACTATAACCACAACCACAACCATGGCTGTTCCACTATAACTATAACCACAACCATGGCTGTTCCACTATAACCACAACCATGGCTGTTCCATATAATCATGGCTGTTCCACAAACCATTGCTGTTCCACTATAACTATAACCACAACCATGGCTGTTCCACTATTACCACAACCATGGCTGTTCCACTACAACTATAACCACAACCATGGCTGTTCCACTACAACTATAACCACAACCATGGCTGTTCCACTATAACTATAACCACAACCATGGCTGTTCCACTATAACTATAACCACAACCATGGCTGTTCCACTATAACTATAACCACAACCATGGCTGTTCCACTATAACCACAACCATGGCTGTTCCACTATAACTATAACCACAACCATGGCTGTTCCACTATAACCACAACCATGGCTGTTCCACTATAACCACAACCATGGCTGTTCCACTATAACTATAACCACAACCATGGCTGTTCCACTATAACCACAACCATGGCTGTTCCACTATAACTATAACCACAACCATGGCTGTTCCACTATAACCACAACCATGGCTGTTCCACTATTACCACAACCATGGCTGTTCCACTATTACCACAACCATGGCTGTTCCACTACAACTATAACCACAACCATGGCTGTTCCACTACAACTATAACCACAACCATGGCTGTTCCACTATAACTATAACCACAACCATGGCTGTTCCACTATAACCACAACCATGGCTGTTCCACTACAACTATAACCACAACCATGGCTGTTCCACTATAACCACAACCATGGCTGTTCCACTATAACCACAACCATGGCTGTTCCACTATAACCACAACCATGGCTGTTCCACTATAACCACAACCATGGCTGTTCCACTATAACCACAACCATGGCTGTTCCACTATAACTATAACCACAACCATGGCTGTTCCACTATAACCACAACCATTGCTGTTCCACTATAACTATAACCACAACCATGGCTGTTCCACTATAACCACAACCATGGCTGTTCCACTATAACCAGAACCATGGCTGTTCCACTATAACTTTAACCACAACCATGGCTGTTCCACTATAACCACAACCATTGCTGTTCCACTATAACTATAACCACAACCATGGCTGTTCCACTGCAACTATAACCACAACCATGGCTGTTCCACTATAACCACAACCATGGCTGTTCCACTATAATCATGGCTGTTCCACTACAACTATAACCACAACCATGGCTGTTCCACTATAACTATTACCACAACCATGGCTGTTCCACTACAACTATAACCACAACCATGGCTGTTCCACTACAACTATAACCACAACCATGGCTGTTCCACTACAACTATAACCACAACCATGGCTGTTCCACTATAACTATTACCACAACCATGGCTGTTCCACTACAACTATAACCACAACCATGGCTGTTCCACTATAACCATGGCTGTTCCACTATTACCACAACCATGGCTGTTCCACTACAACTATAACCACAACCATGGCTGTTCCACTACAACTATAACCACAACCATGGCTGTTCCACTATAACTATAACCACAACCATGGCTGTTCCACTATAACCACAACCATGGCTGTTCCACTACAACTATAACCACAACCATGGCTGTTCCACTATAACTACAACCAAGGCTGTTCCACTATAACCAAAACCATGGCTGTTCCACTATAACCACAACCATGGCTGTTCCACTATAACCACAACCATGGCTGTTCCACTATAACCACAACCATGGCTGTTCCACTATAACTATAACCACAACCATGGCTGTTCCACTATAACCACAACCATTGCTGTTCCACTATAACTATAACCACAACCATGGCTGTTCCACTATAACCACAACCATGGCTGTTCCACTATAACCAGAACCATGGCTGTTCCACTATAACTTTAACCACAACCATGGCTGTTCCACTATAACCACAACCATTGCTGTTCCACTATAACTATAACCACAACCATGGCTGTTCCACTGCAACTATAACCACAACCATGGCTGTTCCACTATAACCACAACCATGGCTGTTCCACTATAATCATGGCTGTTCCACTACAACTATAACCACAACCATGGCTGTTCCACTACAACTATAACCACAACCATGGCTGTTCCACTATAACTATAACCACAACCATGGCTGTTCCACTATAACCACAACCATGGCTGTTCCACTATAACTATAACCACAACCATGGCTGTTCCACTATAACCACAACCATGGCTGTTCCACTATAACCACAACCATGGCTGTTCCACTATAACCACAACCATGGCTGTTCCACTATAACTACAACCATTGCTGTAACCACAACCATGGCTGTTCCACTGCAACTATAACCACAACCATGGCTGTTCCACTATAACCACAACCATGGCTGTTCCACTATAATCATGGCTGTTCCACTACAACTATAACCACAACCATGGCTGTTCCACTATAACTATTACCACAACCATGGCTGTTCCACTACAACTATAACCACAACCATGGCTGTTCCACTACAACTATAACCACAACCATGGCTGTTCCACTACAACTATAACCACAACCATGGCTGTTCCACTATAACTATTACCACAACCATGGCTGTTCCACTAACTAACCACAACCATGGCTGTTCCACTATAACCATGGCTGTTCCACTATTACCACAACCATGGCTGTTCCACTACAACTATAACCACAACCATGGCTGTTCCACTACAACTATAACCACAACCATGGCTGTTCCACTATAACTATAACCACAACCATGGCTGTTCCACTACAACTATAACCACAACCATGGCTGTTCCACTATTACCACAACCATGGCTGTTCCACTATAACTATAACCACAACCATGGCTGTTCCACTATAACTATAACCACAACCATGGCTGTTCCACTATAACTATAACCACAACCATGGCTGTTCCACTATAACTATAACCACAACCATGGCTGTTCCACTATAACCACAACCATGGCTGTTCCACAACCATGGCTGTTCCACTATTACCACAACCATGGCTGTTCCACTACAACTATAACCACAACCATGGCTGTTCCACTATAAACCACAACCATGGCTGTTCCACTATAACTATAACCACAACCATGGCTGTTCCACTATAACCACAACCATGGCTGTTCCACTATAAACCACAACCATGGCTGTTCCACTATAACTAACCATGGCTGTTCCACTATAACCACAACCATGGCTGTTCCACTATAACCACAACCATGGCTGTTCCACTATACAACCATGGCTGTTCCACTATAACCACAACCATGGCTGTTCCACTATAACTATAACCACAACCATGGCTGTTCCACTATAACCCACAACCATGGCTGTTCCACTATAACCACAACCATGGCTGTTCCATAACCACAACCATGGCTGTTCCACTATAACCACAACCATGGCTGTTCCACTATAACCACAGCCATGGCTGTTCCACTATAACCACAACCATGGCTGTTCCACTATAACCACAACCATGGCTGTTCCACTATAACTATAACCACAACCATGGCTGTTCCACTATAACCACAACCATGGCTGTTCCACTATAACCAGAACCATGGCTGTTCCACTATAACTTTAACCACAACCATGGCTGTTCCACTATAACCACAACCATTGCTGTTCCACTATAACTATAACCACAACCATGGCTGTTCCACTGCAACTATAACCACAACCATGGCTGTTCCACTATAACCACAACCATGGCTGTTCCACTATAATCATGGCTGTTCCACTATAACCACAACCATGGCTGTTCCACTATAACCACAACCATGGCTGTTCCACTATAACCACAACCATGGCTGTTCCACTATAATCATGGCTGTTCCACTATAACCACAACCATGGCTGTTCCACTATAACCACAACCATGTTTTCCAGTGACCATAAACATGAACATGGCCTTAACATGACTGCTGCTGTAGTGTCATGACCGTTACATACTACCCATCACATGCTGTCATGGCCGATGGCTGTTGAACCATGATGGTCGGTTAACCGTCATGACCGTTGATTAATTAGCATGCTGTTGAAGACCACGGTTGTTGAACCAAGACGGTCGGTTAACCATCATGACCGTTGATTAATCAGCATGTTGTTGAAGAGCTGTTACCACCAAGACCACGGTTGTTGAACCATGATGGTCGGTTAACCGTCATGACCGTTGATTAATCAGCATGCTGTTGAAGAGCTGTTACCACCAAGACCACGGTTGTTGAACCAAGACTGTCGGTTAACCGTCATGACCGTTGATTAATCAGCATGTTGTTGAAGAGCTGTTACCACCAAGACCACGGTTGTTGAACCATGATGGTCGGTTAACCGTCATGACCGTTGATTAATCAGCATGCTGTTGAAGAGCTGTTACCACCAAGACCACGGTTGTTGAACCATGATGGTCGGTTAACCGTCATGACCGTTGATTAATCAGCATGTTGTTGAAGAGCTGTTACCACCAAGACCACGGTTGTTGAACCATGATGGTCGGTTAACCGTCATGACCGTTGATTAATCAGCATGTTGTTGAAGAGCTGTTACCACCAAGACCACGGTTGTTGAACCATGATGGTCGGTTAACCGTCATGACTGTTGATTAATCAGCATGTTGTTGAAGAGCTGTTACCACCAAGACCACGGTTGTTGAACCAAGACGGTCGGTTAACCGTCATGACCGTTGATTAATCAGCACGCTGTTGAAGAGCTGTTACCACCAAGACCACGGTTGTTGAACCATGACGGTCGGTTAACCGTCATGACCGTTGATTAATCAGCATGCTGTTGAAGAGCTGTTACCACCAAGACCACGGTTGTTGAACCAAGACGGTCGGTTAACCGTCATGACCGTTGATTAATCAGCATGCTGTTGAAGAGCTGTTACCACCAAGACCACGGTTGTTGAACCATGATGGTCGGTTAACCGTCATGACCGTTGATTAATCAGCATGTTGTTGAAGAGCTGTTACCACCAAGACCACGGTTGTTGAACCATGATGGTCGGTTAACCGTCATGACCGTTGATTAATCAGCATGTTGTTGAAGAGCTGTTACCACCAAGACCACGGTTGTTGAACCAAGACGGTCGGTTAACCGTCATGACCGTTGATTAATCAGCATGCTGTTGAAGAGCTGTTACCACCAAGACCACGGTTGTTGAACCAAGACGGTCGGTTAACCGTCATGACCGTTGATTAATCAGCATGTTGTTGAAGAGCTGTTACCACCAAGACCACGGTTGTTGAACCAAGACGGTCGGTTAACCGTCATGACCGTTGATTAATCAGCATGTTGTTGAAGAGCTGTTACCACCAAGACCATGGTTGTTGAACCAAGACCACGGTTGTTGAACCAAGACGGTCGGTTAACCGTCATGACCGTTGATTAATCAGCATGTTGTTGAAGAGCTGTTACCACCAAGACCACGGTTGTTGAACCAAGACGGTCGGTTAACCGTCATGACCGTTGATTAATCAGCATGTTGTTGAAGAGCTGTTACCACCAAGACCACGGTTGTTGAACCATGACCACCAGTGGTGTGTAGTCTCTGCTAGAACAGGAAGTAGTTCTAGTTATTGTACTGGCAGTGGCCCATTCCTCTAGGGAACCTACAGTAGGCCTTTTACCTGAGCCTGACCCTTGTGCTACCTAACCAACTACTGTATAATAAGTCCCATTCACACATACAATGATATGATTATGCAGCTACTGTTCAACATATTAAGAACAATCTGCTATTTGTAGCTGATGTGAATTGTACAGGTAATTACAATTACACACGATTGCACAATAGCCTACTTATCCAATTATGTGTTCTGTTCCTTAAATAGACCGTTGTGAGTTTGAGGTGACAGTTTGAGGTGAGGGGGTCTGGCGTTGATGCTGAATGGTTGTGTGTTAATGCAGTGTAGAAAGGGGACTTGGATATGTGTTACTAGGCTATGAAGTGAGGGGCTCCATTGGGAAGACACACAGACATCTGCTGCACACATGCTCACACACAGGAACGCACAGACACACATTCTCACACACACATGCAGTACTTTTCCATGTGGTTTTGATAGCCCCCTGCCTGTACCAGGCAGATTGTGTTAGAACTGCACAGCAGACGCAGGTTTTCTCTGTTATCTCTAGACAAACAATAGGAGGCTTTTTATTCTCTCTCCCTCCATTTCAAATCAGTCTGTCTCTTTTCTCTCCCTCCATTTCAAATCAGTCTCTCTTTTCTCTCCCTCTGTTTCAAATCAATCTATTACTCTCTTCTCTCCCTCTGTTTCAAATCAATCTATTACTCTCTTCTCTCCCTCTGTTTCAAATCAATCTCTTTTCTACATGTATTCTTTATTTAACGAGGCAAGTCAGTTAAGAACAAATTCTTATTTACAATGAAGGCCTACCCCGGCCAAACCCGAACAATGCTGGGTCAAATGTGCGCCGCCATATGGGACTCCCAATCACAGCCGGTTGTCATACAGCCTGGAATCGACCCAGGGTGTCTGTAATGACTCCTCAAGCACTGAGATGCAGTACCTTAGACCCCTGCGCCACTCGGGAGCCACCTAGCAGCAGTTCAAACCTAATTATTGTATCTAGTTCTCTGGTGTATGTGTGTGAGAGGGGGGTTCTAAAGCTGCGTCGAGTAGAGTTGTACTGTACTTGGTGTGGTTGCTAGGTAGCTGTATCCAAGGGTACTGTACATGGTGTGGTTGCTAGGTAGCTGTATCCAGGGGTACATGGGGTGGTTGCTAGGTTACTGTATCCAGGGGTACTGTACATGGTGTGGTTGCTAGGTAGCTGTATCCAGGGGTACATGGGGTGGTTGCTAGGTAGCTGTATCCAGGGGTACTGTACATGGTGTGGTTGCTAGGTAGCTGTATCCAGCAGGGGTAAATGGTGTGGTTGCTAGGTAGCTGTATCCAGGGGTACTGTACATGGTGTGGTTGCTAGATAGCTGTATCCAGGGGTACTGTATATGGTGTGGTTGCTACATAGCTGTGTCCAGAGGTACTTGGTGTGGTTGCTAGGTAGCTGTATCCAGGGGTAACTTGGTGTGGTTACTAGGTAGCTGTATCCAGGGGAAACCTGGTGTGGTTGCTAGGTAGCTGTGTCCAGGGTACTTGTACTTGGTGTGGTTGCTAGGTAGCTGTATCCAGGGGTACTTGGTGTGGTTGCTAGGTCGCTGTATCCAGGGGCACTTGGTGTGGTTGCTAGGTAGCTGTATCCAGGGGTAATTGGTGTGGTTGCTAGGTAGTTGTGTCCAGGGGTACTTGGTGTGGTTGCAATGTAGCTGTATCCAGGGGTACTTGGTGTGGTTGCTAGGTAGCTATATCCAGGGGTACTGTACATGGTGTGGTTTTTAGGTAGCTGTATCCAGGATTACTTGGTGTGGTTGTTAAATAGCTGTTTCCAGGGGTACTGTACATGGTGTGGTTGCTTGATAGCTGTATCCAGGGGTAACTTGGTGTGGTTGCTCGGTAGCTATATACAGGGGTACATGGTGTGGTTGCTAGGTAGCTATATTCAGGGCTACCTGGTGTGGTTGCTAGGTAGCTGTATCCAGGGCTACTTGGTGTGGTTGCTAGGTAGCTGTGTCCAGGGGTACTTGATGTAGCAGAGTCTTTATTTAGGATATTAGAATCACATTCCATAATTTCCATGGTAACCGCTTAGGAAGAGGGGGTTGTGTTCTTCTTATCTCCATGGTAACTATGTGTGTGTGTGTGTGTGGGTGGGTGGGTGGTAGAGTCGTAAGTTGGAGACAGACACGGGGAGCCCGACAGAGGAGCACAGTCTGAACAAGGAGGCCAGGAAATGGGCAACCAGAATGGCCCGAGAACACAAGAATATTGTCCACTACAAGAGAGTGAGTCCACACACATACTAGTTGTTGATCTCGGTCCAGATCATCTTTGAAAACCAGATGTGATTTTAGTCTGTGAGATTTAAGTGTGTGTGTGTGTGTCTGCCATTAGAGCCTGGAGGAATGTGAGACACTGGGAGTTCCTCAAACAGAGCAGGGCCGGCTTGATCTGGAGCTGAAGATAGAGGATACCAAAGAGAACATCCGCAAGGCTGAGGTGCGTGTTTGTAGGAAATAAGGTAGACCTATACCCCCCCCCCTTCTCCAAGTAGAGTTGTCTCTCCATCGATTCTCTCATAGGCAGCCTGTCAGTCTATGAATCAGATCAATCCATCTCCTCAGTTCTCCCACCTCCTCCTCAGCTCTCTCTCCTCCTCCTCAGCTCTCCCCTCCTCCTCAGCTCTCTCTCCTCCTCCTCAGCTCTCCTCCTCCTCCTCAGCTCTCTCTCCTCCTCCTCAGCTCTCCCTCCTCCTCCTCAGCTCTCCCTCCTCCTCCTCAACTCTCCCTCCTCCTCCTCAGCTCTCCCTGTTCCTCCTCAACTCTCCCTCCTCCTCCTCAGCTCTCCCTGCTCCTCCTCAGCTCTCCCACCTCCTCCACAGCTCGCCCGCCTCCTCCTCAGCTCTCCCGCCTCCTCCTCAGCTCTCCCGCCTCCTCCTCAGCTCTCCCTGCTCCTCCTCAGCTCTCTCTCCTCCTCCTCCTCAGCTCTCTCTCCTCCTCCTCAGCTCTCTCTCCTCCTCCTCAGCTCTCCCGCCTCCTCCTCAGCTCTCCAGCCTCCTCCTCAGCTCTCCCTCATCCTCCTCAGCTCTCCCTACTCCTCCTCAGCTCTCTCTCCTCCTCCTAAGTTCTCCCGCCTCCTCCTCAGCTCTCCAGCCTCCTCCTCAGCTCTCCCTACTCCTCCTCCTCAGCTCTCCCTACTCCTCCTCAGCTCTCCCTACTCCTCCTCCTCAGCTCTCCCTCCTCCTCCTCAGCTGTCTCTCCTCCTCCTCAGCTCTCTCTCCTCGGCTCTCCCTCCTCAGCTCTCCCTCCTCACCTTCCTTTTCTCTCTCATTCCTCTCTGTGATTTCCCTCTATCTGGCCCCCCCCTGCTGGCTGATATAGTCATAGCGCCCACAGACAGAGCTGTGAAATGCATACCGCTATGGACAACTCTCTACCACCCCTCCCTTTCTTCCCTCCCCTCTCTCCACCTCCCTCCCACTCCCTACCCCTCTCTCCACTCCCTCACACTCTCCACCCACTCTCTCCACCTCCCTCACTATCCACCTCTCTACACCTCCCTCTCCACCTCCCTCCCTCACGCTCTCTACCCCCTCTCTCCACCTCCCTCACCCCCTCTATCCACCTCTCTACACCTCCCTCACCCCCTCTCCACCTCCCTCCCTCACACTCTCTACCCCCTCTCTCCACCCCCTCTCTCCACCCCCCTCTCCACACCTCCCTCACCCACTCTCTCCCTGCCCCCATTATCTCCTGCTGTCTGTTGAATGTTTGAGTCCATTTAGGTTTAATGGGTCTGAGGGGAGGGGCAGAGCTAGGACAACCAATAGTATGTGTGGTGGGCGGGGTCAGAGCAGGAAGTGATAGTGTACATAAATAACTATCCACACTCCACTTCCTGTTAATGATCAGACATTAAATAGCTTTTATCTCCATGGAAGTGTACTGTAATGAGTCCATCTCCCTGCACTTCCTGTTTACCTACATACTACTTACCTGGCTGGAAACCTTTGTAGACTTTATGTTTGACTGTCTGGAGTTAGTCTGTCCTCCACTGCTGACCACAGTCACCTTAGAGAGACTGACGGTTGCTGACGTGCTGCTCCACCATAGACGTGATGATGATAACTGATATAACTTTCCACCATAGATGTTGGGCTGACAGGTGACCTGTGAGTGCTGATGGGATAGATTGAGTCCTCCAACGGCCCCTGTCAGTCGTATTGATTACCCAGCAGTGTATGTGTGTGTGTCCATGTATGTAACCTCTCTCTCACTCTAGACAGTAAAGCTGAAGGCAGAGGCTCGTTTGGACCTGCTGAGACAGGTGGGCGTTGCCGTGGATACCTGGCTGAAGAGCGCCATGAACCAGGTGATGGAGGAGCTGGAGAATGAGCGCTGGGCTACGCTAAACTATACTACCCACGATCCCTCACTCTCGGTGAGACACCTGCCCCCCCCCCTGCCTCTCACTACACCACCGTTCCACACTTTGGAGGAAACTACCCACAATCCCTCACTCTACACTACAGTCACTGAAATGCCTCTCTCCCACTACATGTCATCACCCCAGACTGTTTCTTTACCACAGGGCAACCAAGGCATGTGTGTGGGCTTCAGCACTTTGGCTTGTGTGTGTGTGTGTGTGTGTGTGTGTGTGTGTGTGTGTGTGTCAGCAGGATGTTGAGGTAAGCAGTCTCTGCTCATCTTCATCACTTAACATTCTGTTCATATGACACTGCAGCAACCACGAGAGAGGGGGGGTGAAGACTGAGAGGAAGGAGGGAGAGAGAGAGAGAGAGGGGGGGTGAAGACTGAGAGGAAGGAGGGAGAGAGAGGGGGTGGGTGAAGATTGAGAGGAAGGAGGGAGAGAGAGGGGGTGAAGACTGAGAGGAAGGAGAGAGAGGGGGTGAAGACTGAGAGGAAGGAGGGAGAGAGAGAGGGGGGGTGGGTGAAGACTGAGAGGAAGGAGGGAGAGAGAGAGGGGGGTGGAGAGAGAGAGGGGGTGGGTGAAGACTGAGGGAAGGAGGGAGAGGGAGGGGTGAAGACAGGAAGGAGGGAGAGAGAGAGAGAGGGGGGGGTGAAGACTGAGAGGAAGGAGGGAGAGAGAGAGAGGGGGGGTGAAGACTGAGGAAGGAGGGAGAGAGGGGGGGGGGTGAAGACTGAGAGGAAGGAGAGAGAGGGGGTGAAGACTGAGAGGAAGGAGAGAGAGAGGGGGTGGGTGAAGACTGAGAGGAAGGAGGGAGAGAGAGGGGGTGAAGACTGAGAGGAAGGAGAGAGAGAGGGGGTGGGTGAAGACTGAGAGGAAGGAGGGAGAGAGGGGGTGAAGACTGAGAGGAAGGAGAGAGAAAGGGGGGGTGAAGATTGGAGGAGGGGAGATGGGGAGAGTGATAATGGGAAACGGAAACCAAAGGAAAGGAGGAGGGTGAAGAGGAGGAGAAAGTGGATGACAGAAAGGAGAAGAGTGACAGAATGAGTGCTCTGTTCCATTGGCCCAGTGTTCATTTCACACCAGTCTGGTTTATCAGTGTGATGGAGAATGAAGTATCTTTTCCTCAAGGTGATAACTACTAGTATACTATAGTACCATCCTCTTGTTAGAATCCCTTCTGGCCATGATGATGACACCTGTTACATATTGATTTGTAAGAGCAGGAATTAGTAAGGACAGCTATGTTTGCTTTTTGCTTGACAACATCAAGGTGTTTATACATTATTAAAAGCAGAATGAGTTTCTTTTTTCGGGAAAGGGAACACACATCACACACACGACTAAGCTTCCTATCGGGAACATAGTGAGTTTTGAAAACACAGACAGACCAAAACCCTGATTGGGTTGCTGTATCCGGTCCCAAGGAGGGTGGGCCCATATGCCACCTGATCTCTCTGAGCCAATGAGGTTCCCTGAGGACAGTTAGAGGAGGGGTCAGGACATAAAGGTTTTACAGAGACACACTTCACATCATCTGACTCAGAAGGAGGAGAGAGAACCACACTGGAGCGTTGGAAGTAGCTCATTGTGATGTGTGTGTAGGGCCCAGTTGACCTGGAGCGGTCGGAGGGTGAGGAGAACATGGAGGTGTTTGATGACAGCAACTCCAGCCCCTCTGGGACTCTCAGGAACTACCCACTCACCTGCAAAGTCCTCTACTCATACAAGGTAATACACCCCCCTCTCCCCCCTTTTGCTCCCAGAACAGCCTCAATTCGTCGGGACATGAACTCTACAAGGTGTTGAAAGCGTTCCACAGGGATGCTGGTCCATGTTGACTCTACAAGGTGTTGAAAGCGTTCCACAGGGATGCTGGTCCATGTTGACTCTACAAGGTGTTGAAAGCGTTCCACAGGGATGCTGGTCCATGTTGACTCTACAAGGTGTTGAAAGCGTTCCACAGGGATGCTGGTCCATGTTGACTCTACAAGGTGTTGAAAGCGTTCCACAGGGATGCTGGTCCATGTTGACTCTACAAGGTGTTGAAAGCGTTCCACAGGGATGCTGGTCCATGTTGACTCTACAAGGTGTTGAAAGCGTTCCACAGGGATGCTGGTCCATGTTGACTCTACAAGGTGTTGAAAGCGTTCCACAGGGATGCTGGCCCATGTTGACTCTACAAGGTGTTGAAAGCGTTCCACAGGGATGCTGGTCCATGTTGACTCCATTGCTTTCCACAGTCGTGTCAAGTTGGCTGGATGTCCTTTGGGTGGTTTCTTGATACAGACAGGAAACTGTTGAGCGTGAAAAACCCAGCAGTGTTGCAGTTCTTGACACAACCGGTATGCCTGGCACCTAATTCCATACCCTGTTCAAAGTTATTTAAATCTTTTGTCTTGCCCGTTCACCCTCTGAATGGCACTCATACACAATCCATGTCTCAATTGTCTCAAGGCTTAAAAATCCTTCTTTAATCCGTCTCCTCCCCTTCACCTCCACTGATTTAAGTGGATTTAACAAGTGACATCAATAAGGGATCATAGCTTTCACCTGGGTTCACCTGGTCAGTCTGTCATAGAAAGAGCAGGTGTTCTTAATGTTTTGAACACTCAGTATATTTGCTTAGCTATGCTATAATGTATTTCCACAAACATTCTTTATCTAGACAGATGATGTAGTAATATGTACATCAACATGAAGGTGTGTAAAAGAGCTATGCAAACATTTTTGGCTCCACCAGGGTCAAGGGGCTCCACCCATCAGGGTCAAGGGGCTCCACCCATCAGGGTCAGGGGGCTCCACCCATCAGGGTCGGGTCAGGGGGCTCCACCCAGGGTCAGGGGGCTGCACCCATCAGGGTGAGGTCAGGGTCAAGGGGCTCCACCCATCAGGGTCAAGGGGCTCCACCCATCAGGGTCAAGGGGCTCCACCCATCAGGGTAAGGGTCAGGGGGCTCCACCCATCAGGGTCGGGTCAGGGGGCTCCACCCATCAGGGTCAGGGTGCTCCACTCTTCAGGGTCAGGGGCTCCACCCATCAGGGTCGGGTCAGGGTCAGGGGCTCCACCCATCAGGGTCAGGGGGCTCCACTCTTCAGGGTCAGGGGCTCCACTCATCAGGGTCAGGGGCTACACCCATCAGGGTCAGGGGCTCCACCCATCAGGGTCAGCTTCAGGGGGCTACACTCATTAGGGTCAGGGGCTCCACTCATTAGGGTCAGGGGCTCCACTCATTAGGGTCAGGGGCTCCACTCATTAGGGTCAGGGGCTCCACCCATCAGGGTCAGGGGGCTCCACCCATCAGGGTCAGGGGGCTCCACCCATCAGGGTCAGCTTCAGGGGCTCCACCCATCAGGGTCAGGGGGCTACACTCATTAGGGTCAGGGAGCTACACCCATCAGGGTCAGGGGGCTCCACTCTTCAGGGTCAGGGAATCCACTCTTCAGGGTCAGGGGCTCCACTCTTCAGGATCAGGGGCTCCACTCTTCAGGGTCAGGGGCTCCACTCATTAGGGTCAGGGGCTCCACTCTTCAGGGTCAGGGGCTCCACTCATTAGGTTCAGGGGCTACACCCATCAGGGTCAGGGGCTCCACCCATCAGGGTCAGCTTCAGGGGGCTCCACCCATCAGGGTCAGGAGCTCCACCCATCAAGGTCAGGGGCTCCACCCGTCAGGGTCAGATCAGGGTCAGGGGCTCCACTCTTCAGGGTCAGGGGGCTCCACTCTTCAGGGTCAGGGGCTCCACTCTTCAGGGTCAGGGGGCTCCACTCATTAGGGTCAGGGGGCTACACTCGTTAGAGTCAGGGGGCTCCACTCTTCAGGGTCAGGGGCTCCACTCATTAGGGTCAGGGGCTCCACCCATCAGGGTCAGGTCGGGGTCAGGAGCTCCACCCGTCAGGGTCAGGGGCTACACCCATCAGGGTCAGGGGCTCCACCCATCAGGGTCAGCTTCAGGGGCTCCACCCATCAAGGTCAGGGGCGTCACCCATCAGGGTCGGGGTCAGGGGCTCCACCCGTCAGGGTCAGGGGCTCCACCCATCAGGGGCAGGTCGGGGACAGGGGCTCCACCCATCAAGGTCAGGGTCAGGGGCTCCACCCGTCAGGGTCAGGGGCTCCACCCATCAAGGTCAGGGTCAGGGGCTCTACCCGTCAGGGTCAGATCAGGGTCAGGGGCTCCACCCATCAGGGTCAGGGGCTCCACCCATCAAGGTCAGGGGCTCCACCCGTCAGGGTCAGATCAGGGTCAGGGGCTCCACCCGTCAGGGGCTCCACCCATTAGGGTCAGGGGCTCTACCCTTCAGGGTCAGATCAGGGTCAGGGGCTCCACCCGTCAGGGTCAGGGGCTCCACCCACCAGGGTCGGGGTCAGGGGCTCCACTCTTCAGGGTCAGGGGCTCCACCCATCAGGGTCAGGATCAGGGGCTCCACTCATCAGGGTCAGAGTCAGGGGCTCCACTCGTTAGGGTCAGGGGCTCCACTCTTCAGGGTCAGGGGGCTCCACTCATCAGGGTCAGGGAGCTCCACTCATTAGGGTCAGGGGCTACACCCATCAGGGTCAGGGGCTCCACCCATCAGGTCAGGGGCTCCACCCATCAGGGTCAGGGGCTCCACCCATCAAGGTCAGGGGCTCCACCCATCAAGGTCAGGGTCAGGGGGCTCCATCAGGGTCAGGGGGCCCATCAGGGTCAGGTCAGGGTCAGGGGCTCCACTCGTCAGGGTCAAGTCAGGGTCAGGGGGCTCCACTCGTCAGGGTCAGGGGCTACACCCATCAGGGTCAGGGGCTCCACCCATCAGGGTCAGGGGGCTACACCCATCAGGGTCAGGGGCTCCACCCGTCAGGGTCAGGGGCTCCACTCTTCAGGGTCAGCGGGCTACACTTGTCAGGGGCTCCACCCATTAGGGTCAGGTTCAGGGGGCTCCACTGCGTCAGGTCAGGTTCAGGGGGCTACACTCGTCAGGGTCAGGGGCTCCACCCATCAGGGTCAGGGGCTCCACCCATCAGGGTCAGGGGCTCCACCCATCAGGGTCAGGGGGCTCCACCCATCAGGGTCAGGGGCTCCACCCATCAGGGTCAGGATCAGGGGGCTCCACTCATCAGGGTCAGAGTCAGGGGCTCCACTCTTCAGGGTCAGGGGCTCCACTCTTCAGGGTCAGGGGCTCCACTCATCAGGGTCAGGGAGCTCCACTCATTAGGGTCAGGGGCTACACCCATCAGGGTCAGGGGGCTCCACCCATCAGGGTCAGGGGCTCCACCCATCAAGGTCAGGGGCTCCACCCATCAGGGTCAGGGGGCTCCATCAGGGTCAGGGGCCCATCAGGGTCAGGTCAGGGTCAGGATCAGGGGCTCCACTCATCAGGGTCAGGGGCTCCACTCAGTCAGGGTCAAGTCAGGGTCAGGGGCTACACCCATCAGGGTCAGGGGCTCCACCCATCAGGGTCAGGGGCTCCACTCTTCAGGGTCAGCGGGCTACACTTGTTAGGGGCTCCACCCATTAGGGTCAGGTTCAGGGGCTACACTCGTCAGGGTCAGGGGCTCCACCCATCAGGGTCAGGGGACTCCACCCGTCAGGTCAGGGTCAGGGGCTCCACCCATCAGGGTCAGGATCAGGGGCTCCACTCATTAGGTTCAGGGGCTCCACTCGTCAGGTTCAGGGGGCTACACCCATCAGGGTCAGGGGGCTCCACCCATCAGGGTCAGGTCAGGGGGCTCCACTCATCAGGGTCAGGGGGCTCCACTCATCAGGGTCAGGGGGCTCCACTCTTCAGGGTCAGGGGGCTACATCCATCAGGGTCAGGGGGCTCCACCCGTCAGGGTCAGCTCAGGGGGCTCCACCCGTCAGTGTCAGGTCAGGGGGCTCCACCCATCAGGGTCAGGGGGCTCCACCCATCAGGGTCAGGGGGCTCCACTCGTCAGGGTCAGGGGCTCCACCCATCAGGGTCAGGGGGCTCCACCCATCTGAACACTGAACGCATGTAACATTAGAGCCATAAAATATCAGTTTGTATTGTCCATTGGTTAATACTCTCCTCTCCTCCTCTCCTCCTTTTCTCCTCTCCTCCGTTTCTCCTCTCCTCCTTTCCTCCTCCTCTCTGTCTGTCTGTCTGTCTGTCTGTCTGTCTGTCTGTCTGTCTGTCTGTCTGTCTGTCTGTCTGTCTCCCTCCGCCCGTCCGTGTCTCTGTCTGTGTCTCTATCTGTGTCTCTAGGCATCTCAGCCAGATGAGTTGAGTATAGAGGAGCATGAGATGTTGGAGGTGATAGAGGATGGAGACATGGAGGACTGGGTCAAGGTAACAACAACAATCAAATCAAAGTTTGTCACGTGCGCCGAATACAACAGGTGTAGTATACCTTACAGTGAAATGCTGAATACAACAGGTGTAGTAGACCTTACAGTGAAATGCTGAATACAACAGGTGTAGTAGACCTTACAGTGAAATGCTGAATACAACAGGTGTAGTAGACCTTACAGTGAAATGCTGAATACAACAGGTGTAGTAGACCTTACAGTGAAATGCCGAATACAACAGGTGTAGTAGACCTTACAGTGAAATGCCGAATACAACAGGTGTAGTAGACCTTACAGTGAAATGCTGAATACAAGAGGTGTAGTAGACCTTACAGTGAAATGCTGAATACAAGAGGTGTAGTAGACCTTACAGTGAAATGGTGAATACAACAGGTGTAGTAGACCTTACAATGAAATGCTGAATACAACAGGTGTAGTAGACCTTACAGTGAAATGCCGAATACAACAGGTGTAGTAGACCTTACAGTGAAATGGTGAATACAACAGGTGTAGTAGACCTTACAGTGAAATGCTGAATACAACAGGTGTAGTAGACCTTACAGTGAAATGCTGAATACAACAGGTGTAGTAGACCTTACAGTGAAATGCTGAATACAACAGGTGTAGTAGACCTTACAGTGGAATGCTGAATACAACAGGTGTAGTAGACCTTACAGTGAAATGCTGAATACAACAGGTGTAGTAGACCTTACAGTGAAATGCTGAATACAACAGGTGTAGTAGACCTTACAATGAAATGCTGAATACAACAGGTGTAGTAGACCTTACAGTGAAATGCCGAATACAACAGGTGTAGTAGACCTTACAGTGAAATGGTGAATACAACAGGTGTAGTAGACCTTACAGTGAAATGCTGAATACAACAGGTGTAGTAGACCTTACAGTGAAATGCTGAATACAACAGGTGTAGTAGACCTTACAGTGAAATGCTGAATACAACAGGTGTAGTAGACCTTACAGTGGAATGCTGAATACAACAGGTGTAGTAGACCTTACAGTGAAATGCTGAATACAACAGGTGTAGTAGACCTTACAGTGAAATGCTGAATACAACAGGTGTAGTAGACCTTACAGTGAAATGCTGAATACAACAGGTGTAGTATACCTTACAGTGAAATGCCGAATACAACAGGTGTAGTAGACCTTACAGTGAAATGCCGAATACAACAGGTGTAGTAGACCTTACAGTGAAATGCCGAATACAACAGGTGTAGTAGACCTCACAGTGAAATGCTGAATACAACAGGTGTAGTAGACCTTACAGTGAAATGCTGAATACAACAGGTGTAGTAGACCTTACAGTGAAATGCTGAATACAACAGGTGTAGTAGACCTTACAGTGAAATGCTGAATACAACAGGTGTAGTATACCTTACAGTGAAATGCTGAATACAACAGGTGTAGTATACCTTACAGTGAAATGCTGAATACAACAGGTGTAGTAGACCTTACAGTGAAATGCCGAATACAACAGGTGTAGTAGACCTTACAGTGAAATGCTGAATACAACAGGTGTAGTAGACCTTACAGTGAAATGCTGAATACAACAGGTGTAGTAGACCTTACAGTGAAATGCCGAATACAACAGGTGTAGTAGACCTTACAGTGAAATGCCGAATACAACAGGTGTAGTAGACCTTACAGTGAAATGCCGAATACAACAGGTGTAGTAGACCTTACAGTGAAATGCTGAATACAACAGGTGTAAACCTTACAGTGAAATACTGAATACAACAGGTGTAGTAGACCTTACAGTGAAATGCCAAATACAACAGGTGTAGTAGACCTTACAGTGAAATGCTGAATACAACAGGTGTAGTAGACCTTACAGTGAAATGCTGAATACAAGAGGTGTAGTAGACCTTACAGTGAAATGCCGAATACAACAGGTGTAGTAGACCTTACAGTGAAATGCTGAATACAAGAGGTGTAGACCTTACAGTGAAATGCCGAATACAACAGGTGTAGTAGACCTTACAGTGAAATGCTGAATACAAGAGGTGTAGTAGACCTTACAGTGAAATGCTGAATACAAGAGGTGTAGACCTTACAGTGAAATGCTGAATACAACAGATGTAGTAGACCTTACAGTGAAATGCTGAATACAACAGGTGTAGTAGACCTTACAGTGAAATGCTGAATACAAGAGGTGTAGTAGACCTTACAGTGAAATGCCGAATACAACAGGTGTAGTAGACCTTACAGTGAAATGCTGAATACAACAGGTGTAGTAGACCTTACAGTGAAATGCTGAATACAAGAGGTGTAGTAGACCTTACAGTGAAATGCTGAATACAAGAGGTGTAGACCTTACAGTGAAATGCCGAATACAACAGGTGTAGTAGACCTTACAGTGAAATGCTGAATACAAGAGGTGTAGTAGACCTTACAGTGAAATGCTGAATACAAGAGGTGTAGACCTTACAGTGAAATGCTGAATACAACAGATGTAGTAGACCTTACAGTGAAATGCTGAATACAACAGGTGTAGTAGACCTTACAGTGAAATGCCGAATACAACAGGTGTAGTAGACCTTACAGTGAAATGCTGAATACAACAGGTGTAGACCTCACAGTGAAATGCTGAATACAACAGGTGTAGTAGACCTTACAGTGAAATGCTGAATACAACAGGTGTAGTATACCTTACAGTGAAATGCTGAATACAACAGGTGTAGTAGACCTTACAGTGAAATGCTGAATACAAGAGGTGTAGTAGACCTTACAGTGAAATGCTGAATACAAGAGGTGTAGACCTTACAGTGAAATGCTGAATACAACAGATGTAGTAGACCTTACAGTGAAATGCTGAATACAACAGGTGTAGTAGACCTTACAGTGAAATGCTGAATACAACAGGTGTAGTAGACCTTACAGTGAAATGCTGAATACAAGAGGTGTAGTAGACCTTACAGTGAAATGCTGAATACAAGAGGTGTAGACCTTACAGTGAAATGCTGAATACAACAGGTGTAGTAGACCTTACAGTGAAATGCTGAATACAACAGGTGTAGTAGACCTTACAGTGAAATGCTGAATACAACAGGTGTAGTAGACCTTACAGTGAAATGCTGAATACAACAGGTGTAGTAGACCTTACAGTGAAATGCTGAATACAACAGGTGTAGTAGACCTTACAGTGAAATGCTGAATACAACAGGTGTAGTAGACCTTACAGTGAAATGCTGAATACAACAGGTGTAGTAGACCTCACAGTGAAATGCTGAATACAACAGGTGTAGTAGACCTTACAGTGAAATGCTGAATACAACAGGTGTAGACCTCACAGTGAAATACTGAATACAACAGGTGTAGTAGACCTTACAGTGAAATGCTGAATACAACAGGTGTAGTAGACCTTACAGTGAAATGCTGAATACAAGAGGTGTAGTAGACCTTACAGTGAAATGCTGAATACAAGAGGTGTAGACCTTACAGTGAAATGCCGAATACAACAGGTGTAGTAGACCTTACAGTGAAATGCTGAATACAAGAGGTGTAGTAGACCTTACAGTGAAATGCTGAATACAAGAGGTGTAGACCTTACAGTGAAATGCTGAATACAACAGATGTAGTAGACCTTACAGTGAAATGCTGAATACAACAGGTGTAGTAGACCTTACAGTGAAATGCCGAATACAACAGGTGTAGTAGACCTTACAGTGAAATGCTGAATACAACAGGTGTAGTAGACCTTACAGTGAAATGCCGAATACAACAGGTGTAGTAGACCTTACAGTGAAATGCTGAATACAACAGGTGTAGTAGACCTTACAGTGAAATGCTGAATACAACAGGTGTAGTAGACCTTACAGTGAAATGCTGAATACAACAGGTGTAGTAGACCTTACAGTGAAATGCTGAATACAACAGGTGTAGTAGACCTTACAGTGAAATGCTGAATACAACAGGTGTAGTAGACCTTACAGTGAAATGCTGAATACAACAGGTGTAGTAGACCTTACAGTGAAATGCTGAATACAACAGGTGTAGTAGACCTTACAGTGAAATGCTGAATACAACAGGTGTAGTAGACCTCACAGTGAAATGCTGAATACAACAGGTGTAGTAGACCTTACAGTGAAATGCTGAATACAACAGGTGTAGTAGACCTTACAGTGAAATGCTGAATACAACAGGTGTAGTAGACCTTACAGTGAAATGCTGAATACAACAGGTGTAGTAGACCTTACAGTGAAATGCTGAATACAACAGGTGTAGTAGACCTCACAGTGAAATGCTGAATACAACAGGTGTAGTAGACCTTACAGTGAAATGCTGAATACAACAGGTGTAGACCTCACAGTGAAATACTTACTTACAGGCTCTAACCAATAGTGCAAAAAAGGTATTACGTGAACAATAGGTAAGTAAAGAACTAAAACAACAGTAAAAAGACATTGAATAATAACAGTAGTGAGGCTATATAGAGATATGATGCACTGTAGAGATATGATGTAGTGTAGAGATATATACAGTAGTGAGGCTATATAGAGATATGATGTAGTGTAGAGATATATACAGTAGTGAGGCTATATAGAGATATGATGTACTGTAGAGATATGATGTAGTGTAGAGATATATACAGTAGTGAGGCTATATAGAGATATGATGCACTGTAGAGATATGATGTAGTGTAGAGATATATACAGTAGTGAGGCTATATAGAGATATGATGCACTGTAGAGATATGATGTAGTGTAGAGATATATACAGTAGTGAGGCTATATACAGTAGTGAGGCTATATAGAGATATGATGCACTGTAGAGATATGATGTAGTGTAGAGATATATACAGTAGTGAGGCTATATAGAGATATGATGCACTGTAGAGATATGATGTAGTGTAGAGATATATACAGTAGTGAGGCTATATAGAGATATGATGTAGTGTAGAGATATATACAGTAGTGAGGCTATATAGAGATATGATGTACTGTAGAGATATGATGTAGTGTAGAGATATATACAGTAGCGAGGCTATATAGAGATATGATGCACTGTAGAGATATGATGTAGTGTAGAGATATATACAGTAGTGAGGCTATATAGAGATATGATGCACTGTAGAGATATGATGTAGTGTAGAGATATATACAGTAGTGAGGCTATATAGAGATATGATGCACTGTAGAGATATGATGTAGTGTAGAGATATATACAGTAGTGAGGCTATATAGAGATATGATGCACTGTAGAGATATGATGTAGTGTAGAGATATATACAGTAGTGAGGCTATATAGAGATATGATGCACTGTAGAGATATGATGTAGTGTAGAGATATATACAGTAGTGAGGCTATATAGAGATATGATGCACTGTAGAGATATGATGTAGTGTAGAGATATATACAGTAGTGAGGCTATATAGAGATATGATGTAGTGTAGAGATATGATGTAGTGTAGAGATATATACAGTAGTGAGGCTATATAGAGATATGATGTACTGTAGAGATATGATGTAGTGTAGAGATATATACAGTAGTGAGGCTATATAGAGATATGATGCACTGTAGAGATATGATGCACTGTAGAGATATGATGTAGTGTAGAGATATATACAGTAGTGAGGCTATATAGAGATATGATGCACTGTAGAGATATGATGCACTGTAGAGATATGATGTAGTGTAGAGATATATACAGTAGTGAGGCTATATAGAGATATGATGCACTGTAGAGATATGATGTAGTGTAGAGATATATACAGTAGTGAGGCTATATAGAGATATGATGCACTGTAGAGATATGATGTAGTGTAGAGATATATACAGTAGTGAGACTATATAGAGATATGATGCACTGTAGAGATATGATGTAGTGTAGAGATATATACAGTAGCGAGGCTATATACAGTAGAGAGACTATATACAGTAGCGAGACTATATACAGTAGAGAGACTATATACAGTAGAGAGACTATATACAGTAGCGAGACTATATACAGTAGAGAGACTATATACAGTAGCGAGGCTATATACAGTAGAGAGGCTATATACAGTAGAGAGACTATATACAGTAGCGAGGCTATATACAGTAGAGAGGCTATATACAGTAGCGAGGCTATATACAGTAGCGAGACTATATACAGTAGAGAGACTATATACAGTAGAGAGACTATATACAGTAGAGAGACTATATACAGTAGCGAGACTATATACAGTAGAGAGACTATATACAGTAGCGAGGCTATATACAGTAGAGAGGCTATATACAGTAGAGAGACTATATACAGTAGCGAGACTATATACAGTAGAGAGACTATATACAGTAGCGAGGCTATATACAGTAGCGAGGCTATATACAGTAGAGAGGCTATATACAGTAGAGAGGCTATATACAGTAGAGAGACTATATACAGTAGCGAGACTATATACAGTAGCGAGGCTATATACAGTAGCGAGGCTATATACAGTAGCGAGACTATATACAGTAGAGAGACTATATACAGTAGAGAGACTATATACAGTAGCGAGACTATATACAGTAGAGACTATATACAGTAGCGAGGCTATATACAGTAGAGAGGCTATATACAGTAGAGAGACTATATACAGTAGCGAGACTATATACAGTAGAGAGACTATATACAGTAGCGAGGCTATATACAGTAGCGAGGCTATATACAGTAGAGAGGCTATATACAGTAGAGAGGCTATATACAGTAGAGAGACTATATACAGTAGCGAGACTATATACAGTAGCGAGGCTATATACAGTAGCGAGGCTATATACAGTAGCGAGACTATATACAGTCGCGAGGCTATATACAGTAGAGAGGCTATATACAGTAGAGGCTATATACAGTAGAGAGACTATATACAGTAGCGAGGCTATATACAGTAGCGAGGCTATATACAGTAGCGAGACTATATACAGTCGCGAGGCTATATACAGTAGAGAGGCTATATACACAGTAGAGAGGCTATATACAGTAGCGAGGCTACATACAGTAGAGAGGCTATATACAGTAGAGAGGCTATATACACAGTAGAGAGGCTATATACAGTAGCGAGGCTACATACAGTAGAGAGGCTATATACAGTAGAGAGGCTATATACACAGTAGAGAGGCTATATACACAGTAGAGAGGCTATATACACAGTAGCGAGGCTATATACAGTAGCGAGGCTATATACAGTAGAGAGGCTATATACAGTAGAGAGGCTATATACAGTAGAGAGGCTTTATACAGTAGAGAGGCTACATACAGACACCGGTTAGTCGGGCTGATTGAGGTAGTATGTACATGTAGATATGGTTAATGTGACTATGCATATATGATGAACAGAGAGTAGCAGAAGCGTAAAAGAGGGGTTGGTGGGTGGCGGGACACAATGCAGATAGCCCGGTTAGCTAATGTGCAGTAGCACTGGTTGGTCGGCCAATTGAGGTAGTATGTACATGAATGTATAGTTAAAGTGATGCAGCTGTAGAACCTTTTGAGGATCTCAGGACCCATGCCAAGTCTTTTTAGTTTCCTGAGGGGGAATAGACTTTGTCGTGTCCTCTTCATGACTGTCTTGGTGTGCTTGGACCATGTTAGTTTGTTGGTGATGTGGACACCAAGGATCTTGAAGCTCTCAACCTGCTCCACTACAGCCCCGTCGATGAGAATGGGGGCGTGCTCTGTCCTCCTTTTCCTGTAGTCCACAATCATCTCCTTAGTCTTGGTTACGTTGAGGGAGAGGTTGTTATTCTGGCACCACCCGGCCAGGTCTCTGACCTCCTCCCTGTAGGCAGACACTAAACACACAGCACTGCCTAATATAGTCATCTTTCATTGGTTGACCAGGGCTGTCCTTTAACACAGAGCTCTGTAATTGGTTCATGGTCTAACGTCCTGTTGTGTGATTGGTTGTTTCAGGCGAGAAGTAAGACAGGGCTGATTGGCTACGTCCCAGAGAAGTATCTTCAGTTCCCCACCTCTAGCAGCCTACTGAGCATGCTCCAGTCTCTCGCTGTGTTGGACGCTCGCTCACACACCTCCTCCAACTCCACCGAGCCAGAGATACACACTGGCAGCATCAACGGAGACGCCAGCTGTAAGAACACACCACTACACACACATGCAAACACCACTACACACACATGCAAACACCACTACACACACATGCAAACACCACTACACACACATGCACAAAAACTAGGCAAATACAAACCCTCTCAAAGAATATAAACACATTTCCAACTTGTTTGTCAGATCAAGACGTTGATGGAAACAAAGATCTGAACCCAATGTGTGTTAACTTCAGTAGGTTCAAGCCTCATGGATGGTTCCAGAATGTAATTATAATCCTCCTCTCCCCTCTCCTCTCTCCCCCCTCTCACTCTCCCCCTCTCACTCTCCCCTCTCTCCTCCTCTCCCCTCTCCTCTCTCCTCCTCTCTCCCCCTCTCCTCTCTCCTCTCTCCCCCTCTCATTCTCCCCCTCTCCCTCTCCTCTCCTCTCTCCCTCCTCTCTCCCTCCTCCTCTCTCCTCCCTCCCCTCTCCTCTCTCCCCCCTCTTCCCTCTCCTCTCCCCCCCTCCTCTCTCCTCCCTCTCCTCTCCTCTCTCCCCCCCCCCCTCTTCCCTCCTCTCTCCCCCTCCTCTCTCCTCCCTCCCCTCTCCTCTCTCCCCCTCCTCTCTCCTCCCTCCCCCTCCTCTCTCCTCCCTCCTCTCTCCTCTCTCCCCCTCTCATTCTCCCCCTCTCTCCTCCTCTCCTCTCTCCCTCCTCTCTCCCCTCCTCCCTCCCCTCTCCTCTCTCCCCCTCTTCCCTCTCCTCTCTCCCCCTCTTCCCTCTCCTCTCTCCCCCCTCCTCCTCTCTCCTCCCTTTCCTCTCCTCTCTCCTCTCTCCTCTCTCCCCCTCTTCCCTCTCCTCTCTCCCCCCCTCCTCTCTCCTCCCTCCCCTCTCCTCTCTCCCCCTCCTCTCTCCCCCTCCTCTCTCCTCCCTCCTCTCTCCTCCCTCCCTCCCCTCTCTCCTCTCTCCTCCCTCCTCTCTCCTCCCTCCTCTCTCCCCCTCTTCCCCCTCCTCTCTCCCCCTCCTCTCTCCTCCCTCTCCTCTCTCCCCCTCTTCCCTCTCCTCTCTCCCCCTCCTCTCTCCCCCTCCTCTCTCCTCCCTCCCCTCTCCTCTCTCCCCCTCTTCCCTCTCCTCTCTCTCCCCCTTCTTCCCTCTCCTCTCTCCTCCCTCCTCTCTCCTCCCTCCTCCCTCCCCCTCCTCTCTCCCCCTCCCCTCTCCTCTCTCCCCCCTCCTCTCTTCCCTCTCCCCAGTGAGTTTTGTGAGGGCGCTGTATGACTACGATGGTCAGGCGGATGAGGAGCTGTCCTTCCCAGAGGGGGCTGTCATCCGTCTGCTTAACAGAGACACCCAAACAGACGATGGCTTCTGGGAGGGAGAGTTCAACGGACGAGTGGGAGTCTTCCCTTCTGTACTGGTGGAGGACCTGACTGAGAGCAGAGAGAACAGAGTAGACAAACTGGTACACACACACACTGGGGAGCAGACACATTGGTACACACACACACTTGAGAGCACACAAGCACACAAATGCATGCATGCACGCTAGTGCTGAGCGATTAATCAACATTCCTGGGTATTTTACGTTTTTTTAAACAACTAATTGACTGAAGTAGGTTCAATTATTTAAATTCCATTTCCTTTTTTTTTTCTTTTCTTCAGCACATTGCACAGTTTCTCTAGCGATAAATCAGATCCAGCCGGAACTGTGCGATGTTGTAGTTTCCAACAGTATGAAAAATATATACACTCACTACTGTAAGTCTCTGGATAAGAGAGTCTGCTAAATGACTCACTACTGTAAGTCTCTCTGGATAAGAGTGTCTACTAAATGACTCACTACTGTAAGTCTCTCTGGATAAGAGAGTCTGCTAAATGACTCACTACTATAAGTCTCTCTGGATAAGAGTCTGCTAAATGACTCCCTACTGTAAGTCTCTCTGGATAAGAGTGTCTGCTAAATGACTCACTACTGTAAGTCTCTCTGGATAAGAGCGTCTGCTAAATGACTCACTACTGTAAGTCTCTCTGGATAAGAGTGTCTGCTAAATGACTCCCTACTGTAAGTCTCTCTGGATAAGAGAGTCTGTTAAATGACTCACTACTGTAAGTCTCTCTGGATAAGAGAGTCTGCTAAATGACTCACTACTGTAAGTCTCTCTGGATAAGAGTGTCTGCTAAATGACTCACTACTGTAAGTCTCTCTGGATAAGAGAGTCTGCTAAATGACTCACTACTGTAAGTCTCTCTGGATAAGAGTGTCTGCTAAATGACTCCCTACTGTAAGTCTCTCTGGATAAGTGTCTGCTAAATGACTCCCTACTGTAAGTCTCTCTGGATAAGAGTGTCTGCTAAATGACTCACTACTGTAAGTCTCTCTGGATAAGAGAGTCTGCTAAATGACTCACTACTGTAAGTCTCTCTGGATAAGTGTCTACTAAATTACTCACTACTGTAAGTCTCTCTGGATAAGAGTGTCTGCTAAATGACTCACTACTGTAAGTCTCTCTGGATAAGAGAGTCTGCTAAATGACTCACTACTGTAAGTCTCTCTGGATAAGAGTACCTGCTAAATGACTCACTACTGTAAGTCTCTCTGGATAAGAGAGTCTGCTAAATGACTCACTACTGTAAGTCTCTCTGGATAAGAGCGTCTGCTAAATGACTCCCTACTGTAAGTCTCTCTGGATAAGAGAGTCTGCTAAATTACTCCCTACTGTAAGTCTCTCTGGATAAGAGTGTCTACTAAATGACTCCCTACTGTAAGTCTCTCTGGATAAAAGAGTCTGTTAAATGACTCACTACTGTAAGTCTCTCTGGATAAGAGTGTCTGCTAAATGACTCCCTACTGTAAGTCTCTCTGGATAAGAGTGTCTGCTAAATGACTCCCTACTGTAAGTCTCTCTGGATAAGAGAGTCTGCCAAATGACTCACTCACTACTGTAAGTCTCTCTGGATAAGAGTGTCTGCTAAATGACTCACTACT